>NW_027411866.1:37887801-38449069 GCF_047663935.1 Musca autumnalis | reverse complement strand
CCGAAACTAGAAGAGATAGAGCAAATCTGGCAAAAATTCGAGATCATTTTTATAAAAAAATCCAAGTTTAACTTCATTTTTATAAAAGTTGCGATATCTACGAAACTAGAAGAGATAGAGCAAATCTGGCAAAAATTCGAGATCATTTTTATAAAAGTTGCGATATCTCCGAAACTAGAAGAGATAGAGCAAATCTGGCAAAAATTCGAGATCATTTTTATAAAAGTTGCGATATCTCCGAAACTAGAAGAGATAGAGCAAATCTGGCAAAAATTCGAGATCATTTTTATAAAAAAATCCAAGTTTAACTTCATTTTTATAAAAGTTGCGATATCTACGAAACTAGAAGAGATAGAGCAAATCTGGCAAAAATTCGAGATCATTTTTATAAAAGTTGCGATATCTCCGAAACTAGAAGAGATAGAGCAAATCTGGCAAAAATTCGAGATCATTTTTATAAAAGTTGCGATATCTCCGAAACTAGAAGAGATAGAGCAAATCTGGCAAAAATTCGAGATCATTTTTATAAAAGTTGCGATATCTCCGAAACTAGAAGAGATAGAGCAAATCTGGCAAAAATTCGAGATCATTTTTATAAAAAAATCCAAGTTTAACTTCATTTTTATAAAAGTTGCGATATCTACGAAACTAGAAGAGATAGAGCAAATCTGGCAAAAATTCGAGATCATTTTTATAAAAGTTGCGATATCTCCGAAACTAGAAGAGATAGAGCAAATCTGGCAAAAATTCGAGATCATTTTTATAAAAGTTGCGATATCTCCGAAACTAGAAGAGATAGAGCAAATCTGGCAAAAATTCGAGATCATTTTTATAAAAAAATCCAAGTTTAACTTCATTTTTATAAAAGTTGCGATATCTACGAAACTAGAAGAGATAGAGCAAATCTGGCAAAAATTCGAGATCATTTTTATAAAAGTTGCGATATCTCCGAAACTAGAAGAGATAGAGCAAATCTGGCAAAAATTCGAGATCATTTTTATAAAAAAATCCAAGTTTAACTTCATTTTTATAAAAGTTGCGATATCTACGAAACTAGAAGAGATAGAGCAAATCTGGCAAAAATTCGAGATCATTTTTATAAAAGTTGCGATATCTCCGAAACTAGAAGAGATAGAGCAAATCTGGCAAAAATTCGAGATCATTTTTATAAAAAAATCCAAGTTTAACTTCATTTTTATAAAAGTTGCGATATCTACGAAACTAGAAGAGATAGAGCAAATCTGGCAAAAATTCGAGATCATTTTTATAAAAGTTGCGATATCTCCGAAACTAGAAGAGATAGAGCAAATCTGGCAAAAATTCGAGATCATTTTTATAAAAGTTGCGATATCTCCGAAACTAGAAGAGATAGAGCAAATCTGGCAAAAATTCGAGATCATTTTTATAAAAGTTGCGATATCTCCGAAACTAGAAGAGATAGAGCAAATCTGGCAAAAATTCGAGATCATTTTTATAAAAAAATCCAAGTTTAACTTCATTTTTATAAAAGTTGCGATATCTACGAAACTAGAAGAGATAGAGCAAATCTGGCAAAAATTCGAGATCATTTTTATAAAAGTTGCGATATCTCCGAAACTAGAAGAGATAGAGCAAATCTGGCAAAAATTCGAGATCATTTTTATAAAAGTTGCGATATCTCCGAAACTAGAAGAGATAGAGCAAATCTGGCAAAAATTCGAGATCATTTTTATAAAAGTTGCGATATCTCCGAAACTAGAAGAGATAGAGCAAATCTGGCAAAAATTCGAGATCATTTTTATAAAAAAATCCAAGTTTAACTTCATTTTTATAAAAGTTGCGATATCTACGAAACTAGAAGAGATAGAGCAAATCTGGCAAAAATTCGAGATCATTTTTATAAAAGTTGCGATATCTCCGAAACTAGAAGAGATAGAGCAAATCTGGCAAAAATTCGAGATCATTTTTATAAAAAAATCCAAGTTTAACTTCATTTTTATAAAAGTTGCGATATCTACGAAACTAGAAGAGATAGAGCAAATCTGGCAAAAATTCGAGATCATTTTTATAAAAGTTGCGATATCTCCGAAACTAGAAGAGATAGAGCAAATCTGGCAAAAATTCGAGATCATTTTTATAAAAAAATCCAAGTTTAACTTCATTTTTATAAAAGTTGCGATATCTACGAAACTAGAAGAGATAGAGCAAATCTGGCAAAAATTCGAGATCATTTTTATAAAAGTTGCGATATCTCCGAAACTAGAAGAGATAGAGCAAATCTGGCAAAAATTCGAGATCATTTTTATAAAAAAATCCAAGTTTAACTTCATTTTTATAAAAGTTGCGATATCTACGAAACTAGAAGAGATAGAGCAAATCTGGCAAAAATTCGAGATCATTTTTATAAAAGTTGCGATATCTCCGAAACTAGAAGAGATAGAGCAAATCTGGCAAAAATTCGAGATCATTTTTATAAAAGTTGCGATATCTCCGAAACTAGAAGAGATAGAGCAAATCTGGCAAAAATTCGAGATCATTTTTATAAAAGTTGCGATATCTCCGAAACTAGAAGAGATAGAGCAAATCTGGCAAAAATTCGAGATCATTTTTATAAAAAAATCCAAGTTTAACTTCATTTTTATAAAAGTTGCGATATCTACGAAACTAGAAGAGATAGAGCAAATCTGGCAAAAATTCGAGATCATTTTTATAAAAGTTGCGATATCTCCGAAACTAGAAGAGATAGAGCAAATCTGGCAAAAATTCGAGATCATTTTTATAAAAGTTGCGATATCTCCGAAACTAGAAGAGATAGAGCAAATCTGGCAAAAATTCGAGATCATTTTTATAAAAGTTGCGATATCTCCGAAACTAGAAGAGATAGAGCAAATCTGGCAAAAATTCGAGATCATTTTTATAAAAAAATCCAAGTTTAACTTCATTTTTATAAAAGTTGCGATATCTACGAAACTAGAAGAGATAGAGCAAATCTGGCAAAAATTCGAGATCATTTTTATAAAAGTTGCGATATCTCCGAAACTAGAAGAGATAGAGCAAATCTGGCAAAAATTCGAGATCATTTTTATAAAAAAATCCAAGTTTAACTTCATTTTTATAAAAGTTGCGATATCTACGAAACTAGAAGAGATAGAGCAAATCTGGCAAAAATTCGAGATCATTTTTATAAAAGTTGCGATATCTCCGAAACTAGAAGAGATAGAGCAAATCTGGCAAAAATTCGAGATCATTTTTATAAAAGTTGCGATATCTCCGAAACTAGAAGAGATAGAGCAAATCTGGCAAAAATTCGAGATCATTTTTATAAAAGTTGCGATATCTCCGAAACTAGAAGAGATAGAGCAAATCTGGCAAAAATTCGAGATCATTTTTATAAAAGTTGCGATATCTCCGAAACTAGAAGAGATAGAGCAAATCTGGCAAAAATTCGAGATCATTTTTATAAAAAATCCAAGTTTAACTTCATTTTTATAAAAGTTGCGATATCTACGAAACTAGAAGAGATAGAGCAAATCTGGCAAAAATTCGAGATCATTTTTATAAAAGTTGCGATATCTCCGAAACTAGAAGAGATAGAGCAAATCTGGCAAAAATTCGAGATCATTTTTATAAAAGTTGCGATATCTCCGAAACTAGAAGAGATAGAGCAAATCTGGCAAAAATTCGAGATCATTTTTATAAAAAAATCCAAGTTTAACTTCATTTTTATAAAAGTTGCGATATCTACGAAACTAGAAGAGATAGAGCAAATCTGGCAAAAATTCGAGATCATTTTTATAAAAGTTGCGATATCTCCGAAACTAGAAGAGATAGAGCAAATCTGGCAAAAATTCGAGATCATTTTTATAAAAAAATCCAAGTTTAACTTCATTTTTATAAAAGTTGCGATATCTACGAAACTAGAAGAGATAGAGCAAATCTGGCAAAAATTCGAGATCATTTTTATAAAAAAATCCAAGTTTAACTTCATTTTTATAAAAGTTGCGATATCTACGAAACTAGAAGAGATAGAGCAAATCTGGCAAAAATTCGAGATCATTTTTATAAAAGTTGCGATATCTCCGAAACTAGAAGAGATAGAGCAAATCTGGCAAAAATTCGAGATCATTTTTATAAAAGTTGCGATATCTCCGAAACTAGAAGAGATAGAGCAAATCTGGCAAAAATTCGAGATCATTTTTTAAAAAATTCAAGTTCAACTTCATTTTTATAAAAGTCGCGATATCTCCGAAACTAGAAGAGATAGAGCAAATCTGGCAAAAATTCGAGATCATTTTTATAAAAGTCGCGATATCTCCGAAACTAGAAGAGATAGAGCAAATCTGGCAAAAATTCGAGATCATTTTTTAAAAAATTCAAGTTCAACTTCATTTTTATAAAAGTCGCGATATCTCCGAAACTAGAAGAGATAGAGCAAATCTGGCAAAAATTCGAGATCATTTTTATAAAAGTCGCGATATCTCCGAAACTAGAAGAGATAGAGCAAATCTGGCAAAAATTCGATATCTCCGAAACTAGAAGAGATAGAGCAAATCTGGCAAAAATTCGAGATCATTTTTATAAAAAAATCCAAGTTTAACTTCATTTTTATAAAAGTTGCGATATCTACGAAACTAGAAGAGATAGAGCAAATCTGGCAAAAATTCGAGATCATTTTTATAAAAGTTGCGATATCTCCGAAACTAGAAGAGATAGAGCAAATCTGGCAAAAATTCGAGATCATTTTTATAAAAGTTGCGATATCTCCGAAACTAGAAGAGATAGAGCAAATCTGGCAAAAATTCGAGATCATTTTTATAAAAAAATCCAAGTTTAACTTCATTTTTATAAAAGTTGCGATATCTACGAAACTAGAAGAGATAGAGCAAATCTGGCAAAAATTCGAGATCATTTTTATAAAAGTTGCGATATCTCCGAAACTAGAAGAGATAGAGCAAATCTGGCAAAAATTCGAGATCATTTTTATAAAAAAATCCAAGTTTAACTTCATTTTTATAAAAGTTGCGATATCTACGAAACTAGAAGAGATAGAGCAAATCTGGCAAAAATTCGAGATCATTTTTATAAAAAAATCCAAGTTTAACTTCATTTTTATAAAAGTTGCGATATCTACGAAACTAGAAGAGATAGAGCAAATCTGGCAAAAATTCGAGATCATTTTTATAAAAGTTGCGATATCTCCGAAACTAGAAGAGATAGAGCAAATCTGGCAAAAATTCGAGATCATTTTTATAAAAGTTGCGATATCTCCGAAACTAGAAGAGATAGAGCAAATCTGGCAAAAATTCGAGATCATTTTTTAAAAAATTCAAGTTCAACTTCATTTTTATAAAAGTCGCGATATCTCCGAAACTAGAAGAGATAGAGCAAATCTGGCAAAAATTCGAGATCATTTTTATAAAAGTCGCGATATCTCCGAAACTAGAAGAGATAGAGCAAATCTGGCAAAAATTCGAGATCATTTTTTAAAAAATTCAAGTTCAACTTCATTTTTATAAAAGTCGCGATATCTCCGAAACTAGAAGAGATAGAGCAAATCTGGCAAAAATTCGAGATCATTTTTATAAAAGTCGCGATATCTCCGAAACTAGAAGAGATAGAGCAAATCTGGCAAAAATTCGAGATCATTTTTATAACAGTCGCGATATCTCCGAAACTAGAAGAGATAGAGCAAATCTGGCAAAAATTCGAGATCATTTTTATAAAAGTCGCGATATCTCCGAAACTAGAAGAGATAGAGCAAATCTGGCAAAAATTGGAGATCATTTTTATAAAAGTCGCGATATCTCCGAAACTAGAAGAGATAGAGCAAATCTGGCAAAAATTCGAGATCATTTTTATAAAAGTCGCGATATCTCCGAAACTAGAAGAGATAGAGCAAATCTGGCAAAAATTGGAGATCATTTTTATAAAAGTCGCGATATCTCCGAAACTAGAAGAGATAGAGCAAATCTGGCAAAAATTCGAGATCATTTTTATAAAAGTCGCGATATCTCCGAAACTAGAAGAGATAGAGCAAATCTGAAAAAAAATCGAGATCATTTTTATAAAAGTCGCGATATCTCCACAACTGGAAGAGATAGAGCAAATCTGGCAAAAATTCGAGATCATTTTTATAAAAGTCGCGATATCTCCGAAGCTAGAAGAGATAGAGCAAATCTGGCAAAAATTCGAGATCATTTTTATAAAAGTCGCGATATCTCCGAAACTAGAAGAGATAGAGCAAATCTGAAAAAAAATCGGGATCATTTTTATAAAAGTCGCGATATCTCCACAACTGGAAGAGATAGAGCAAATCTGGCAAAAATTCGAGATCATTTTTATAAAAGTCGCGATATCTCCGAAACTGGAAGAGATAGAGCAAATCTGGCAAAAATTCGAGATCATTTTTATAAAAGTCGCGATATCTCCGAAACTAGAAGAGATAGAGCAAATCTGGCAAAAATTCGAGATCAATTTTATAAAAGTCGCGATATCTCCGAAACTGGAAGAGATAGAGCAAATCTGGCAAAAATTCGAGATCAATTTTATAAAAGTCGCGATATCTCCGAAACTGGAAGAGATAGAGCAAATCTGGCAAAAATTCGAGATCATTTTTATAAAACTCGCGATATCTCCGAAACTAGAAGAGATAGAGCAAATCTGGCAAAAATTCGAGATCAATTTTATAAAAGTCGCGATATCTCCGAAACTAGAAGAGATAGAGCAAATCTGGCAAAAATTCGAGATCAATTTTATAAAAGTCGCGATATAGAGCAAATCTGGCAAAAATTCGAAAACTAGAAGAGATAGAGCAAATCTGGCAAAAATTCGAGATCAATTTTATAAAAGTCGCGATATCTCCGAAACTAGAAGAGATAGAGCAAATCTGGCAAAAATTCGAGATCAATTTTATAAAAGTCGCGATATAGAGCAAATCTGGCAAAAAATCGAAAACTAGAAGAGATAGAGCAAATCTGGCAAAAATTCGAGATCAATTTTATAAAAGTCGCGATATAGAGCAAATCTGGCAAAAATTCGAAAACTAGAAGAGATAGAGCAAATCTGGCAAAAATTCGAGATCAATTTTATAAAAGTCGCGATATCTCCGAAACTAGAAGAGATAGAGCAAATCTGGCAAAAATTCGAGATCATTTTTTAAAAAATTCAAGTTCAACTTCATTTTTATAAAAGTCGCGATATCTCCGAAACTAGAAGAGATAGAGCAAATCTGGCAAAAATTCGAGATCATTTTTATAAAAGTCGCGATATCTCCGAAACTAGAAGAGATAGAGCAAATCTGGCAAAAATTCGAGATCATTTTTTAAAAAATTCAAGTTCAACTTCATTTTTATAAAAGTCGCGATATCTCCGAAACTAGAAGAGATAGAGCAAATCTGGCAAAAATTCGAGATCATTTTTATAAAAGTCGCGATATCTCCGAAACTAGAAGAGATAGAGCAAATCTGGCAAAAATTGGAGATCATTTTTATAAAAGTCGCGATATCTCCGAAACTAGAAGAGATAGAGCAAATCTGGCAAAAATTCGAGATCAATTTTATAAAAGTCGCGATATCTCCGAAACTAGAAGAGATAGAGCAAATCTGGCAAAAATTCGAGATCATTTTTTAAAAAATTCAAGTTCAACTTCATTTTTATAAAAGTCGCGATATCTCCGAAACTAGAAGAGATAGAGCAAATCTGGCAAAAATTCGAGATCATTTTTATAAAAGTCGCGATATCTCCGAAACTAGAAGAGATAGAGCAAATCTGGCAAAAATTCGAGATCATTTTTTAAAAAATTCAAGTTCAACTTCATTTTTATAAAAGTCGCGATATCTCCGAAACTAGAAGAGATAGAGCAAATCTGGCAAAAATTCGAGATCATTTTTATAAAAGTCGCGATATCTCCGAAACTAGAAGAGATAGAGCAAATCTGGCAAAAATTGGAGATCATTTTTATAAAAGTCGCGATATCTCCGAAACTAGAAGAGATAGAGCAAATCTGGCAAAAATTCGAGATCATTTTTATAAAAGTCGCGATATCTCCGAAACTAGAAGAGATAGAGCAAATCTGAAAAAAAATCGAGATCATTTTTATAAAAGTCGCGATATCTCCACAACTGGAAGAGATAGAGCAAATGTGGAAAAAATTCGAGATCATTTTTATAAATGTCGCGATATCTCCGAAACCAGAAGAGATAGAGCAAATCTGAAAAAAAAAATCGAGATCATTTTTATAAAAGTCGCGATATCTCCACAACTGGAAGAGATAGAGCAAATCTGGCAAAAATTCGAGATCATTTTTATAAAAGTCGCGATATCTCCGAAACTAGAAGAGATAGAGCAAATCTGAAAAAAAATCGAGATCATTTTTATAAAAGTCGCGATATCTCCACAACTGGAAGAGATAGAGCAAATGTGGAAAAAATTCGAGATCATTTTTATAAATGTCGCGATATCTCCGAAACCAGAAGAGATAGAGCAAATCTGAAAAAAAAATCGAGATCATTTTTATAAAAGTCGCGATATCTCCACAACTGGAAGAGATAGAGCAAATCTGGCAAAAATTCGAGATCATTTTTATAAAAGTCGCGAAATCTCCACAACTGGAAGAGATAGAGCAAATCTGGCAAAAAATCGAGATCATTTTTATAAAAGTCGCGATATCTCCGAAACTAGGAAAGATAGAGCAAATCTGGCAAAAATTCGAGATCATTTTTATAAAAGTCGCGATATCTCCACAACTGGAAGAGATAGAGCAAATCTGGCAAAAATTCGAGATCATTTTTATAAAAGTCGCGATATCTCCGAAACTAGAAGAGATAGAGCAAATCTGGCAAAAATTGGAGATCATTTTTATAAAAGTCGCGATATCTCCGAAACTAGAAGAGATAGAGCAAATCTGGCAAAAATTCGAGATCATTTTTATAAAAGTCGCGATATCTCCGAAACTAGAAGAGATAGAGCAAATCTGGCAAAAATTCGAGATCATTTTTATAAAAGTCGCGATATCTCCGAAACTAGAAGAGATAGAGCAAATCTGGCAAAAATTCGAGATCATTTTTATAAAAGTCGCGATATCTCCGAAACTAGAAGAGATAGAGCAAATCTGAAAAAAAATCGAGATCATTTTTATAAAAGTCGCGATATCTCCACAACTGGAAGAGATAGAGCAAATGTGGAAAAAATTCGAGATCATTTTTATAAATGTCGCGATATCTCCGAAACCAGAAGAGATAGAGCAAATCTGAAAAAAAAAATCGAGATCATTTTTATAAAAGTCGCGATATCTCCACAACTGGAAGAGATAGAGCAAATCTGGCAAAAATTCGAGATCATTTTTATAAAAGTCGCGATATCTCCGAAACTAGAAGAGATAGAGCAAATCTGGCAAAAATTCGAGATCATTTTTATAAAAGTCGCGATATCTCCGAAACTAGAAGAGATAGAGCAAATCAGAAAAAAAATCGAGATCATTTTTATAAAAGTCGCGATATCTCCACAACTGGAAGAGATAGAGCAAATCTGGCAAAAATTCGAGATCATTTTTATAAAAGTCGCGATATCTCCGAAACTAGAAGAGATAGAGCAAATCTGGCAAAAATTCGAGATCATTTTTATAAAAGTCGCGATATCTCCGAAACTAGAAGAGATAGAGCAAATCTGAAAAAAAATCGAGATCATTTTTATAAAAGTCGCGATATCTCCACAACTGGAAGAGATAGAGCAAATGTGGAAAAAATTCGAGATCATTTTTATAAATGTCGCGATATCTCCGAAACCAGAAGAGATAGAGCAAATCTGAAAAAAAAAAAATCGAGATCATTTTTATAAAAGTCGCGATATCTCCACAACTGGAAGAGATAGAGCAAATCTGGCAAAAATTCGAGATCATTTTTATAAAAGTCGCGATATCTCCGAAACTAGAAGAGATAGAGCAAATCTGGCAAAAATTCGAGATCATTTTTATAAAAGTCGCGATATCTCCGAAACTAGGAAAGATAGAGCAAATCTGGCAAAAATTCGAGATCATTTTTATAAAAGTCGCGATATCTCCACAACTGGAAGAGATAGAGCAAATCTGGCAAAAATTCGAGATCATTTTTATAAAAGTCGCGATATCTCCGAAACTGGAAGAGATAGAGCAAATCTGGCAAAAATTCGAGATCATTTTTATAAAAGTCGCGATATCTCCACAACTGGAAGAGATAGAGCAAATCTGGCAAAAATTCGAGATCATTTTTATAACAGTCGCGATATCTCCGAAACTAGGAGAGATAGAGCAAATCTGGCAAAAATTCGAGATCATTTTTATAAAAGTCGCGATATCTCCGAAACTAGAAGAGATAGAGCAAATCTGGCAAAAATTCGAGATCATTTTTATAAAAGTCGCGATATCTCCGAAACTGGAAGAGATAGAGCAAATCTGGCAAAAATTCGAGATCATTTTTATAAAAGTCGCGATATCTCCACAACTGGAAGAGATAGAGCAAATCTGGCAAAAAATCGAGATCATTTTTATAACAGTCGCGATATCTCCGAAACTAGGAGAGATAGAGCAAATCTGGCAAAAATTCGAGATCATTTTTATAAAAAATTCAAGTTCAACTTCATTTTTATAAAAGTCGCGATATCTCCGAAACTAGAAGAGATAGAGAAAATCTGGCAAAAATTCGAGATCAATTTTATAAAAGTCGCGATATCTCCGAAACTAGAAGAGATAGAGCAGATCTGGCAAAAATTCGAGATCATTTTTATAAAAGTCGCGATATCTCCGAAACTAGAAGAGATAGAGCAAATCTGGCAAAAACTCGAGATCATTTTTATAAAAAATTCAAGTTCAACTTCATTTTTATAAAAGTCGCGATATCTCCGAAACTAGAAGAGATAGAGCAAATCTGGCAAAAATTCGAGATCATTTTTATAAAAGTCGCGATATCTCCGAAACTAGAAGAGATAGAGCAAATCTGGCAAAAATTCGAGATCAATTTTATAAAAAATTCAAGTTCAACTTCATTTTTATAAAAGTCGCGATATATCCGAAACTAGAAGAGATAGAGCAAATCTGGCAAAAATTCGAGATCATTTTTATAAAAGTTGCGATATCTCCGAAACTAGAAGAGATAGAACAAATCTGGCAAAAATTCAAGATCATTTTTATACAGAAAATCAGCCTAAAATATATGTGGGATCTATATTCAAATCTGAACCGATTTCGATATAATTTGTCCCATTTATTTCTAGAAAGAATTCCGTCACGCTTTCCAAATTTCAATGAAATTGGACATATGTATATAGTGTGTCCAAATCTGAACCGGTCTCGATATAACTTGGCACATTTATGTCTAGAACAAATCCCGTTGCGCATTCCAAATTTCATCGAAATTTGACATAAGTAGCGAGTTCGATGCATAAAATACAGGAAATCGGCCGAAAATATATACAGGAGCTATATCCAAATCTGAACCTATTTCGATATAATTTGGCACATCTACTTCTAGACCAAGTTCTGTAACACATTCCAAATTTCAGCGGAATTGGACGTATATAGCGTGTTTGGTGCATCAAATACAGAAAATCGGCCGAAAATCTATATAGTAGCAATATCCAAATCTGAACCGATTTCGATACAATTTGGCACGTTTATTTGTAGTCCAAGTTCTGTAACACATTTCAAATTTCAGCGAAATTGGACATATATAGCACACTTGGTGCATCAAATACAGAAAATCGGCCGAAAATCTATATAGGAGCTATATCCAAATCGGAACCGATTTCGATATAAATTGGCACATATATTTCTAGGCCAATATCCATCACACATTTCAAATTTCAGCGCAATTGGATATATATAGCGTGCTTGGTGCATAAAATACAGGAAATCGGCCGAAAATATATATGGGAGCTATATTCAAATCTGAACCGATCTCGATATAATTTAGCACATTTATTTCTAGAACAAATGTCGTCAGACCCTCCAAATTTCAGTGAAATTGGACAAACATAGCGTTTTTGGTGTATAAAATGTGGAAAATCGGCCGAAAATATATATTGGAGCTATATCCAAATCTGAACCGATTTCGATATTACTCGGCACATTTATGTCTAGACCAAATTCCGTTACACATTCCAAATTTCAGCGAAATTGGACATATATAGCGTGTTTTGTGCATCAAATGCGGAAAATCTGCCGAAAATATATATGGGAGCTATATCCAAATCTGAACCGATTTCGATATAATTTGGCACATTTATTTCTAGACCAAGTTCTGTAACACATTCCAAATTTCAGTGAATTTGGACATATATAGTGTGTTCGGTGCATCAAATACATGAAATCGGCAGAAAATATATATAGGAGCTATATCCAAATCTTAACCGATTTCAAAATAAATTGACACATATATTTCTAGGTCAATATCCATCACACATTCTAAATTTCACCGAAATTGGACATATATAGCGTGATTGGTGCATAAAATAAAGAAATCGGTCGAAAATATATGTACATGGGAGCTATATCCAAATCTGAACCAAACTCGATATAATTTGGCACATTTATTTCTAATACAAATTCGGCCACACATTCCAAATTTCATTGAAATTGGACATACATAGCATGCTTGGTACATAAAATAAGGAAATCTGCCGAAAATATATGTATGTGGGAGCTATATCCAAATCTGAACCGATTTGAATATAAATCGGTAAATTTATTTCTACATCAAATTCCGTCACACATACAAAATTTGGAGATTGTATCTGTAATAGTTCTAAAGATATTTGCATACAAAATCTAAATTTTTTGGAGGTACCTCCGGTTTTGATGCTATATCTCCAGATCAACGCGAAATTTCAAAAAATGATATAGCCTATTTTCATTCCAGGCCATGTAGCAATGTACCCTAAACATTTCAGTAAGATCTGTTCAGCGGTTTTCGAGTCTATAAGGCACAAACAAACAAACAAACAAACGTACAAACAAATTTCAATTTTATATATCGTCTGCTCCGTCGGAAAAGGTCGTAAGTCCACTTTTTTTGGAAATTGCGTTTTTGTAATAGGATGATAGTACAAGTCAAAACACGTCGTATGATACAAAGAAAATGGTAGTATGTCGCGTTTTTCTATATGTTTTTCCCTTGTCGGAAAAGGTCGTAAGTCCACAGGAAAATGTATACTTTAAAAGAATACTATAGCTAATGTAGTTTAGATATAATGTTTATTGTCATCCAAGGTTGGTATACATTGCAAAGAACTAGCCTACACCTTTGGACGATAATCGGATGATATTTGGCGGAGCCTGTGGACCAAACTTTTGAACTAAAATGTGATAATTTCTATATTGCAACGAAAATTTACATTTGAAATCTATTTTCTCCTATAAGCGAACTGATTATGAAAGATGGACTTCTAGCCTTTTCATTGATACAAATTGGGATGCTGTATGTGTTCAAATACCTCATATATTGAAAAATTTTAAACAAAAAATCAAAATTTTTACTGTTTTTACTGTCGTTTATCTTATCAACTGGTCATTTGTGGTTTCTCCAGGGACACTCATAGGACATAGGACATTCACATAACGAGATTAGTTTGTATTCTGAATTCAATGAGGTAATACCTTCTAACGGACGGGTAAGTGCAATGTTATATTATTAAATGATTCTAAAATAATAATTGATTGAAATGTTATTAAACTAAGAAGACATCATGGTTTTTGCTAACAAAGAGCAGTATGAATTTGGAATGGAATTAGATGATGGTGTCATGGGTCTATTTCCCTATGGTTTTCACGGTGATTCTGAAAGCTCTGATGACGTCAATACCAAACATCCTAGAAGTAATAAAAACTTCTATACTAAATCAGGAAGATCTATCTTAAAAACTGCGAGCTGTATCTGAATTTCAAAAGACGGACAGAAGGTCATGGTTATACCGACTTAGAATTTTACTCTGGTCGGGGCTTATTGCTAAAATATTTACCCAGGATTGGAGAAACGGAATCGTTCGTAAGTTTTATATATATAGCGCATTTAAAAAATAGGGCACAGTTTTAACCCGCTCCTCCGAAATTCAACAAAATATATAGCCTACTTCCACCAAGGGACTTTCCTGTGCATAATCTGAAAATTACATGGAATAAGTACTTAGGGTCGGAGATTCAGCAACCGTTGCCTCGCAAATTAATTTTCTGACCGATACTTTCATAACATTTGCAAAAAAGCGTTTTTCAAAAAATAGGGCCTGCCCCCGCCCCCTCCGGAATTCAAAAACTATAAAGCCTATTTTCACCTCGGTTGTTCCTTGTATATTCCTTAAATTTTCAAAAAAATCGGTTCAGCCGTTTTTGAGTCTACGCGGAACATACAAACGTACACACATTGTCTTTTATAGTATATAAGATTTCACACAAAAGTTTTGGTCCATTAAACCCGCTAATAATTATCTCATCACCATGTTAAATTGCAAGCTTATTCTTTGTCTTAAACTCAAATCATTCATAAAATTTCGCTCCGATCGGAATATTACTGCGATCTACAGGACAGCTACAAAGTCCGGTAAAAATTGTGGGTTTGGTCCATTTCACTCCTTTCGATCATAACCAACATCTAATGGGTTCACTTCTGGTCGGAACCCGACCTCTCCACAAAATTTCGTGACGTTCGGTCCAAAATTGAGGCCTGCAGTTTTATTACAATTGTTAATGGATAGACGGACACACGTAGCTAGATCGCTTTATCTTATCAAGATATGAAAAAATGGCAAGGGGAAGGGAATTCTACTACGAATACTTCGCGATGTTACACGAATATTGGACAAAACAAACGTATAATACCCTTTCCACATGGTTTTGTAAAGTTTAAATATTTTATTTTAAAAACGTCCGTAAATTGTAGGAAAAGGTCGTAAGTCCCTACAAAAATACAAAACTGTAAAAGGAAAAGGTCGTAAATCCAAAGACATCCAATTATCTCCCAAACGCGATGGAATTTTATCAAACAAAGTCCAGGTATTGAAGCGGAATAAATAAACGAAAAATACTGCCTTTACCACCATAATAAAATCTTTAATACAGAAAGCGCTGGAATGTTTTTTCTTCCTCCTGAAAAATTTATTGAGAGGGACTTACGACCTTTTCCGACGGAGCAGACGATATACAGTTAGTCAACTATATTATTGCAAACGATGAATTGTTAAACATTTTGATTTTTAATTAGGAATTACTACAAGAAATTCTTTCAATAATGTTGGGTTTTTTGTACATATCTGTTGATTTATCTGTTAATGACAACATCCAGCCAAAAAATGCAGAAATCGGTCTAAATTACAAAAACAACGGGCAAAAAGTACAGGTACCTGGTTTTTGTGGTGTCAACTAAATAATTGCAAAATGAATGAATGTGCAATAAAATCGTGGGATTTTCCCAGCGATTTTTTTCAATTAAGGATTTTTATGATTTTATGGTATGTGGACATATAAACCCAAAAATTTTGATCATAAATTAATTGTTCTGTGTGTAACATAGGCGGTATATTCAGAAAAAAGTGAAACTCAGGTAAACGGATTTCGAAAAATATGCTACATTTGGTCTATTGCAATTATAATAATGGTAAATCCGCAAGAGAAATCGCTAAAATCACCTCTCATAAGCTGATAACTATATGCAACATCATATACCGCACCGAGAGAGAAGACAGGTTCAAACTAAAGACGTCACATTGTAGGCCAAAAGTAGTAAATCCACGAATTGGCAGGAGACTGATTAAAGAAATTGACGAAAGACCCCAAAGCAGCACCAGATAATTGCTTTTTCTCATCAAAATAGAATTCGGAGTAAGTGTTTCACATGGAAAAATCAGAAAAGTGCTACATAATAACAAGCCTTCATCATGAGTGACTAGGTAAAAACTATTGCCCTCCCAGCACAACATATAGGAACTATTCAGACTTGTTACAGACAACTTTTCATGCCATCTTAAGTATTGGGATGACGTTATATTTTCAGATAAGACTTAAATTATATTGTACTATCACGATGGGCCTCAAAAAATACTGCGAAACCCCATTATAGCCATGGAAAACAAGAATTTAATACATACCACAAAGTTCGGAAAACTGTCAATTATGGTATTGAGTTGTATACCAAGCAGTGACGTTGGTGACATCCAGATTTTGAAGGAAACAATGACAGAGTACGTTTATTTTCGTGTTTTAAAAATTATTTAACCAAAAACGTCAAGAAATTTGGACCTGTTGACCCTGAAAATGCAAAAAATTGCAATATGAATACGACCCTTCCTCATAAATCGTGTTTATGTAGGACTTGGTTGTTATACAACTGCACCAAAGTCATTGACACCCGAGTTCAAAGCCTAAATATTAACCCAACATCGACAATTCATGGGTACACCTAAAGAAAAAAGTCGGGAATAGGTCGCCCACTAACCTGGAGTACTAAATTAAATGCAATAAAGAAGAATGGCTAAAAAATACCATTACAATATGACATACCGAAACTTATTTATTAAATTCATATACGTTTACAAGCTATTTTTGATACCAAATGTGGGCATAGGAAATATTAAAACCAACTTTTCGAAAAATACCGTGAAAAACTGAAAAGTTGTGAATTTTGCAATTCTTTAGTTGACAGTGCAAGTAATGAGTTGTACTCCTTTTTGTTAATTTTAAGAAAATGTTTAGTGAAATTTAGCTACTTTTTATTTTATTATATTAATAAACATGTGTAAGAATTGCATTGTGAACAAAAATATTAATAATGATAATTATTTATACCAATAAAATGCTGTTTTATTTAAAATTTTGTAATAATTTTGGTTTTGCAATAATTTAGTTGACTAACTGTATAGATAGATTAAGTTCAACTTCATTTTTATAAAAGTCGCAATATCTCCGAAACTAGAAGAGATAGAGCAAATCTGGCAAAAATTCGAGATCATTTTTATAAAAGTCGCGATATCTCCGAAACTATAAGAGATAGAGCAAATCTGGCAAAAATTCGAGATCATTTTTATAAAAGTCGCGATATCTCCGAAACTAGAAGAGATAGAGCAAATCTGGTAAAAATTCGAGATCATTTTTATAAAAGTCGCGATATCTCCGAAACTAGAAGAGATAGAGCAAATCTGGCAAAAATTCGAGATCATTTTTATAAAAAATTCAAGTTCAACTTCATTTTTATAAAAGTCGCGATATCTCCGAAACCAGAAGAGATAGAGCAAATCTGGCAAAAATTCGAGATCAATTTTATAAAAAATTCAAGTTCAACTTCATTTTTATAAAAGTCGCGATATCTCCGAAACTAGAAGAGATAGAGCAAATCTGGCAAAAATTCGAGATCATTTTTATAAAAGTCGCGATATCTCCGAAACTAGAAGAGATAGAGCAAATCTGGCAAAAATTCGAGATCATTTTTATAAAAGTCGCGATATCTCCGAAACTAGAAGAGATAGAGCAAATCTGGCAAAAATTCGAGATCATTTTTATAAAAGTCGCGATATCTCCGAAACTAGAAGAGATAGAGCAAATCTGGCAAAAATTCGAGATCATTTTTACAAAAAATTCAAGTTTAACTTCATTTTTATAAAAGTCGCGATATCTCCGAAACTAGAAGAGATAGAGCAAATCTGGCAAAAATTCGAGATCATTTTTACAAAAAATTCAAGTTTAACTTCATTTTTATAAAAGTCGCGATATCTCCGAAACTAGAAGAGATAGAGCAAATCTGGCAAAAATTCGAGATCATTTTTATAAAAGTCGCGATATCTCCGAAACTAGAAGAGATAGAGCAAATCTGGCAAAAATTCGAGATCATTTTTATAAAAGTCGCGATTTCTCCGAAACTAGAAGAGATAGAGCAAATCTGGCAAAAATTCGAGATCATTTTTACAAAAAATTCAAGTTTAACTTCATTTTTATAAAAGTCGCGATATCTCCGAAACTAGAAGAGATAGAGCAAATCTGGCAAAAATTCGAGATCATTTTTATAAAAGTCGCGATATCTCCGAAACTAGAAGAGATAGAGCAAATCTGGCAAAAATTCGAGATCATTTTTATAAAAGTCGCGATATCTCCGAAACTAGAAGAGATAGAGCAAATCTGGCAAAAATTCGAGATCATTTTTATAAAAGTCGCGATATCTCCGAAACTAGAAGAGATAGAGCAAATCTGGCAAAAATTCGAGATCATTTTTATAAAAGTCGCGATATCTCCGAAACTAGAAGAGATAGAGCAAATCTGGCAAAAATTCGAGATCATTTTTATAAAAGTCGCGATATCTCCGAAACTAGAAGAGATAGAGCAAATCTGGCAAAAATTCGAGATCATTTTTATAAAAGTCGCGATTTCTCCGAAACTAGAAGAGATAGAGCAAATCTGGCAAAAATTCGAGATCATTTTTACAAAAAATTCAAGTTTAACTTCATTTTTATAAAAGTCGCGATATCTCCGAAACTAGAAGAGATAGAGCAAATCTGGCAAAAATTCGAGATCATTTTTATAAAAGTCGCGATATCTCCGAAACTAGAAGAGATAGAGCAAATCTGGCAAAAATTCGAGATCATTTTTATAAAAGTCGCGATATCTCCGAAACTAGAAGAGATAGAGCAAATCTGGCAAAAATTCGAGATCATTTTTATAAAAGTCGCGATATCTCCGAAACTAGAAGAGATAGAGCAAATCTGGCAAAAATTCGAGATCATTTTTATAAAAGTCGCGATATCTCCGAAACTAGAAGAGATAGAGCAAATCTGGCAAAAATTCGAGATCATTTTTATAAAAGTCGCGATATCTCCGAAACTAGAAGAGATAGAGCAAATCTGGCAAAAATTCGAGATCATTTTTATAAAAGTCGCGATATCTCCGAAACTAGAAGAGATAGAGCAAATCTGGCAAAAATTCGAGATCATTTTTACAAAAAATTCAAGTTTAACTTCATTTTTATAAAAGTCGCGATATCTCCGAAACTAGAAGAGATAGAGCAAATCTGGCAAAAATTCGAGATCATTTTTATAAAAGTCGCGATATCTCCGAAACTAGAAGAGATAGAGCAAATCTGGCAAAAATTCGAGATCATTTTTATAAAAGTCGCGATATCTCCGAAACTAGAAGAGATAGAGCAAATCTGCCAAAAATTCGAGATCATTTTTATAAAAGTCGCGATATCTCCGAAACTAGAAGAGATAGAGCAAATCTGGCAAAAATTCGAGATCATTTTTACAAAAAATTCAAGTTTAACTTCATTTTTATAAAAGTCGCGATATCTCCGAAACTAGATGAGATAGAGCAAATCTGGCAAAAATTCGAGATCATTTTTACAAAAAATTCAAGTTTAACTTCATTTTTATAAAAGTCGCGATATCTCCGAAACTAGAAGAGATACACAAACATGATTTTTACAAAAAATTCAAGTTTAACTTCATTTTTATAAAAGTCGCGATATCTCCGAAACTAGAAGAGATAGAGCAAATCTGGCAAAAATTCGAGATCATTTTTATAAAAGTTGCGATATCTCCGAAACTAGAAGAGATAGAGCAAATCTGGCAAAAATTCGAGATCATTTTTATAAAAGTCGCGATATCTCCGAAACTAGAAGAGATAGAGCAAATCTGGCAAAAATTCGAGATCATTTTTATAAAAGTCGCGATATCTCCGAAACTAGAAGAGATAGAGCAAATCTGGCAAAAATTCGAGATCATTTTTACAAAAAATTCAAGTTTAACTTCATTTTTATAAAAGTCGCGATATCTCCGAAACTAGAAGAGATACACAAACATGATTTTTACAAAAAATTCAAGTTTAACTTCATTTTTATAAAAGTCGCGATATCTCCGAAACTAGAAGAGATAGAGCAAATCTGGCAAAAATTCGAGATCATTTTTATAAAAGTCGCGATATCTCCGAAACTAGAAGAGATAGAGCAAATCTGGCAAAAATTCGAGATCATTTTTATAAAAGTCGCGATATCTCCGAAACTAGAAGAGATAGAGCAAATCTGCCAAAAATTCGAGATCATTTTTATAAAAGTCGCGATATCTCCGAAACTAGAAGAGATAGAGCAAATCTGGCAAAAATTCGAGATCATTTTTACAAAAAATTCAAGTTTAACTTCATTTTTATAAAAGTCGCGATATCTCCGAAACTAGATGAGATAGAGCAAATCTGGCAAAAATTCGAGATCATTTTTACAAAAAATTCAAGTTTAACTTCATTTTTATAAAAGTCGCGATATCTCCGAAACTAGAAGAGATACACAAACATGATTTTTACAAAAAATTCAAGTTTAACTTCATTTTTATAAAAGTCGCGATATCTCCGAAACTAGAAGAGATAGAGCAAATCTGGCAAAAATTCGAGATCATTTTTATAAAAGTCGCGATATCTCCGAAACTAGAAGAGATAGAGCAAATCTGGCAAAAATTCGAGATCATTTTTACAAAAAATTCAAGTTTAACTTCATTTTTATAAAAGTCGCGATATCTCCGAAACTAGATGAGATAGAGCAAATCTGGCAAAAATTCGAGATCATTTTTATAAAAGTCGCGATATCTCCGAAACTAGAAGAGATAGAGCAAATCTGGCAAAAATTCGAGATCATTTTTACAAAAAATTCAAGTTTAACTTCATTTTTATAAAAGTCGCGATATCTCCGAAACTAGAAGAGATAGAGCAAATCTGGCAAAAATTCGAGATCATTTTTATAAAAGTCGCGATATCTCCGAAACTAGAAGAGATAGAGCAAATCTGGCAAAAATTCGAGATCATTTTTACAAAAAATTCAAGTTTAACTTCATTTTTATAAAAGTCGCGATATCTCCGAAACTAGATGAGATAGAGCAAATCTGGCAAAAATTCGAGATCATTTTTATAAAAGTCGCGATATCTCCGAAACTAGAAGAGATAGAGCAAATCTGGCAAAAATTCGAGATCATTTTTACAAAAAATTCAAGTTTAACTTCATTTTTATAAAAGTCGCGATATCTCCGAAACTAGATGAGATAGAGCAAATCTGGCAAAAATTCGAGATCATTTTTACAAAAAATTCAAGTTTAACTTCATTTTTATAAAAGTCGCGATATCTCCGAAACTAGAAGAGATAGAGCAAATCTGGCAAAAATTCGAGATCATTTTTATAAAAGTCGCGATATCTCCGAAACTAGAAGAGATAGAGCAAATCTGGCAAAAATTCGAGATCATTTTTATAAAAGTCGCGATATCTCCGAAACTAGAAGAGATAGAGCAAATCTGGCAAAAATTCGAGATCATTTTTATAAAAGTCGCGATATCTCCGAAACTAGAAGAGATAGAGCAAATCTGCCAAAAATTCGAGATCATTTTTATAAAAGTCGCGATATCTCCGAAACTAGAAGAGATAGAGCAAATCTGGCAAAAATTCGAGATCATTTTTACAAAAAATTCAAGTTTAACTTCATTTTTATAAAAGTCGCGATATCTCCGAAACTAGATGAGATAGAGCAAATCTGGCAAAAATTCGAGATCATTTTTACAAAAAATTCAAGTTTAACTTCATTTTTATAAAAGTCGCGATATCTCCGAAACTAGAAGAGATACACAAACATGATTTTTACAAAAAATTCAAGTTTAACTTCATTTTTATAAAAGTCGCGATATCTCCGAAACTAGAAGAGATAGAGCAAATCTGGCAAAAATTCGAGATCATTTTTATAAAAGTTGCGATATCTCCGAAACTAGAAGAGATAGAGCAAATCTGGCAAAAATTCGAGATCATTTTTATAAAAGTCGCGATATCTCCGAAACTAGAAGAGATAGAGCAAATCTGGCAAAAATTCGAGATCATTTTTATAAAAGTCGCGATATCTCCGAAACTAGAAGAGATAGAGCAAATCTGGCAAAAATTCGAGATCATTTTTACAAAAAATTCAAGTTTAACTTCATTTTTATAAAAGTCGCGATATCTCCGAAACTAGAAGAGATACACAAACATGATTTTTACAAAAAATTCAAGTTTAACTTCATTTTTATAAAAGTCGCGATATCTCCGAAACTAGAAGAGATAGAGCAAATCTGGCAAAAATTCGAGATCATTTTTATAAAAGTTGCGATATCTCCGAAACTAGAAGAGATAGAGCAAATCTGGCAAAAATTCGAGATCATTTTTATAAAAGTCGCGATATCTCCGAAACTAGAAGAGATAGAGCAAATCTGGCAAAAATTCGAGATCATTTTTATAAAAGTCGCGATATCTCCGAAACTAGAAGAGATAGAGCAAATCTGGCAAAAATTCGAGATCATTTTTACAAAAAATTCAAGTTTAACTTCATTTTTTTAAAGTCGCGATATCTCCGAAACTAGAAGAGATACACAAACATGATTTTTACAAAAAATTCAAGTTTAACTTCATTTTTATAAAAGTCGCGATATCTCCGAAACTAGAAGAGATAGAGCAAATCTGGCAAAAATTCGAGATCATTTTTATAAAAGTCGCGATGTCTCCGAAACTAGAAGAGATAGAGCAAATCTGGCAAAAATTCGAGATCACTTTTACAAAAAATTCAAGTTTAACTTCATTTTTATAAAAGTCGCGATATCTCCGAAACTAGAAGAGATACACAAACATGATTTTTACAAAAAATTCAAGTTTAACTTCATTTTTATAAAAGTCGCGATATCTCCGAAACTAGAAGAGATAGAGCAAATCTGGCAAAAATTCGAGATCATTTTTATAAAAGTCGCGATATCTCCGAAACTAGAAGAGATAGAGCAAATCTGGCAAAAATTCGAGATCATTTTTATAAAAGTCGCGATATCTCCGAAACTAGAAGAGATAGAGCAAATCTGGCAAAAATTCGAGATCATTTTTACAAAAAATTCAAGTTTAACTTCATTTTTTTAAAGTCGCGATATCTCCGAAACTAGAAGAGATACACAAACATGATTTTTACAAAAAATTCAAGTTTAACTTCATTTTTATAAAAGTCGCGATATCTCCGAAACTAGAAGAGATAGAGCAAATCTGGCAAAAATTCGAGATCATTTTTATAAAAGTCGCGATGTCTCCGAAACTAGAAGAGATAGAGCAAATCTGGCAAAAATTCGAGATCACTTTTACAAAAAATTCAAGTTTAACTTCATTTTTATAAAAGTCGCGATATCTCCGAAACTAGAAGAGATACACAAACATGATTTTTACAAAAAATTCAAGTTTAACTTCATTTTTATAAAAGTCGCGATATCTCCGAAACTAGAAGAGATAGAGCAAATCTGGCAAAAATTCGAGATCATTTTTATAAAAGTTGCGATATCTCCGAAACTAGAAGAGATAGAGCAAATCTGGCAAAAATTCGAGATCATTTTTATAAAAGTCGCGATATCTCCGAAACTAGAAGAGATAGAGCAAATCTGGCAAAAATTCGAGATCATTTTTATAAAAGTCGCGATATCTCCGAAACTAGAAGAGATAGAGCAAATCTGGCAAAAATTCGAGATCATTTTTACAAAAAATTCAAGTTTAACTTCATTTTTTTAAAGTCGCGATATCTCCGAAACTAGAAGAGATACACAAACATGATTTTTACAAAAAATTCAAGTTTAACTTCATTTTTATAAAAGTCGCGATATCTCCGAAACTAGAAGAGATAGAGCAAATCTGGCAAAAATTCGAGATCATTTTTATAAAAGTCGCGATATCTCCGAAACTAGAAGAGATAGAGCAAATCTGGCAAAAATTCGAGATCATTTTTACAAAAAATTCAAGTTTAACTTCATTTTTATAAAAGTCGCGATATCTCCGAAACTAGAAGAGATACACAAACATGATTTTTACAAAAAATTCAAGTTTAACTTCATTTTTATAAAAGTCGCGATATCTCCGAAACTAGAAGAGATAGAGCAAATCTGGCAAAAATTCGAGATCATTTTTATAAAAGTCGCGATATCTCCGAAACTAGAAGAGATAGAGCAAATCTGGCAAAAATTCGAGATCATTTTTATAAAAGTCGCGATATCTCCGAAACTAGAAGAGATAGAGCAAATCTGGCAAAAATTCGAGATCATTTTTATAAAAGTCGCGATATCTCCGAAACTAGAAGAGATAGAGCAAATCTGGCAAAAATTCGAGATCATTTTTATAAAAGTCGCGATATCTCCGAAACTAGAAGAGATAGAGCAAATCTGGCAAAAATTCGAGATCATTTTTACAAAAAATTCAAGTTTAACTTCATTTTTATAAAAGTCGCGATATCTCCGAAACTAGAAGAGATAGAGCAAATCTGGCAAAAATTCAAGTTCAACTTCATTTTTATAAAAGTCGCGATATCTCCGAAACTAGAAGAGATAGAGCAAATCTGGCAAAAATTCGAGATCATTTTTATAAAAGTTGCGATATCTCCGAAGCTAGAAGAGATAGAGCAAATCTGGCAAAAATTCGAGATCATTTTTATAAAAAAATTCAAGTTCAACTTCATTTTTATAAAAGTCGCGATATCTCCGAAACTAGAAGAAATAGAGCAAATCTGGCAAAAATTCGAGATCAATTTTATAAAAGTCGCGATATCTCCGAAACTAGAAGAGATATATACAGCTGTGTTCAAAATAATAGGAGTGCCCATATACAAAATGGAATGGCCCAAAAAACATGTTTCAACTTCTCCATTTTCGTCAATTCTGCATTTGTTTAAAATTGTTGACATCCCAACTGTTAATTCATTAACAGAAATGTGGCTATATGTTTTAAATTATTTACTGTTTACACCAACATGATAAATCGTCTTAAAAATTTTTGTTCAAAAAAATAGGAGTGTGGAAGAGAAAGGATAATAAAACAATTTTTATTTGAGTTTAGGACCAGAATTGACAATATTTTAGTTATTAGTAGTGAATTTAATAGATTTGAATGCTGTTTGAAAACAAAAAGGCTTTTGGATGTGGCCACAATCTGGATATTGTCCTTACAGCTATTTTCCTTTAATTTGAGCATTTATTGGGAAATCGATGGATTTTATAAACAAAACCTTAGAGTTGTTTAACACTCTAGCTGTTACCTCGAACAATACATAATGATTGGTTCCCCATAAATTTGTGTATGTTGATCCTTGAGCCAAGCTTTAGCCAGTTTCCATTAGACTTTTATGTAAGGATTGACCAAAAAAGCGCATCTATAAGGCATTAATTCCTCGACCAAATGATGATTTAAGGTCCTTAGCATCTTAACTACATGCAGAACAATTATTTTGTTTATATTTGAAAAATTGGATGATTGGCAGATATATTTAAAAGGTAATTTTAAGGAAATACTTCTGAAGTTGCCCTGCGAATATGTTTATCAGCTTTTGCATCGTATAAAATACAATTTTCTATGAGAACTAATCGAAATTAAGTACTTTTGAACGAAAAACGTGAATTTATGTAGAAAAATATAGTGCGGTTTTATACCAACCATAGAGTAGTCAAAGCCGATTATCACAAAATGGTGTAAAACTAATTTCAACCGTTCACGCTTTAAAATATTTTTGGAATAGAAGTGAAATTGATTGTGTACATAAAGCTAACAACTTGAGGACCTCATAATTTCATTTGGTCGAGGAATAAATGATTTATAAATGCACTGTTTTGGCCGATCCTTTCATAAAGGATTAATGGAAACTGGATAAAATTTGGTTCATGGTTCAAAATACACCAATTTATGGGATACCAATCATTATGTTTTGTTTGTGGTAATAGTCAGAGTGTTAAACAAGTCTAATCAATAAAGGTTTTGTGTATAAAATCCACTGAATTCCCCAATAAGAGCTTAATTTATTGGAAAAGTCGCCACAAGGACAATAGCATGTTTTTAGATACTACCAAATGACTTTTGTTTTCAAAAAAATCAAATATATTGTATTTAGTACTATCAACTTAAATATTTACAGTTTTGGTCGTAAATACAACTAAAAATATTTTATTGTCCTTTTTCTTCAACACTCCTATTTTTTGAACAAAAAATTTTAAGACGATTTATAATGTTGGTGTAAACACTACATAATTAATTAAAAATTGCCACATTTCTGTTAATGAAAAACAGTTGGAATTTCGACAATATTAACCAAATACAAAATAAGCCTTCTCTGTTTTGGCTTTTTTTTGTATTTGGTTAACATTGTCGACATTCCAACTGTTATTTCATTAACAGAAATGTGGCAATTTTTAACTTAACCATGTTTTTTTGGACCATTCCCTTTTGTGTAAGGCCACTCCTATTATTTTGAACGCAACTGTATATATACACTAGCAAATACCCGCTACTTCGTATGCGGAAAGGGCATAAAATATATATGAACTCTGTTCTGTTGTATTAAAACCTATTTTAAATACCAACGTTTAATCGATTTAATTCCAAAAAAACATATCTGCCGTGCCGCACCCCTACACAGCTACCATATTTTTTATTTCGGATTTCCAAAACTACGACCTCATATCACAGACATACACCAACCGCGACTCATATTGCAATTTTCAGACTTGACTTCTGGTTTTACTCCTTCACTTACACAGCATTCCCTCACAATACGAATTTCCAAACACTAAACTTTCTCTCACCCCCTCACAACAACAATAACGCACATTCAAAATTCAAGGTTCTAGCTTCAGCGGTTTCGCCAAGAACCCGAATAGGTTCGTAAAATTTTCGAAATATATCCCCATATAACGGTACCCCACGACTTAGTGTTTTTTAAAAATAGAACAAATCTATACTGTCCAATTTTCTTTACATTTGGACCTTGAATACTCAGAGGATATAAAAGCTTTTATTAGAAGAGGTATTTTGAAGACTTAGAGCATTTTGATGATTTTATGCACATTTTCCAACCGAACTCCGAACTTTATCTCCAAGTTCAGAGTGATCTTCATAACAAATATTTTTCCATTTCGTATTTTTTGTCCAAATTCCAGCACTATTCGTTAATTCAAATCCAAATTGTACTATATTTAGTACTTTTCGTACACTTTTAGTTCGAATTTCCAAAAACCTGTCTTTGTTACTCTCCCTTATTCAAAATTCCAAGATTCCTGTCCTATCCGTTCACCCAAATCCAAATTGTACTAAATTTAGTACCATTTAGTACTTTTAGTTCGAATTCGAATTTCCAAAAACCTGTCTTTGTTACTCTCCCTTATTCAAAATTCCAAGATTCCTGTCCTATCCGTTCACCCAAATCCAAATTGTACTAAATTTAGTACCATTTAGTACTTTTCGTACGCTTATAGTTCGAATTTCCAAAAACCTGTCTTTGTTACTCTACATCTGTCACCCTTATTCAAAATTCCAAGATTCCTATCCTATACGTTCACCCAAATCCAAATTGTACTAAATTTAGTACCATTTAGTACTTTCCGTACGCTTATAGTTCGAATTTCCAAAAACCTTTCTTTGTTACTCTCCATCAGTGACCCCTCATTCCAAATTTCAGGATTCCAGCTCAATCCGTTCACCCAAATCCAAATTGTACTAAATTTAGTACTTTTCGTGCACTTACAGTTCGAATTTCCAAAAACTTTTCTTTGTTGCTCTCCACCAGTGACCCTCATTCAAAATTTCAGGATTCCAGCTCTATCCGTTCACCCGAATCCAAATTGTACTAAATTTAGTACCATTTAGTACTTTTGTTAATCTCCATCAGTGATCCCTCATTCCAAATTTCAGGATTCCAGCTCAATCCGTTCACTTAAATCCAAATTGTACTAAATTTAGTACCATTTAGTACTGTTCGTACCCTTATAGTTCGAATTTCCAAAAACCTTTCATCGCTTCTCTCCATCAGTTACCCTCATTCCAAATTTTAAGATTCTAGCTCTATCCGTTCACCTAAATGCAAATAGTACTAAATTGAGTACCATTTAGTACTTTTCGTACACTAATAGGTAGAATTTCCAAAAACCTTTCTTTGTTACTCTCCATTAGTAACTCCATTTCAAATTTCAGGATTCCAACTCTATCCGTTCACCCAAGTCCAAATTGTACCAAATTTAGTACCATTTAGTACTTTTCGTACCCTTATAGTTCGAATTTCCAAAAGCCTTTCATCGTTATTCTTCATCAGCGACTCTCATATCAAATTTCAGGATTCCATCTCTATCCGTTTACCGAAATCCAAATTGTACTAAATTTAGTACCATTTAGTACTTTTCGTACCCTTATAGGTCGAATTTCCAAAATACTTTCATCATTACTCTTCATCAGTGACCTTCATTCCAAATTTCAGGATTCCTGCTCTATCTGTTCACCCAAATCTCAATTGTACTAAATTTAGTACCCTTTTGTACTTTTCGTACACTTATAGTTCGAATTCCCAAAAACCCTTTGGTACATCTTTCT
The DNA here is from genome assembly GCF_047663935.1 of Musca autumnalis. Taxonomy (NCBI): domain Eukaryota; kingdom Metazoa; phylum Arthropoda; class Insecta; order Diptera; family Muscidae; genus Musca; species Musca autumnalis. Next base: position 38,420,732 of record NW_027411866.1, on the reverse strand, counting down.
AGCTCTCCATCAGTTATCCTCATTCCAAATTTCAGAATTCTAGCTCTTACCGTTTGCCTAATAAAAAGGGTACCATATTTAGTACCTTTTAGTACTTTTCGTACACTTCTAGGTCGAATTTCCAAAAACCCAGCCTTATCTCACCCCTACACCCCAACAGCAACCTACACCCAAAATTTCAACTTTCTAGCTTCAGCGGTTTTGTCTGGGCGCTGATGAATCAGTCAATCAGTCAGGCAGTCAGTCACTCAGTCACTCACCTCACTACTCTTTTATATATATATATATATATATATATATATATATATATATATATAGAAGCTATACCCAAATCTGAACCGATTTTCATCAAAAGCAATAGCGTTCTTCCTATAGTGTGGTGTAGGATATAAAAATCCACGCTTGTTGCTGTGATTGTCCTTGAAAAAATATTCTTAACAAATCCACGCTTGTTGCTGTGATTGTCCTTGAAAAAATATTCTTAACAAATCCACGCTTGTTGCTGTGATTGTCCTTGAAAAAATATTCTTAAAAAAATCCACGCTTATTGCTCTAATGATATGTGAAAAAATATTCTTAAAAAATTCGCGCTTGTTGCTCTAATGGTATGTAAAAAAATATTCTTTAAAAAACCAAGCTTGCTGCTGCTGTGGTCCTTGAAAAAATATTTTTTAAAAAATCCAAGCTTGTTGCTGTGATTGTCCTTGAAAAAAATATTCTTTAAAAATCCACGCTTTTTGCTGTGGTGGTCCTTGAAAAAATATTCTTTAAAAATCCACGCTTTTTGCTGTGGTGGTCCTTGAACAAATATTCTTTAAAAATCCACGCTTGTGGCTGTGGCGGTCTTTGAAAAAATATTTTTTAAAAATTGAAAAATATTCCTTAAAAAAACAAGCTTGTTTCTGGAGTGGTCCTTGAAAAATATTCTTTAAAAATCCAAGCTTTTCCTTGAAAAAATATTCTTTAAAACCCACGCTTGTTGCTGTGGTCATTGAAAAATATTTTTTAAAAATCCACGGTTGTTGCTGTGGTGGTCCTTGGGAAAATATTCTTTAAAAATCCAAGCTTGACCTTGAAAAAATATTCTTTAAAATCCACGCTTGTTGCTGTGATTGTCCTTGAAAAAATATTCTTTAAAACTCCACTCTTGTTGCTATGGTGGTCCCTGAAAAAAATATTATTTAAAAATTCAAGCTTGTTGCTGTGGTGGTCATTGAAAAAATATTCTTTAAAAATCCCCGCTTGTTGCTGTGGTGGTCCTTGAAAATATATTCTTCAAAATCCACGATTGTTGCTGTGGTGGTCCTTGAACGAATATTCCTTAAAAATCCACGCTTGTTGCGGCGGTGGTCCTTAAAAATATATTCTTTAAAATCCACGATTGCTACATCATTGTTGCTTTGGTGGTTCTTGAAAATATGTCCTTTTTTAATGCCCACTTGTTGTTCTGTTTATTCTGGACAGTCTTCAATAACCTCCAGTAGCGTATCCCATTATTTTCTAAGATGTTAAACAAATTGATTGAAATTGATGGACACATCAGCTACATACTTAAAGGATGGATAATAAAAAAGGACACACACAAGTTGACACAAAAGGATAATCGAAAGTGGACAACGAAGTCCTATAATAATGTTGCAGTGGACAGAGAAGATACTAAATATCTACTTTAAGTAAAAGTACACTTGACTGAGAAGTAGAAGAAGTACTACAGTGGACACAAAAACAACACTAGTACCCACCAAGGAATACACAGTAGCTATACAAAAAGGGAATTGAAGACAAAAATTTGTTGTAAAATAAATTGCTGTCAAAAGCAATTTTCTTAATAAATAAAAATTATTTTCCATTTACTTAGATGAGGAAGAGAGAAAAAGAATATGTTGCAAGAAAAGGGAAATTGAGTGAAAATGGAAATGGGAGGTGGGTGTGTTCAGAAATTGATAATATTTAATTCATTGGAATTAATGCAAATGAGTTCGTCAGAGGATTATTAGGATGAAAGAAGAAACAAGAGAAGCTGTGATGGAGTTGTCAATAATAATAATAATAATGCTGATGATGAACTTTTTAAAGAGGTATTATAAGATTTGTGGGCATATTCTACGTAGAAGTATGCACAGCAGCCCTCTTCATTCTGAAGGGTTATTTCAAATTAGTTTTAATCCAAAATTTATAATTGCTTGACTTTAGTGCTGTCTTTGTATTTTTTTCTTATAATATTTTATGTGGCTTCGGTACTTTTTTATTTTTGACGACCTTTTTAAAGCCTGCAAGCTTCCTCCGCTTCTAATATCGTCTAATTCCTTAGAATATTTTTTGTAATTTGAAACTCGTCAATAGAAAAGCTCTTATTATTCATTTCAACCTGAATGCGCAATAGCTTAGTTTAGAAATCAAAGGCATTTTTTAAAATAAATCTTCCTGACAATTGCTGTCAAAATATTTTGTAATTGATATCCACTCAGTTTGTTCAGTGTTGACGTTGTTATTATTGAAAAGGATGCTCCAGCATGGGAAGTAGTTGATGATAAGTGATTGTCTTCTTTTCTTCCTTTTGCCATAATAGACAGATAACCCGGGCAAGTGTGAATAAATGAGTGAATCATTTATTCCGTTTAATTATAATGGCAATGCAGGGGTGGGCAACCGATGGACCATCAGATATATGCTCTGGAACTTTTAAAGGATATTTTAAACAATATTTTTTTAAGGACCAAAACAACAACAGATGTTGATCTTTTACGAATATATTTTCAAGGACCACCAAGGCATCAAGCTTAGATTTTATATTAATATTTTTTGAAGGACCATCAAAACAACAAGCGTGGATTTTGTAAGAATATTTTTTCAGGTACCATTACAGCAAGATTCGATTTTTTAAGAATATGTTTTTAAGGACCATTACATCAACAAGCGTGAATTTTTTAACACTATTTTTTCGAGGGCCATTACAGCAATGTGTGTGGATTTTGTAAGAATATATTTTCAAGAAACATTACTACATCAGGCGTGGATTTGTTAGCAATATTTTTTCAAGGACTACCCTAACAACAGGCGTGGATTTTTTAAGAATATTTCTTCAAGGACCACCACAAAACAGGCATGGATTTTTTAAGAATATTTTTTCAAGGACCACCACAGCAACAGGCGTGGATTTTTTAAGAATATTTTTTTAAGAACCACCACAGCCACAAGCGTGGATTTTGTAAGAGAACATTTTCAAGGACCACCGCAACAACAGGCTTCAATTTTTTAAGAATATTTTTTCAAGGAGCACCACGGCAACAGGCGTGAATTTTTAACAATATGTTTTTCAAGAACCACTACAACAACAAGCGTGGAATTTTTAACAATATTTTTTCAAGGACCACCATAGCAACAGGCGTGGATTTTTTAAGAATATTTTTTCAAGGACCACCACAGCAACAGGCGTGGATTTTTTAAGAATATTTTTTCAAGGGCCACCACAGCAACAGGCGTGGATTTTTTAAGAATATTTTTTCAAGGACCACCACAGCAACAGGCGTGGATTTTTTAGGAATATTTTTTCAGGGACCACCACAGCAACAGGCGTGGATTTTTTAAGAATATTTTTTCAAGGACCACCACAGCAACAGGCGTGGATTTTTTAATAATATTTTTTCAAGGACCACCACAACAACAGGCGTGGATTTTTTAAGAACATTTTTTCAAGGACCACCACAACAACAAGCTTGGATTTTTTAAAAGTATTTTTTCAAGGACCACCACACCAACAGGCGTGGATTTTTTAAGAATATTTTTTTCAAGGAACACCACAAAAACAAGCTTGGATTTTTTAAAAGTATTTTTTCAAGGACCACCACAGCAACAGGCGTGGATTTTTTAGGAATATTTTTTCAAGGACCACCACAGCAACAGGCGTGGAGTTTTTAAGAATACTTTTTCAAGGACCACCACAGCAAGAGGCGTGGATTTTTTAGGAATATTTTTTCAAGGACCACCACAGCAACAGGCGTGGATTTTTTAAGAATATTTTTTCAAGGACCACCACAGCAACAGGCGTGGATTTTTTAAGAATATTTTTTCAAGGACCACCACAGCAACAGGCGTGGATTTTTTAATAATATTTTTTCAAGGACCACCACAGCAACAGGCGTGGATTTTTTAAGAACATTTTTTCAAGGACCACCACAACAACAAGCTTGGATTTTTTAAAAGTATTTTTCAGGGACCACCACAGCAACAGGCGTGGATTTTTTAAGAATATTTTTTCAAGGAACACCACAACAACAAGCTTGGATTTTTTAAAAGTATTTTTTCAGGGACCACCACAACAACAGGCGTGGATTTTTTAAGAATATTTTTTCAAGGACCACCACAGCAACAGGCGTGGATTTTTTAGGAATATTTTTTCAAGGACCACCACAGCAACAGGCGTGGATTTTTTAAGAATATTTTTTCAAGGACCACCACAGCAACAGGCGTGGATTTTTTAAGAATATTTTTTCAAGGACCATCACAACAACAGGTATGGATTTTGAATATTTTTCGAGGACCACCACAACAACAATCGTGGATTGTTTAAGAATATTTTTTCAAGGACCACCACCACAACGGGCGTGGATTTTCTAAGAATATTTTTTTCAAGGACCCTATCACAACAGGCGTTTATTTTTTAGGAATGTTTTTTCAAGGACGACAACAACAACAGGCGTGGATTTTTTAAAAATATTTTTTCAAGGACCACTACAACACAACAAGCGTGTTTTTTTAAGAATATTTTTTCAAGGACCACCACAACAACAGGGGTGGATTTTTTCAGAATATTTTTTAAGGACATCATCAGGCTTGAAATTTTGAACAAAATTTCGTCTAGGACCACCACAAAAACAAGCGTGGATTTTTAACAATATTTTTTCAAGGACTACTACAACAACAGGCGTGAATTTTTTAACAATATTTTGTCTAGGACAACAACCGCAGGCGTGGATTTTTTTCAAGGACCACCTCTTCAACAGGATTGGGGGTTTTATGCATATTTTTCAAGGACCACCATAACAACTTACCTACTTACTTACCTGGCCTTTTACAGAACATTTGTTCCATAAGCCGAACTAAGAAAAAATCTCCAATCCTCTCTATTTTCCCAATCTGGGATATGTAGCTGTCTGATATCTCGTTTGACTTGTTCGATCCAACGAAGCTTTGGCCTTTCAGATCTGCGAGAACCTCCATGCGGCCCGTATTTATACGCATTTTTAGCGGGTTCATCATCATTCATTCTTATAAAATGGCTAGCCATCGCAATCGTAGTATCTTCAACTACATTGATGTCATTGTATAGTTGATACAGCTCATTGTTCATACGACGCCGATATTCGCCGTCAACACAGATTGGCCCGTAGATCTTTCGAAGAATTTTTCTCTCGAACACACCAAGCACTGCTTTATCTGCTTGAGCAAGTACCCATTAGGGTTATGACTTTTTGACATTTTTCCTCAAAAATGATTTCCTGTAGCAGGGATGAATGAACTTTTGCCTATTAATCAATATGCTATCGTTTATTCAATTGAAATATAAAAAAAGTTCAAGTACAAATCGATTTTAAAAAAATAATTTTTTGCGGTGTGCCAAAATAATTTTTTGAAAAAATATATGAAATGAAAAATTTTTTTTTCACAAAATTATTTTTTGTTGCACGAATGAATAAAAATAAGCCTACTAATAACTATAATAACGTTTATTTCATTCAAATATTAAAAAAGTCGCGAAAAAAGTCACTTTGAAAAAATTTTAAACTTTTTGTTTTTTGTTAAAAAATTATATTTTTGTATAAAAGCGTTTAAGACATTTTTACGATCCTCAGAATTAAAGAAAAATAGTGAGAAATAAATTTTATGTCATTTTAATTATCTCATGTGGCTCTAAAACTTATTTTCAATTATATATCTATTTTCAGTGACTTCAAAAAATTGTCCATAATTTTGATAAATTCAAATTTTAAAATCATTTTGTGCGTGAGGTTTTTTCACCGAATCACCTTATAATTAAGATTTTATGTAAACTTATGCCAAAACTCATCACGCTATGATACAGGGATATGAGGTTGTAAAAAAGTCATAACCCTAGTACCCATGCTTCGGAACCATACATTAGCACGGGTAGTATCAGTGTTTTGTAAAGTGTTAATTTTGTTTGACGAGAGGTGGCTTTATTCCTAAACTGCTTACTCAGCCCAAAGTAGCATCTGTTAGCCAACATTATTCTTCTTCGTATTTCACAACTCATGTTATTTGTTGTGTTTATGGCGGTGCCGAGGTAGTCCTTTACTACCTCAAAATTGTAGGTACCAACATTCACAAATGGTGCGGGGTTTGTGGAAATATTACGCGTCTATACCATCAACTTGGTTTTTTCGCCGTTTACTGCCAGACCAACTTTAGCAGATTCTTTTTCGACTTTTGCAAGGGTGTCAGTTACTTCCTTTACCGATCAACCCATGATGTCAATGTCGTCGGCATAAGCCAGTAACATATGGCTGTTCGTGTATATCGTTCCATTTCTTTTGACCTTCGCGTCTCGTATGACCTTTTCCAGCAGGATGATGAATAGATCACACGACAGGCCGTCTCCTTGTCTGAAACCTCTTTAGGTAATATACTCTTCGGAGAGGTTCTTTCCTATTTAAACTGAGGATCTTGTCTCAGTTAATGTCATTCTACAAAGCCGAATGAGCTTTGCAGGAATACCAAAATCAGACATGGCTTGGAACACCTTTGAACTTATAGGGCTGTCGAATGCTGCTTTATAATCGACGAAAAGATGGAAGGTGTCGATCTGCATTTCTTGGGTCTTTTCCAGGATTTGTCTCAAGGTCAATGGTGGATTTGCCAGGTCTAAAGCCGCACTGATAGGGTCCAATAATTTCATTGACCATAGGCTTTAGTCTCTCACACAATATGCCAGATACTATCTTATATGCAATAGGGAGCAGACTTATGCCCCTGTAATTGGAGCACATAGTCTTATCACCCTTCTTGTGGACTGGACATAGGATGCTCACGTTCCAATCGTCGGGTACGCGTTCAAAGCCTTCAGTTTGATGCTTCACTCTTTGGTAGAATTTTCGGACTTCGTTCTGTCTCCTGTACATCTCTATTTGTTCACACTCCCTCCTTTCCATCTCTTTCTTTTTCCTGCGGAAAAGACGTTTCTCCTCTCTCCTTTTCTCCCGATACCTCTCTCGTGCGCTACACGTTGCTACTGATTGTAAAGTAGCCCTATATGCCGCATTTTTTGCTTCGGTAGCAGCACGGCATTCCTGGCCATACAATGGATTCTTTGGTGGAGGTCTCTGGTATCCAAGTACTGATTTTGCGGCTGTTTGCATGGAGTGGGCAATATTTTGCCATTGTGCTGATATGTTATCGGGACGAGAAGCGCTTTCATTAAGCAATTGGGTCAGTTAAATGGAATATGCTGTGGCTATCTGTAGTGTTTGCAGCTTAGCGATGTCCAACTTTCGTGTTGTGTCTGTTCGTGCTTTATTTAGACGGGTACGTACCTTTGCTGCAACGAGGTAATGGTCCGAATCTATGTTTGCTCCTCTGAACGATCGTACATCCAACACGCTCGATGAATGTGTTCCATCTATCACAACGTGATCAATTTGATTTATTGTTCTTTGGTCTGGAGACAGCCAAGTGTCCTTATGAATATTGAGATGCTTAAATCTGGTACTGCTAACTACCATGTTTTTTTCCACTGCGAAGTCTATCAGCCTCATTCCATTGTCTGATGTTTCACAATGTAGACTGAATTTCCCGACTGTTTGTCCAAAGATATTCTCCTTTCCAATTTTGGCATTAAAATCGCCTAGAACAATTTTAATGTCATGGGCAGAACAACGGTCATATGTTTCTTCTAAGCGCTCGTAGAATATATCTTTGGTCTTCTCGTCCTTGTCTTCGGTTGGAGCATGAGCGCAGATAAAGCTGATGTTGAACATTATATGGGGGTTACTAGCACCACGGAGAGGTCAGTGTCCACTTGAAATGAGAGAGGGACCAAGATAAATCCTGGACTTTACCATGTTAACGCCGGTCAGGACCGTTCCTTGGTATCTTTCATCCCTATTTTTTCATAGAACTGCAGACTAACTATTCGTGGATTTTTTAAGAATATTATTTTCATAGAAGTGCAGGCCAACCTTTTGTAGTATTTTTTGTAGAACTGCAGTCCATCAATTTATGGATTTTTAAGAATATTTTTTCGTAGACCTACAGTCCAACAATTCGTGGATTTTTAAGAATATTATTGCAGACTAGCGAAAGTTTTCTATAGAAAAAAATTAAATCAGGCAACTTTTTGATAACAACTTTATTCAGAGAACCTTATCTATAGAAAAACATAATTCAGACATCTTTTTTTAAAAGAAAAACTTAATTCATTACATTTTTTTATAGAAAAACTTAATTCACGGAACGCGTTCTATAGAAAAACTTAATTCAGCGATACTTTTTATATATGAACAATTAATTGAGGAAACCTTTTTTTAGGAAAACTTTATTGAGGAAGATTTTTCTATAGAAAAACTTATTTCGCAAAAGTATATATAGAAAAACATATTTCAGATAACCTTTTCTATAGAAAAACTTAATTCATATAACTTTTTATTTAGAAAATATAAATTGAAAGAAAAAAATCTTTAGAAAAATATAATTCAGCGATTTTTCTATAGAAGCGCATAATTCATTGAACTATTCTTTAGAAAAGCGCAATTCAGCGGACTTTTTCAATTTAAATTAATTAAAATTAATTTGCCGAACTTTTTCTACACGGAGGAAAAAAGGCCTCTCTAACATATGTCCTAAACATATTTTGTAGCGAACATATATTTGTTTGCAACCAGTCCCAAACATAATATGCAAACAAATTTATGTTTGGATGCAAACAATTATAAAACTTCCAATTATAAAATGTATTGGGCATTTAATTTACTAAAAAGCAGCATTTCTTTAGAAAACACACACATTATTCACACAGTTTACCGTCTTTACTCAACGATTGTGTTTCGAAAACCGAAGAAAAAAGAACAAAAACAAGTAAAAAAGTATCAGTCGGCTTTGCCGACAGAGATATACCCTCAGCCTGTGCAAATTGAAACACTTTTTTCACAAAAAACTTATGTATTTAGGGGGTTTCAATATTTTGGTCGTATGAACCGACAAAAATGTTGATTAGGATTAAAGTTCAAAAATTTTGCGGAAAAGGTACTTAAAGGATTTTTCGATACCCAAAATTTGAACCGAATCGATTGATCCGTTCGAGAGTTATCGTGCGCACCAGCCTGCCAGACAGACGGACGGACATTGATAGATCAACTCAAAATTGTCTGAAACGGATATCGTTCAAACATACTTGGGGTCTAAAACCATTATTTCGATAAGGCACATTTTTGGTCGTATCAAAGTGTAAATACCCTCTTTAGCCTAAAGGCTGAGGGTATAAATAATTCATACCATTTTTTTCCTTTCCTCTTCGCTTGCTAGGTTGGTTAACTGAAAGAAACAGAAAAAATACTGCTTGTGGAAAAAAATTGCAAAAACCAACAACGCACGAAACACACGCGATTGACATACACACCACCAAAGCAAAAACAAACTATTTTACCCTCCCGTATTCGCTTCTGCGTCGTCTATTACACTATGCAACACTGAAAATGCAAACAACTTTCTAGTATGAATTTTTTTAAAGTACATATTTTGACTACAAAAACCCTAGTAGGGTTTTGTCCTGCCAGATCCAGTTTGGATTTTATGACCTCATCTAAACCGGGCTAAATCTACACCTTTTTGCATTTATTAGGCCCTTATCTCAGAAACGAATAGGAATTTGGCCTTGCTGTCTTTAGCAATAATGTAGCCCTAAACTAGTAGAACTTATCTTTAGACAAAACCATATAAGAAAAACTCCATCTAGGCCATCAAAATCTATAAAATATAGACATTTTTACGTAATTGCTGAAATTCTGGTCAGTATCGGTTAAACTATTGGGAGCTGAACCAAGTAACCTTTTTGCAAAAATCTTCCAAATAAAGTTCTCAACAATTCTTTAGAACATTCTAAAATTCTAAAATGCTTACTTCATGATGTTTTAGAGGTATTTTGCATCATATATTTTAAAGCACGTATTTCAAACACAGTTCACACCAACAGTTTATTCTCGCATTTCGGATTTCACTACATTATTGACATTTTTATTAAACCGTCGTTGAAAAATGTACTGAAAGCAACGGCATAGAGGCATTTTACAACAATGACCTGTTCTGAAGAGTTGTGTATTACATTCTAGGGAATATTTTTTCCAAAAGAAAATATTCAGAAAAAATTAACGGTTTTGGAGATACGATACGTAATGTATAAAAATTGTGGAATTTTTGCATATATTTTGAAATTTGAGGCAATAAATGTATTTCGAGTTCATTTTTTTCTCCAAATATTTTATTCTTGTCCTTATCTACAAATTTGCTTCAGAGGTCAGAAGAAGATTCGCATTGGTTTCAGAGATATAGCCCAGAATTTCTTTAAAAACTCAATATTTAACCATGTTTAGATAGGGCCATAAAATCCGAGCTGGATCTGACACATCAAAACCCAAGTAGGATTTCTTGTCGTTGAGGTCTGTACTTTCAAAAAATCCTCAGTTCGAATTGTTTGCACAAGATCACCTTAAAAATGTTGCACAGTGTTATACCATACACACAGCACTTTATTATAAAACAGCATTCCGTAGCCGCGAGAGCCCTGTTGTTACTCTTTTCGTATAGAAAATTTTATTTAGTGACCTTTTTCTAAAAAAAAACAACATTCACTTAATTTTTCTATAGAAAAATATAATTCATTTAAATTTTTTCTATAGAAAATCATAATTCAGCGAACTTTTTCTATAGAGAAAGTAATTCAGCTAGCTTTTGCTCTAGAAAACTTCATTGAGCTACGTGTTTTATAAAACCCCCTTATTTAGGTAGCTTTTCTTTTTTTCTAGTGATTAATTTTATAATTAAATAAATTCTACGAAATATTTCTCCCAGTATGTCATGTTGCTACCTTCTCGTCTAATGGTTGCCCAGCCCAGAATAATTTTCTGACTTTCCAAGAAACAACAACAATATCTCACAAATTATCCATCGTTTTGTTGAATTGTTTAATGAGACAGTGTCATAATGATCAGGTTTCAATTACTTTGAAAATGACACTCTTCACAGGTCTACAAGAAGAAAAAAACGGGGTACAAGTACTTCCTTTCTTTAGAGGCTGGTGGTGCTGCCGGTGGAGCAGAAGCAGCAGCGGTAGTCATTGTCGGCAATATTCATTGTTCTTTTACCTCATTCATCAGCAGCAGCGTAATCATCATCGTTGTCGTCTTCATCATCAAATCATTTCCTCCAAAACTCAAGTTGTTGGTGGTGTTGCCCTTTAAACGCTTAAACTGCCGTTTGACAAGCAGCTCCAAACTTCAATGACACTTCTAATACGTAAATTTTTAATTATACCAAATGCAGCGTTTTTTCTGTAAACTGTGAAATTTTATACGCCATTTTCTACGCTCTCACTTATTTGTTGGTTGGTTGGGCTTAATAAAAAAAGGTTAAATCAGATTTCTTTTTTTTTAACTTTTGACAATTGAATCCCAAAATCCCCGAAAGCGTAAAGAAGTAGGAGGAGTTGCATGGCTACCTCTTGTTCGGATGGGGAATTTTTTTAATGAAGTGACATTATTTTGTGTTTTTTACCCGTGTGTTTGTCCCTGCATGATGTGAGGCACAAAAGAGGAAACCTTTTCTTGTTTGTATTTCTCAATAAAGAGGTCTATTCTCCATGGGTTTCAAATTCTACTTTTCAAAAATGGCTGCCTAATGGATTTGACATCCTCACATCTTTTGTGACATTTTGTTTTTTTTTTCTGTATTGTTGTTCTTCTTTTCCCCCGTTCCTGTTCGATTTGACATTTCCGTCTAAATATTTGTAGTGATTTTTTAATTTTGCATTATTCGCATTTTGCCAATCAGGAAAAAGGGTTTCATATGACAAAATCCATTAACAAATTAATGGTGGATTGTGTATTGAACATGAAGTGGAGGAGATGTTGCGGTTTCCAGTTGAACATATGTAATCGAAAAGGAATTTTTTGCTATAGAAAACGTTATTCATATAAGCTTTTCTAGAGCATACACAACAGTTTTTGTTTAGAAAATCGTTTAAGTATTTCTAGTGGAAAATATACATATATATATGTATAAAAACGCTGATCAACAAAAATTCTATAGAAAAGCTCTATTTAGGGAAGTTTTTCTATAGAGACACAAGTAAGAAAAGCGTTAACTTCGGTCGGGCCGAACTTTTTATACCCTCCACCACAAATTTCAGCCATTTCGGTGGATTAATGTGGCCACAACCTTCAAAATACCAAAATTCGGAAGGTACCGTTCTATGGGGGCTATATGATGGCGTGGACCTTTACCTACAAATTTCTGGGGGAAAGTTTTATACGCCTAAAGAATACTAAATACCAAATTTCAGCCATCTCGGTGTGATAATGAGGCTAAAACGTTAAAAATATCGAAAATCGGGAGATATTGTATTATGGGGGCTATATCAACACGTGGACCTATATAAACATTTTATGGTAGATATGTTTCTTAGCCTCTGGAAACACAAAATACAAAGTTACAACCGATTCTTTGGTCAAATGGGTCTAATACATTCAAAATATATTAAAACAAGTGAGCAAAGGCTATAGTCGGGACGGGGCCGACCATGTGATACCCTACACCACTACCCCTGTGCATAAGCTTTTCACTGGTAAACATTTCTATATAAACGTATAAACGAGGTCTTTTCTTCTTCCATTGACGGGTATTCCTTTTGAAATACTCCAACCAGAAGCGGAGATATTCGCACAAGAAAGAAAACCTTGACTTTTCTCCACATAAGCTTTTCGCTTATTCCGACTCCTGAATATTATCCGACCATCACCAAACTAAATAGGCTTCTTCCTCTGTGGGACCCGCATCAACTCCCAAAAAATTCGTAACGATCCGATCAAAATTGCGACCTGTAGCGTGATTACAAACAAATCGGAAAATGGAATGCAATACCGACTATTGCGATATCTCTGTTGGTTGAGCAGCTACGACAACTTACTTTACATCGTTGTAAAGGTGATATTTTCTACTTTCCTTGTCAGGTTTTGCTTTTGATATACCTCTTAAAGAAACAGAGATATTGGCTTTGAAATAAAACGTTGACCTTTTCTCCAAATAAGTTATTGCCCATTCCGACCTGAACATTATCCGACCATCATTAAAATCAGTAGGCTTCTTCCTCTGTGGGACCCCCATTAACCCCCAAAATTTCGTGACGATCCGATCAAAATTGCGACCTGTAGTGTGATTACAAAAAATCAGAAAATGGGATGCATTATCGACTATTGCCATATCTCTGTTATTTGACCACCTACGACAGCCTACTGTACATCGTTGTAAAGGTGATGTTTTCTACTTTCCTTGCCAGGTTTTGCTTTTGATATACCTCTTAAAGAAACAGAGCTATTGGCTTTGAAATAAAACGTTGACCTTTTCTCCAAATAAGTTATTGCCAATTTTGACCCCTGAATATTATCCGACCATCATCAAAATCAATAGGCTTCTTCCTTTGTGGGACCCCCATTAATTCCCAAAATTTCGTGACGATCCGATCAATATTGCGACCTGTAGCGCGATTTTGAAAATAATTGAAAAATGGTATGTATTACCGACTATTGCTATATCTCCGTTATTTGGCCACCTACGCCAACCCGCTTTGAATCATTGTAAAGGTGGGATATTCTACTTTCATAGTCAGGCTTTGCTTTTGGAAGATCCCCAACCAAAGCTGTGATATTCGTCATTATAACTCAAATCGCAAAAATAAAAAGATGGGTTGTATTAGCGGATATTGCGATTTCTTCTTTGTTTGGCCACCTACGACAACCTACTATACATCGTTGAAAAGGTGATATTTTCTACCTTAATTAGCAGGTTGCTTTTGATATACCCATTATAGATGCGGAGATATTCGCTTTGAAATAAAACGTTGACTTTTTCCCCAAATAAGTTTTTTGCCCATTCCGACCCCTGAATATTATCCGACCATCACCAAAATCAATAGGCTTCTTCCCCTCCGGGACAGTCATCAATACCCAAAATTTGGTGACGATCCGATCAAAATTGCGACCTGTAGCGTGATTACAAGGTTTAGATGGACAGACGGACAGACGGACGGACGGACGGACGGACTGACGGACGGACACACATAGCCAGATCGACTCAGCTCGTCGAGACATTCATTTTGGTATATATAAGTATGGGTCTAGGACCATTATTTCGATGCGTTACAAACTTTTTGGCCAAAACCAACTTATAATACCCTCCCCACATAGTGGTGTAGGGTATAATGACGCGTACTTTATATGGGGCCTCATATAGGGGCTATACCAAAACGTGGACCTATATAACCCAACATTGGTAGGAATATATTTTGGCCTCTGGAGACACAAAGTACCAAATTACAACCAATTCGGTGGTAAAATGGGCCAAATATCTTAAAAATTCCTTAAAACGACGACGCGTCACGCGTCATTTTGTATGGGGGCTATACGAAAGCGTGGACCTACATAGCCCGCTTTCAATCCCAAAAATCCTACGTAAATATAACATATTTTCCCAAAATTTCATCAACCTACGTCAATCCGTTCGGACGCTAGAGTGATTTCCACAGACGGACAGACGGACGGACATGGCTATATCGATGTAGAATTGCACGCTGATCAAGAATATATATAGTTTGTGGGGTCTACAATGATTATTTCGAGTAATTACAAACGTAGTGACAAACTTAATATACCCCCATCCTATGGTGGAGGGTATAAAAAGCTATGCAACAAAGTTTTGCTATGTTTTTCTATAGAAAATCTTATTTCAGCGATGTTTTATGTATTCACGCACAAAATGATTTCAAAACAATAACAGAAATCATTCCAAAACATTTTTATCGAATTACGATAATTACGAGATTGTAAAAAAGACAACAAATTCTATAAAGGCCGTAATTATATAAACAATTTTGACGATCGGTTAACGATAACCGGTGCCTCCTGACCGATCTTTATTTTTAGAGAATTTTCGTGAAAATGCACCTTTGGCCCCATACAAATTACTACCGAAGCAAAGATCGCTAGGTTGGAACGGGTTAACGTTAACTAGAGTTGTGTAGTTCCGGAACAAACTAGTTCCAAGGAACTATTCCGTACAAGGAACTATTGGAACTATATCCGGCTCTTACATTTATATAGTTCGTTTAGTCCATATAGTTCCAGTCGTGCATATAATTCCTTTCATTTGTATAATTCATTTTCTTCATTTAATTCCACACTCACTTCGATCTTTCACCTTCACCTTAGTTCCTCACGGAACTCTTTGGAGCAAAGGAAATAAAAAGAACGACGAAAGGGAAAGACTTATTGAACTTCATCGCTCTCGGAACTATTTGGAACGAAGAAAATAAAAAGAACGATAAAAGAGGAAGATTCATTGAACTTTATCGCTCTCGGAACTATTTGGAACTATGGAACTATATTAAGGAACTAGTTCCTTTTGGGAAAAGGAACTAGAAAGATCGATCTGCTACGGGAACTAGATTGCCCAACTTTAACGTTAACCGATCGTCATAAAATTTAATATATAAGGTTTTTGGATCAAATGGAAAAATTTAGGGGTTGGGACATGGTAGAACAATATATGATAACAGAAATACCCAGCTGAATGAACTGGGCTGTAATGTTAATGTCAAATTCCGTACGACATTTTATATATTTATTTCCATTTTCGTTATATATTAGGGAAATATGTACATTTTTTGGAGGAAAGAAAAATATCATTCAGAAAAAAATATTTCCCATAAAGACTTCTTCATATCAATGACATGTAACCTCCTCCAAGTGTGAACTAGGGATAGGTAACAGAAAGCAATAATAGATTTTATTTTATTTAAAAAGTTTCGACCTTTTGAATTCGTATTTATCATTTTTTCATAACCGCAGAAAATCGATTATTCGTCGAATTTGGAGTTTCCTTTTGAAACTGCAAAACCGACAAAACCGTAAAACTGCCAAGTCCCGGTCCACACTAGAATAATTTCATTGAAATAAATTCATGAAATTATGCGTTTCTAGGTCGAGTTCCATAGTATATTAAAGTCAAAAAGTTGTTGTAGTGGGGAACTCGATCTAAGAACGCCTAATTTCATGAAATTTTTTTAATGAAATTCACTCACCGGGACTAAGTCAATAACACTGCTCAACAAAATTGAAAAAGTTGAATGTTTCAGACGGAGTTGCAGTTGTTTCTAGATGAAATCGGCGAGATATTTTCAAATCCGGTCCCGGTTTTTCTCCATCAGCTCTTGTTTTTGAGATATAGCTCAAAATCGGTTTTTACGAGTTTAACCCAGACTTTCGTTATTTTCGGATAAAAACAAATATTTTTTGTGGGTTTTTCGACATTAATATATTAAGGAGATGTTGTACGCTCGATACAAATCGTGTTTGAAATAGTTATGGTGAGTATATATCAAAAAAATATAGAAAATATACGACGGACCTTGTAAAAATTGCTTATTTTGAGTAATTTAAGCTGTAATTACGTCATCGGGGGAAGTCATAGGATCTTCATATGGCAATGCGGATATGCTTAGGGTGTCTACTATATAGTCCAGTATTCAAATATATAATATAAAGTTCATAGCGCCCATGATTCGGCCATAACCTAAAAATCAGCATGAAGACTGCCATTGAAAAGTAAATTGAAAAGAAAGGTAAATTATTTCCCTTTAGCAGTCTTCTTGGCGATTATTAGGTTATGGCCGAATCATGGGGGCTATGAACTTTATATTATACATTTGAATACTGGATTATATAGTAGACACCCTAAGCATATCCGGAGTACCATATGAAGCTCCTATGACTTCCCTCGATGACGTAATTACAGCTTAAAGTACTCAAAATATGCAATTTTTACTAGGTCCGTCGTATATTTTCTATATTTTTTTGATATATACTCACCATAACTATTTCAAAAACGATTTGTATCGAGCTGTTGTACGCTGTTGTATGCTCTCTTTAATATATTAATGTCGAAAAACCCACAAAAAATATTTGTTTGTATCCGAAAATAACGAAAGTCTGGGTTAAACTCGTAAAAACCGATTTTGAGCTATATCTCAAAAACAAGAGCTGATGGAGAAAAACCGGGACCGGATTTGAAAATAACTCGCCGATTTCATCTAGAAACAACTGCAACTTCGGTTGAAACAAAAGTCCTGTTGACCAGTGTAATCAATGGGCAAACTCGAAAATCGATTATGCGATTTTCCCTCCAGACAAAAGTCGTCTACGATTTTTATGAGCAGTACACATTGTCAGTTTTGAATGTCGATATTTCGCAGTTATCGATAACTGTCCAACTGTCCAGCAACCACATGGAAGGTGCATACACCTGGGAAGTTTTTGCTGAAACTATGTTCATAGATGAGAAAAATTAAAAAAAAAAACAAAAAAAAAACGCCGGAGCTCTTTTTAAATAAATCGCGATTCAAGTTGACATTTTTAGGGGTTTTTTAGGTTTTCACTATTTTGATGTGTTTATGGCTGTGCCGAGGTAGACGAAGTCTTTAACTATCTTAAAATTATATGAACCAACTTGGTCCGAGTTTTGTGGATGCATTTGGTATACGATTACGTTCAATTCCATCTTCTGCGATTGGATCTGTGATATCTTCGTCGTCTTCGCAGGTATTTGACACCAATGCTCTTTCCATATCCAGAGCATACAAATTGTATCAATTACCAAATTATCTTGCGGGTCTCTACAGGAGGATGTGGCTATACCAAAGCCATCAGATTGATGTTTTACTTGTTGGTAGCTTTTGGGCCTTCATCCTAGCTCCTGTATATCTCGATTTTTTAAACCTACTTTTATTATACCATCCACCATAATTTGGAGCGCATAATTAAATTTCTCATTCCTTATAACACGTCGAAATATTCGTCGGAGGCCCTATAAGATATATATGGGGATTTCTCAGTGAAATCGTACACTTTTTTAAATGAGGCTTTTGATTTCCTTTATTTTCAGTTGTGGTAGCATCTCCACGAATCCCACTACCAAATAGGACTTAAAATTTATGTAATTGATCGTAGTATAATACAAAAATTTTAAGAAAATTGAAGGGGTCAATCATTTTTTAAAAAATTATATTAAATATTAAATCGTGAAAATTGCATCCAAGTCCACTGTGCAAATTTTTTTTCTATTTTGTATTAAATAGCTAATAAAACAACAAAACATACAAATTTTTTAAATTGGACCAATCTTAAAGGAGTTATGAATATTTATTTGCATATAGTTTTTACAGAATTCAACTTTTTCAAGGTGCGATATCTCTGGAAATCTGAAAATATACTGAAATGTTTTGCTGATGAGCAGCATCACCATAGCAAAAAATTAAGGAAATCAAAAACCTCATTTTGAAAAAGTGTCCGATTTCACTCAGAAAACCCCATATGTTCTTTATCGGCACATAATTCTAAGTCGATGTCCGTCAGTCTGTTGAAATCACTATACAGCTAGCAATTTAAAAAATAGAGCTTTATAATTTGGTGTAGAAGTTTCTATAACTCCTAGGATGCTTGGCCCCATTTTCGGTATTTTGTAGCCTCAATATGTCGCCGACATGGAAATTTGGTCTTCATTGGGGGTTTAAAACTTTCCACCTGAAATTTATCGGTATATGTCCACGCATTCGTATAGTTCCCATGTAACGGTACCTCCGATTTTCGGTATTTTGAAGGTTGTGGACTCAATATCTCAACGAAATGGCTGAAAATTTGCACTTGAAATTTGTCGGTATATGTCTACACTGTGGCTTCAATATCCCTGAAATTTGGTACTTAGTCTTCGTTAGGGGTATAAAACTTTCCACCTGAAATTTGTCGGTATAGGTCCACGCCTTAATATACCCCCCATAGAACGGTATCTTCCGATTTTCGGTATTTTGAAGGTTGTGCTTTAGAATGCAAGGAATAATAGGGGAAGTTTAAAAGAAAGAAACTGATTGCTCCTATTTACTTAAATAGGGGGAGGGTATACAATGTTGGGGGAGAGTATACAATGTTCGGCCCGACCGAACTTAACGCCGTTCTTGCTTGTTATTTTTATTATGTCAGAAATGAAGCAGAGTAAGAAAGCCAGCCTGCGAGGCTTTTTCACCAAATAAATTCAAACCATGTTTAGTCTTTCATTGGAATTTAGTACTGATATCTGTTAGTCTCCCTAGATCAGTGCCGAACATACGGCTTTCGCTGGCTACTTAATTTTTCGGCAATTCGCACACACACACGACCCCAACCCAAAGAAAGAACGTTCAAGAAAGCAAATGTTTTGATTTGTTTTTATTTTGCAGAACTTACTGACACAATGTCAAAAGTTGACAATATTTGTAATAAATTCACATTTTTATTTGCCCTCTTCTTGGGCGCCACTTTTCTAGATTGCGTAACTGTTTTATTAAATTTTGAAAGTCCACCTTGTATTTCTAAACGTTGGCATGACCCAGCTAAGTTTAGCCCGCACCTAATTGTCACATTCATTAAGATTGAATGTATGTCCTCCTGGTGTGCCCTTGAATTTATATCCATCCCAAGTTTACTTTTAATTTTTAATGAAGTGTAATATTCGGCTGCTGCTGCTTCTACTTATTTTCCTTTTAATTAATTAATAAAATAAAACATCATTGACATTTACACCACTTGACGTCTTATGATGGCGATGATGAAATACAAAACCCCCAACAAACACAAATGTCAAGTGTCAAAGTAAGTTGGAAAGAAAACCTTGGGCTGCTTCTTCTTCATCTTCCAAGAAACGATTTTTTTATAAAATAAACTGCAAATCATTACTACGCTAATGAGTGTTGCCAGATCATTATCTTAATTTGAGATTTAATACGGTTATGAATGTAGAAACAACATCTAAAAAGAGTACGGACGATGATGTTGACGAAGCTGGTGATGGTGGTGGAAACATCAAGGGAAATTTTCTCACTAATTGCTCTTAGAATTTCTAACGTTTTCTTTTCTGAGACTGTCAGTCATCTGGGTTGACAATGCAAATTTTCCCTATTAGAATGGCAAAGCAAATTGGAGCAAACGAAGTGATGACTTGATGAGAAAAAAACCAACCAACCAACCGCCAAGGAAAATCAGTAGCATAGACTAGAATAGGTAGGTAGATGGCAGAGGACAATTTTTTAATGAGACCCGAGGTAAATTGATATGCCACCTAAAGCTGGGACAAGTGCCACCATTCAACCATTCATTTCTGCGTTGTTTTTTTTTCATTCAGCCATTCGACCAGCCTACCATTCATTCAGTTTTGTTTATCTCCCTTTGCTTGAGACTTGCTTCGTTTGTTTCGGTTGGTTGGCTGCCTGGCGAGCTTAGTTTGCAAAATAATGAATGAATAACAAAAACAACAATGTCTGCAGTGTCAGCGAAGCTGAAAGATAAACCAATGCAAATCTTGCATACCTGTATAGAAGAACTGCTCCCCTGCTGCTTCTGCTTTGATTTTGTCAACCCACTAATCCCATTATAATACAACTAAAAGAAACATAAAAGGACGTACAACCAGCTAAGCAGATAATTTGAAGAATATGCTTTTCAGAAAAAATTAACAAGAACAACAACAACAGCTAGAACACTAAGAACATCATTATAAGATTCTTTGTGTGACAAATTTTAATCCTATTGGCAGCCCACTGTCGTCTGAGCATAATAACAGGATAATAATGATGGTGTTATTGTGCCTTTAACACCGGCACCGGCACCAACCACCACAACGACTATGAAGACCACTTTAAGGGTCCTGCTACTGCTTCTGTGTTTTTGTTGCTGCTGCTGTCATTGATGGGAAAATTATGAAAATTGTCCACTTTGCCATTATCGATTGTTTTCTTTTCTCTAAAGAAAAAGAAAAAAACCATTGAAATGGAAAATAAAATATAGAATAACGAGCATATTAAGTGGGAGATAATGCCCACACAACAACATGCCCTCCGGGAATCTTAGACCAGCAATTGTGAAAATTTATTTAAGAAATAATTTTTGGGGATTTTCTTGGGAAATTTGGCAGCTAAAGGGTTCGTGGAATTTTATGAGGAGAACATGAAAACTAAATATTTTTCATTGCCGTGCTCCTGAAGGATTATCGAATTCGTAATTGTGGATTGCCTAAGAATATTTTCGATGGACAAGCAGACCAGAAGATTGAGGCACCTAACCTGATTGATATGAATATTTTCGCTTATACCTTTGGACCTCTCTCTCTCTCCAGATCATGAAGGTCTCTTCTGACGGCCAAGTCTGTCCACTAAATGGTAGCAGGGATGCCCACGACGGTAACACTCAACAGGTACTGCATTGACAAGATCTTGTTGTGCTGAAGCACCTTTGAAATATTCGTCTCTTCATGAAGATGGTCCACTGGTGTCATGTGGAGGCACATAGTTGCAATCCTCAAAGCGTCATTCTGATTAGGGTTGCGTTATCATTTGGACACCACACTGGCACCACAAAGGTTACCACAGACCAATTTTAGTGCTGCCGGCCAACGACTTGAGAACCTGATCTTGTCGCAAAAAGCTGTGGCTTGCGCGGACGACTTAAACATTCTGTTGAATGTTACGACCAATATTTTGGGGTCGGGATCAGGATAACAAAAAGTAGATTTAGCGGCGGATATTTTCATATACCTCAGCTGGAAGAACTGAAGAAGTCTATAGACCTTTCTAAAAGAAAGGGTGCTTCCATAGATCATTTGCGAAAGAAAGGGTGCTTCGATAGACCCTTTCTAAAAGAAAGGGTGCTTCTATAGAACTTTTTGAAAGAATGGGTGCTTCGATAGACCCTTTTTAAAAGAAACGATGCTTCGATAGACCCATTCTAAAAGAAAGGGTGCATCGATAGACCCTTTCTAAAAGAAAGGGTGCTTCTATGGACGCTTTCTGAAAGAAAGGGTGCTTCAATAGACCCTTTCCTAAAGAAAGGGTGCTTCTATAGACCCTTTTCTAAAGAAAGGGTGCTTCTATAGACCCTTTTCTAAAGAAAGGGTGCTTCTATAGACCCTCTCCTAAAGAAAGGGTGCTTCTATATACGCTTCCCGAAAGAAAGTTTGTTTCTATAGAGGCTTTCTGAAAAAAGGGTGCTTCTATATACGCTTTCTGAAAAAAGGTGCTTCTATATACGCTTTCTTAAAGAAAGGGTGCTTCGGTAGACCCTTTTTAAAGGAAAGGGTGCTTCTATAGACGCTTTCTGAAAGAAAGAGTGCTTCTATAGACACTTTCTGAAAGAAAGGGTGCTTCTATGGACGCTTTGCGAAAGAAAGGGTGCTTCGGTAGACCCTTTTTATAAGAAGGGATGCTTCGATAGACCCATTCTAAAAGAAAGGGTGCATCGATAGACCATTTCTAAAAGAATAGGTGCTTCGATACACCATTTCTAAAAGAAAGGGTGCTTCTGTAGACGCTTCCTGAAAGAAAGGGTGCTTCGATAGACCATTTCTAAAAGAAAGGGTGCTTCGATAGACCATTTCTAAAAGAAAGGGTGCTTCTATAGACGCTTCCTGAAAGAAAGGGTGCTTCTGTAGACGCTTTCTGAAAGAAGGGGTGCTTCTGTAGACGCTTTCTGAAAGAAAGGGTGCTTCTGTAGACGCTTTCTGAAAGAAAGGGTGCTTCTGTAGACGCTTTTTATAAGAAAGGGTGCTTCTGTAGACGCTTTCTGAAAGAAAGGGTGCTTCTGTAGACGCTTTCTGAAAGAAAGGGTGCTTCTGTATACGCTTTCTGAAAGAAAAGGTGCTTCTGTAGACGCTTTCTGAAAGAAAGGGTGCTTCTGTAGATGCTTTCTGAAAGAAAGGGTGCTTCTATAGAACCTTTTTGAAAGAATGGAAGCTTCGGTAGACCCTTTTTAAAAGAATCGATGCTTCGATAGACCCTTTTTAAAAGGAGCGATGCTTCGATAGACCCATTCTAAAATAAAGGGTGCATCGATAGACCCTTACTAAAAGAAAGGGTGCTTCTATAGACGCTTCCCGAAAGAAAGGGTGCTTCTATAGACGCTTCCTGAAAGAAAGGGTGCTTCTATAGACGCTTCTCTAAAGAAAGGGTGCTTCTATGGACGCTTCTCTAAAGAAAGGGTGCTTCTATGGACGCTTTGCTAAAGAAAGGGTGCTTCGGTAGGCCCTTTCTAAAAGAAAGGGTGCTTCTAAGGACGCTTTGCGAAAGAAAGGGTGCTTCAGTAGGCCCTTTCTAAAAGAAAGGGTGCTTCTATAGAACCTTTTTGAAAGAATGGAAGCTTCGGTAGACCCTTTTTAAAAGAAGCGATGCTTCGATAGACCCTTTTTAAAAGAAGCGATGCTTCGATAGACCCATTTTAAAAGAAGCGATGCTTCGATAGACCCATTCTAAAATAAAAAGTGCATCGATAGACCCTTTCTAAAAGAAAGGGTGCTTCTATAGACGCTTCCCGAAAGAAAGGGTGCTTCTATAGACGCTTCCTGAAAGAAAGTGTGCTTCTATAGACGCTTTGCGAAAGAAAGAGTGCTTCGGTAGAACCTTTCTAAAAGAAAGAGTGCTTCGGTAGACCCTTTCTAAAAGAAAGGGTGCTTCTATAGAACCTTTTTGAAAGAATTGGTGCTTCGATAGACCCTTTTTAAAAGAAGGGATGCTTCGATAGATCCATTCTAAAAGAAAGGGTGCATCGATAAACCCTTTCTAAAAGAAAGGGTGCTTCGATAGACCCTTTCCAAAAGAAAGGGTGCTTCTATGGACCCTTTCTGAAAGAAACGGTGCTTTTATAGACCCTTCTATAAAGAAACGGTGCTTTTATAGACCCTTCCATAAAGAAAGGGTGCTTCTATAGACCCATTCCTAAGGAAAGGTTGCTTCTATAGACGCTTTGCGAAAGAAATGGTGCTTCGGTAGACCCTTTCTAAAAGAAAGGGTGCTTCTATAGAATCTTTTTGAAAGAACGGGTCCTTCGTTACACCCTTTTTAAGAGAAGGAATGCTTCGATAGACCCTTTCTAAAAGAAAGGGTGCTTCGATAGACCCTTTCTAAAAGAACGGGTGCTTCGATAGACCCTTTCTAAAAGAAAGCGTGCGTCTATAGACGCTTCCTAAAAGAGAGGGTGCTTCTAGAGACGCTTCCTGAAGGAAATTGTGCTTCTATAGACGCTTCCTGAAGGAAATTGTGCTTCTATAGACGCTTCCTGGAAGAAAAGGTGCTTCTATTGACGCCTTCTGAAAGAAAGGGTGCTTCTATTGACGCTGCCTCTACGCGTCTTCCTAAAATTCAACAAGCGACTGGCGTCCACACATATAGTTCTGAGGGAAATCCTTGAACAACTTGGTATTATGATAGATCAAGAGCCATCAGTCGTTGACTGATATATGTGCATATGGCGTGTAATGCTGTTGTGATACTTTGCATTTTCCATAATCCATGCTGATGCTGGGCAACTGGTCCCTATTACGTGAAGAAGTAGTGCATCTTTAATCTTTGCTAGTGGCGACAAGAATCTGTACGATTCACATCCGCTAATATTCTTGCCTGCCTTCAGTGGCTGGACCATCGTGGCAACTTACCATGCATCTGGTACAATATGAGTGCCTAAAGATAGATTCAGGACATTTGTTAATTACTCAACTCCGGGTTCATGCAGCTGCTTAAGATTAAATGTGGCCTAACGCTTTGGATGATTTTGCGTTTCTGGTGACGTCTGCAACATCGCTCATCGTAAACTGCAAACTCGTTCATTGGCTGGGAGGGCTCTTAAATGGCATAGCACCCCACTGCCGGTTTGAATGTCGGATCTGGCATTGTCGCGCCATTGAAAATACCGTTCTATCATCCTTCTTTCTTGGATTCAATAGTGATTTAATAGTTACCTGTACTTATGTTGCACTGCTTCAGGTGGTCTAGCCACTCTGACCGCTTATGCTCGCATAATAGTCTGTTAACCTCAAGAGTAAGTTTGTTAACTCTTGGATTTCCAGGTTTCGTACGACGAATATCATCACGCCTATTTGCTAGTACCGTTGGCTTAGCTGGGAAATTTTGTCTCATTTGTCTCCAGCAGATGTCAAGCGAGCGGATGATGTCCCGTAAAATTTTCTCAGTTACCGAAGAATCTCAACTCTCTGAAGTGGTGATTGTTAAATTCTTTGAACCCTTGGCAATCAGATTTTCCCTGGTTCAGAAAAGTACAGCATTCAGAGATTATGATGTCGGGTGATGTGTTTACGGAGACCGGGTGCCATAATGTAGATGGCTGGCGAGCTGTGGTTATCTTCTCAGATCCTCGTATGAGCGTCTTACTTCACCACGCAAAGTGTGAAGCTATCAATTTGCTCGGACGGCTCTGTACTGGTCGTTGCTAGGACGAAATGCCAAAGCTCGTGATGAGTTTGGAGACGCACAACTATTAATCTGCAAACCTACGGCAACAGTTCCAAACTTTACTGCAACCCGACACATTTAATGAATGGGTTACTAGACTCAAGCTCAAACGAAATAGGTCTGTACTGGACAGACTGATGTATAAAGAAGCTACAGATGACGGTGAGCTTTGTTTCCTGGACTCATATAGTCTACGATTTGATAGACTTTGTTGTGAAGACCGTTGCAATTGAATGGCACGATTGAGACACGATGGGAGATTGCGCAGCAGGCAGCAACATAGCTTCTATCGAGTAGTTTTAAAGACGGCTAAGACCAGAGCTGCCTCGGAAGTACACCCATTTCATATATCCATTACAACTCATCGATTTTGACATGTGGTGGAGGGGAATGTGGCAAACGGAGCAGATCCATGACCCGGGGTTTTTCTTTATTCCGGCACGGACCTATAGAACTCGGAACAGGCTCCCATGGTAGAAGAATATACGAACGCAAACACGAACGACCAAAAGAGCTCGGAACTGTCATTCCGGGTATATTGCCGGTCTCATGGCGAAAAAAGTATACGAACACAAACACGTAATTGTTGAGATGCCAACTGAGAACTACTTCTTCATACACCAACTCGACAATCCAGCGAGTTCTCTCGTACCGGATTGACCCGAAACCATAGTGTTTCGGCCATCGTCTGCCAACTCAGCCTTAGATTCCCCCTACGTAGGATTCATGCTGCTTCAACAAACACTGAGTTTCCGAACAACTGTGTCTTACATGTGTTGCATACTGTTTGAATACGTGAACCTCGAACAATTGAGTTCCCGATCACCTTCAAACCGTTTTCATCCACTTATCGAATTCGCGAGCTGCCGATTATCTAAGAATAGTCTACATCCGAACCCAAAATCGGCTACGAATCATCTGTATTATATACTCTAGTCATCGACATTGTGAGCGCTAGTGGTTTCACCGCTTATCTCACACAAAGCATCCAATTGTCCAGTCTCAAACCTAGCTGCCGATTGATATTAGTGAACGTACCACAAGCAACCGCAAAACCACGTCAAAATTGGTGCTCTTGTAATATAGAAGGAAGACATCAACATATCAGTACTCTGATTACTCTTAGCAAACCTTTCCACTACAGAAACCCTACGATCGAAATAAAATGTCCCGCAAAATCTTAGTTACACTTGAACACCTTAATCGCCCGGTTGTTGCAAAAGACGCCTGTTAGCACAGCATGAATGCAACGAAGGATAAGGCTCTGGCAGACGCACACGTCAAAAGATTATGACAATTTTCTCACCATAGAATGTGTTTTCGTGTTAAATTTACTCCTGCTGGTGTTACTACTGGTGTCGTGTTAGTTGTTGCTCTCCTCACATAAATGAACACTTAAATCATTCCGTTGTGGTGGGATGAATCACCAGTAGAAAGTTCGTAGTGGCAGGAGAGTAAAAGAAGAGCAAATAAACGAAATGTTGTTGGTGTTTTGTTGCCATTTAAGTATGGCCTGCTAAGGACAACTTTGACACCCAGCAGGATATTTTGTTGAAGAGGTTTGTTTTCTTTTTGGGTAGAGGGTGTGAGTAAACTGACACCAATGAACAGTGGCGATGGCAAAATAAGTAACAATAGCCAAAACAACAACTACAACAACAAAAATAGTAATAACGGATACAAGTAGAAGAATAAAGAAGAAGAATGAACGGACTAGAATTATAACAAGCTAAATGTGTTGACACAAATTTATCACGTTTTGCCAAAGAACGGCAGAGATTGATAGGGAAAGAGGGGGGGAGTAAAAGGACTAAAGTTTTGCAAGTTTATTTTTCCTCCACTGTTGATAATGGCAAAAATATGGAAAATTACTCAAAAGGAAATTGTTAGTTAGAATTCATTGAATTTCAATTCCGTTAATGCTGTTCGTTTTGCCCAAAGGAAGGGAGGATGGAGATGGACAAAGAAATATTGTTATTATTAGTAATGACAGGAAAATTATCACGGATTATTAGAGGAAAAACTTCGTTATTGATTGTGGTGGTAAATGGATGGGGAAAAGTTCTGATGAAAAGTTACAAGGAACGTAGAATCATATGGACTTAATAATCAATTATTATGGGAAATGTGACACATATGTTTTAAGAAGAGGAGGTTTTTGTACTTATTTTTATGTTTTCCTTGATGGAAATTATTATTAAATTGTAACCATTAAACAAGAGACTATAGGGATGTCTACTCAATACATCAAATAATTTTTCAATCTGTAAATAATCCCTCCTTTTATGCAAAACTTAACATTATATGTGGCGAGGACCTACCAAATGTATTCTAATAACAAATAAGAACTGCTTTAAGTTCGGCCGGGCCGAACTAGTTATACCCCCCATCACAAGTTTTATTGAAGTAAAATGGAATAATTAATTTCCTTTTGTGTATGAAGAAGGCTTAATACTAAATTTCAGCAATTTCGGTAAAACAGTGTGAGGCACCGTTCTATGGGGGTTATTTTAAAACGTCGATCTATACCGACAAATTTCTGACGGATAGTTGTTAGACTCAAAGAAGACTAAATACCTAATTTCCTATATTTCGGTAAGAGAATGTGGCTAAAACTTAAAAAATACCGAAAATCAAGAAGTACGCTTTTATGGGGATATAGGAAAACGTGGAACTATACTGATAAAACTCTTCTGGAATATTTTTTAAATCTTGGAAGACTAAATAACGAATTTCAGCCATTTCGGTGGGATATTGACGTCACAATCTTCAGTATTGCGAAAATCGGGAGGTACCGTTCTAAGGGGGCTATATTAAAACGTGGACCAATATCAACGAATTTTAGTCGGAAATGGGGCAATATGAAAGCGTGGACCTGTACAGACAAATGTCAGACAAACAGTTTTATATAACATTGAAGACTAAATACCAAATTTCAGCCATTTTGGTGGAATATTGAAGCCACAACCTTTAAAATACGGAAAATCGGGAGGTACCTTTCCATGGGGGCTATATGAAGGCGTGGACCTATACCGATAAATTTCAGCCATTTGGTGTGATAATGAAGCTAAAACCTTCAAAACACCGAACATCGGGAGGTACCGTTCTATGGCGGCTATATGAAGGCGTGGACCGATACCGACAAAATTCTGGGAGAAAGTTTTATAACCGTAAAGAAGACTACGTACCAAATTTCAGCCATTTTGGTAGGATAATGAAGCTAAAACCTTAAAAATACCGAAAATCGGGAGGTACCGTTCTATGGGGGCTATATCAAAACATGGACCGATATATCCCATTTTCAATACCAACCATCCTGCAAGTAATAAAAACTTCAGTACCAAATATTGACTCTCTATCTTTAAAATTGCGAGCTGTATCTTGATTTCAACAGGCAGACGGACGGACAGATGGACATGGTTAAATCGACATAGAATTTTATGCTGATCAATAATATATATACTTCATAGGGTCTACGACGAATATTTCGATGTGTTACAAACGGAATGACAAATTTAACAAGTAAAAAAGTATCAGTCGGCTTTGCCGACAGAGATATACCCTCAGCCTCTGTATATTGAAACAATTTATTCCCAAAATACTTTTGTATTTATGGCATTTGAACCGACAAAAATGTTGATTAGGATTAAAGATTAAAAGTTTTGTGGAGGAGATACTAAAAGGAATGGATCGACATTGACCGTTATGGAAGTGGATTTCCGGCCACAACATATGGTGCCATAGGGGGTTTTTACACTCTTCAGGTTGTTTGCTCAAGAAGTATGGACTTGCCCCTAAAAAAACTTTTACCATCGTAATTGAGTCAGCGAATGCAAGTTGCTTCAAGAAAAAGTGATTTGATATCAGGTCTTAATGGAACTTATCCGAAGTTTTGTGTATGAGGTACCGGATGGAGTAGACACATATAGTCCATATTTGAACCTGATCTATATCTGGTAGATATATTAGGATGTGAAAAGTATAGACCAATTCGGCCACTCCCTTCAAGAATTACCGCGCGAACAATTTTCCCCAACATTTTTGAACTTTTTTGGGGGAGGTACCTGAAGGAGTGGACCGATATGACTTATCTTTAAACTTAAACTATGTTTAGACAAAATATAACTAAGGCCAAATTTTAGACCGAATCGGCAAATCCGTTCGAGAGTTATCACCTCACACGGTGTCATAGGGGTTTTTGCAACCTTCAGGCTATTTTCTCAGGAAGTATGAACTTGCCCCTGTTAAAACATGTACCGTCGTGTGGATGGGCAGTGAATACAAGTTGCTAAAACAAAAATCAAAGCGATTCGAGAGATGACCCTAAACTGAACTTTTCCGAAATTTTGTGTGGGAGGTACCCGAAGGAGTGGACCGATTGAGTCCATATTGAAACCTTATCTAAGTCTGGTACACACTACACGATGGGAAAAGTATGGTCCAAATCGGTTACTCCCTTCAAGAGTTATCGTGCGCACAAATCTTCCGAACATTTTCGAACTTTTGTGGGGAAAGTACCGGAAGGAGTGGACCGATTTGGCTTATCTTCAAACTTAAACTATGTTTGCACAGATCCGTTCGAGACATATCTTACGCTCCAACCACCTCACATGGTGTCATAGGGGTTTTTTGCAACTTTCAGGCTATTTTCTCAGGAAGTACGGACTTGCCCCTGATGAAACTTGTGCCGTCGTATGGAGGGCAAGTTGCTACAACAAAAATCAAAGCGATTCGAGAGATGGCCCTAAACTGTACTTTTCCGAAATTTTGTGTGGGAGGTACCCGAAGGAGTGGATCGATTGAGTCCATATTGAAACCTTATTTAAGTCTGGTCGCGATGGGCAAAGTATAGACCAAAACGGTTACTCCGTTCAAGAGTTATCGTGCGCACAAATTTTCCGAACATTTTCGAACTTTTGTGGGGGAGGTACCGGAAGGAGTGGACCGATATAGCCCATCTTCGAGCTTAAACTAAGTTTGGGTAAAATATTACGAAAGCCAAAATTTAAACCGAATCAGTTTATCCGTTCGAGAGTTATCGTGCGCTCCAGCCAGCCAGACAGACGGACGGACATTGCTCAATCGACTCCAAATTGTCTAAAACACATTTCGTCCAAACATACTTGGGGTCTAAAACCATTATTTCGATGAGGCATATTTTGCCCGTATGAAAGTGTATTTACCCTCGTTAGCATAAATGCTGAGGGTATAAAAAGAAGGCATCCTTTTAGAAGTTTTGAGGACTAGAACGACTACAAGCGCTGCAAATTTTTAAAATGGTCCAACACCAGTCTACGAGGCCCATTAAGGAACAAATATTATTTCGTTTATTTCAAGAATATGAAGTTACAATTATTCCTTTCTGATAGGAACGTGCTTAAAAACTTGGGGTCCTATGAAAATGCACTTTTAACAAGTAAAAAAGTATCAGTCGGCTTTGCCGACAGAGATATCACGGTGCTCTTGAATCAAATTTAAATGGAAGGTGCTTTCACCTGGGAAGTTTTTGCGGATTCTGAAGCTACAATGTTGATAGATGATAAAAATCAAAAAACAAAAAAAATCGCCGGAGCACTTTTTAAACAAATCGCGATTCAAGTTTACATTTTTAGGGGTTATTTAGGTTTTTGCAATTTTGCTTGGAAACCGCAAGTCCTATCAAAATGGGAATAAAGAAAATGTTGTAGCTATCAAAATTCTCTACAAGATTGGCCTTAATGATATTTTCGTATGTTTTACAACTTTTGAGATATAGAAGTTGAAATTGGGACAATTCAAATTCAATTCAATTCTGTATCGTCTCCTTATAAAACAATGTCATGACTGCAATTTCCCAACTTAAACTTATATATCTAAAAAAATGGTACAACCTAGGAAAAATTACATGACCCAGTCTTGTATAGAATTTTCACAGCATTAAGGTTTTGCCGATAGGACTTGCCGTATTTAAGCAAAATCGCGAAACCCTTACAAAAAAAAACCTAAAAATGTAAACTGAGCTTCTTCATCTCAAAAATGGTACAGCCTGAGAACAAATCATAAGCGTCAATACTGTAGAGAATTTTCGCAGCAACAACATTTTCTTAAGCTCTATTTCGATTGGACTTGCGGTTTCCAAGCAAAATCGTGAAAACCTAAAAAACATCTAAAAATGTGAATTTTTACCGCGATTTATTTAAAAATCCCTACAGCGATTTTTTCTTGTTTTTGGATTTTTCTATCTATGAACATTGCTGTTGCAGAATTCACAAAAACTTCGCATGTGTAAGCGGTTTTCATTAAAAGTTAGTTAAGGCGCACCCTTCATGGCATTGTTTTATAAGGGGCGATACAGTCAGTGCATTGTCCCAACTTGAACTTCAATATCTCAAAAATGGTGAAACCTACGAAAGTACCGTAAATGTCAATCTTGTAGAGAATTTTCATAGCTACAACATTTTCTTCAGTCTCATTTTAATAGGACTTGCGGTTTCCAAGCAAAATTGTGAAAACCTAAACAACCCCTAAAAATGTAAACTTGAATCGCGATTTATTTAAAAAGCGCTCCGGCGATTTTTTTTGTTTTTAGATTTTCTCATCTTGAACATTGTAATTTCAGAATCCGCAAAAACATCCCAGGTGTAAGCACCTTCCATTTAAATTTGACTCAAGAGCACCGTGATATACCCTCAGCCAATTTGAATTGATACTTTCATCTATGGACAGATCGACACAATTGTTGAACTTTTGTGGGGGAGGTACCATAAGGAGAAGAGCGATACCGATCATTTTAGAAGTTAAACTAAATTTGCACAGAATATTAGGAGATCCAACGTTTGGACCAATTTTGTTGCCCCGTTCAAGGAATATGGTTCATGCCATTTTAGTGACATTATTTAAATATTGGAGGGAACTGAAACTAAGTTTGGACCCCTTTTGGGCTCAAGAAGCATGGACTTGCTCCTGAAAAAGCATTTACCGTCGTAATTGAGGCAGCGAATGCAAGTTGCTTCAATAAAAATCAAAGAGAGAGCAGGCCTTGAGGTGAACTTTTCTGGTCTTGAGGTGAACAAACCCGATATACATATGCTAGATATATTAGGATGTGTAAAGTATGGACCAAATCGGTCACTTTCTTCAGGAGTTATCGTGCGCACAATTTTTCCGAGCATTTTTGAACTTTTGTGGGAGAGGTACCTGAAGGAGTGGACCGATATGGCTTATCTTCGAACTTATACTAAGTTTGGACAAAATATTACGAAGGCCAAATTTTGGACCGTATTGGCAGATCCGTTCAAGAGTTATATTGCGCTCCAACCACTACACTATTTGCTCAGGAAGTATGGACTTGCCTCAAATGAAACATTTACCGTCGTATGGGAGGCGCTGAATACAAGTGGTTACAACAAAAATCAAAGCTATTCGAGTGCAGGTCTTAACTAAACTTTTCCGAACTTTTGTGTGGGAGGTACCCGAAGGAGTGAACCGATTGAGTCCATATTGGAACTTCATCTAAGTCTGGTAGAAATTTCACGATGTGCAATGGATGTACGGACCAAATCGGTTATTCCCTTCAAGAGTTATCGTGAGCACAAATTTTCCGAACATTTTTGAACTTTTGGGGAAGGAAGGAGTGGGCTGATATAACCGATCTTCGAACTTAAACCAAATTTGGACAAAATATTACGAAAACCAAATTTTGGACCGAATCAGTTAATCCGTTCGATAGTTATCGTGCGCTTCAGCTAGCCAGACAGACGGACGGACATGGCTAAATCTATATATATTGGATCTCGCCACAGATCCCACAAGTACCTTTGCTTTTTGTTTCTTCAAATAAAAAGGCTAGTAAAAAAGTACAGTCGGCTTTGCCGCGGAGATATGGTAATATTCAAAAAAGTTTTACAATCGTTGTAGTTGAGGTTTACCATTTAATAAATGGCGAACTGTAAATATATTTTATGCAATATGAATATCTTTCTGTTAATTGAAGTGTTTTAGCATCGACCTCATAACTAGTTTTTTTGCGTTCTTTATTGATTTCTGGCCAAACCACGCCACACTCAGACCTATGCTCAAAGAAAGAATTACAAAATACACTATGTGCAACATGGTTCTAATGTATGATTTTCCGATATATGCACTTGATCCCTGTAAAATAGATGCACACATTTTGAAGTTTTGATTTCGGCGTCTTTGGATGTTTCTTATAATTAAATGGCGCAACCAGATAATGGCCCACACTACAGGTAGGATTTTAGAACTCGTGGTTCCACGTCGTGTGATCTATATCTCATGAGTGTGCTCTGTACAGCTTCCTAGTAATAGGTGTCCAAAGTCGAAAATTTGGTGCGTAAATTTTCTTAAAAAACTAAGTTTTTGGCTTTAAAAATTGCAATTGTAACACAGGTAACTTTGAACCCCACGTGATTTATGGTCACTGAAATCGGATGCGCCTTACAAGCATATGTACATTTTTACCCATTTGAAGGTTTTTTGAATGGTGAGATGCAACTAACGGAAAATTTTGGCCGCTGAATGAAACATAGATAAATGCAACCATATTGATAGAGATGTACTCGCTGTATCCGAAAATCGCATGCGCCTCACCTAATTTTAAAGTATTCGCGAATTACACGCTTTTTAATTTTGTGTTTTTTCTTTAGTTGCAATTTCATTATTACTCTTCTTCTTCTTCTTTATTTGCGGATCCGTTATTCGGATATAAGCGATCATACAATACTATATGTATTACAAATTAATATATTTTAATGTTTTATGTTATTATTTATTATTACTCTTTACTTATGTCTATTGCTTATCACAGAAACCAAATATACTTTAACGATGACCTTTTCATATATGTATTCCTACATGCATTCACTACCATCAACCACCACTACGCAGTAAGCATAGTGGACAAATTTAACTTCGGTGTAATTAACGATAATCACTGCTGCATACCCAGCAAAATGTTTGTAGCCAAAAAAGTAGTTGAATCATGAGTGCAAGTGCTTCTGGACTACATCTTTTTACGTGAAAGAAGTCATGATTTTTACAAGGACATGGTGCAGTGAGGATACTGTCTAATTTACTTCTTAAGCACACATTTTGCATTAGTTCTTTGTAGTGAATAAATCTTAACAACATATGATTCAACTACTTCTTTGGCTACAAACAAAGATGTAGTTCGAAATCACTTTTATTATTTTTTGTATACAAATTACTTTTTATGGATGCAAACATATTGCTGTTATTATAATTAACAAGAAACAAATTATGTTCTTTGTCTTTTTAAGTTTTTTTTTTTTGCAAAATTTTGAAATTTCTAAAACGTGAAAAATTTATGAAATGGATTCAAATCGGACATTGTCAAAATGTGAAGAACGGACTGCATTTTTCATGACTCTGCGTGGACTGCTTCAAAAAAGCTATTCAATCACTACTTCACAAGGAACAACTTCAAATAAATTTTGCTGGGTAGTAATTCTCATTCACTTTGTGTTACCACCCGAATGTATATTTCAGTTTTATGCACAGAAGACTTCGATCAACAGCCGACAAAGAACGACAAGACGTGTTGCTCATCCGCAGTCTCGTTACTCGTTAGCTACGATTCGAACACGCTCCTAGTTAGCTCTAAGTCTCTTAGCAAGCTCCAGACTCTTACCCCCAGTTTATGTATTTCGAAACGAAAATGTGTGCGCATGAAACACACCCATACCTTAGTTTTAATAATATTATTTCATTTGCTTTTGCTTCAAAACAAAAAACAAATTTGAAAAGCACACTCAAATTTGGTAGTTTTTCTTGCGTATTAATTTTCTTATCGACATACATAAACAGGCCCTTAGTAAGCTGCAAGCTCTTAGCAAGCTCCAAGCTCTTAGCAAGATCTACGCTCATAGCCATCTCAATGCTCATAGCCAGCTTAATGCTCATAGCCAGCTCCTAAATCAGACAAGATCACCAATATACGTTAACGTGACTGCAACAACAACATATGTTCTCTTTATTCCCATTTGTCGTGGTTTAGCAAAGTAAAGACACGCTCAGAGAGCCTAATGCACAAAATATTTTGAGCACCACCGTCCTAAATATTGACCGACCTCTTTCCCGCACAGCATCCCGAATGCCATCGAGTCGAGTCCTACACCCGACGACCGCCGAGCTGACAGCCACCCGATTGCCCAGAGCCGAGTCGTGTAGAGCCGAGTCCACCCGACAACTACCGAGCCGAAAGCTACCGATTGCCCAGAGCCGACAGCAACCCGAGTCTTGTAGAGCAGAGCTACATCCGACAACCGCCGAGCCGAAAGCTACCCGATTGCCCCGAGCCGACAGCAACCCGAGTCTTGTAGAGCCGAGCCACACCCTACAGCTGCCGAGCCGAAGCCACCCGACTGCCCCGAGCCGACAGCAAACCGATTAGTGCGGAGCCGAGCCACACCAGACGGTTACCGAACCAGTGCCGATCCGACAGCCGCCGAATAACACAGAAACGAACTAACTAATACTGCATCCACTCTCCACACACATACATATATTATTCGTTCATCAAACACCAAGAGTTCACAATAAAGATTAAACTTGTAAACACTCGTGTTTTACTTAAGGTTTGTGGGTCCTTAGGCCGACCCTGGCAGCGACTGAGCCTACCTCAGCCCTAGATAAAACCACCCGTTATAGTTTCAGAAAAATACTTCAGGTTTTGTATGGAAATTTAGCGAAATAGTAGAATAACTCCCAAAAAATTTTCTCTAATTATTCGTACTAAACCAAAAAATATATTTTTGAAATAATTCCCAACAATAAGTTTTCGTGTTTTGTTGTTGCTGTAATATGTACGTTTTAAATCCAATCTTTATAATTTTGGTCTGACATTTTTCTACGCGTTGTCTAGATTCTGTACGTGGTTTTAAATGATTTTTTTAGAGATTTTTATGGACTCTGAGCTAGAGCAAATAAAATTTACTCCAAGATTTT
Source organism: Musca autumnalis (assembly GCF_047663935.1). NCBI lineage: Eukaryota > Metazoa > Arthropoda > Insecta > Diptera > Muscidae > Musca > Musca autumnalis. Next base: position 38,384,170 of record NW_027411866.1, on the reverse strand, counting down.
TTCATTATTTTTTGATTGTCCGCGAAAATAAAAATAAATTTAACAAACAAACTGTTAACGATTTATATATACATTTTTGTGAACGCGAACAGATGTGAAACCACGATTTTCTTCGTAACCCATGTACCACATATCTCGGATGTATTCGCAAACGAAATTTAATTTTTTTTAATGGAATTGTAAAGGAAATTTGAAATTAACCATATCTATTCTTGATCAGCATATCGACTTTGAATAACCATGTCCGTCTGTCTGTTGATATCAAGATACAACTCGACATTTAAGGGTAGAGCTTTGTAATATGGTATAGAAGTTTTTATTACTCTTAGGATGTTTGGTATGGGTAAATGGGCCATATCGGTCCACGTTTTGATATAGCTTCTATAGAACGGCAATTCCCGATTTTCGGTATTTTGAAGGTTTTGGCCTCATTTTCACACCAAAATGGCTGAAATTTAGTACTTAGTCTTAGTTGGAGGTATAAGACTTTCCACCTGAAATTTATCGGTCTCAATATCCCACCAAAATGACTGATATTTTGTACTCAGTCTTCCATACTAGTCTAAAGTATTCCAAAAGAGAGTTATCGGCATCTTTCATACCTTACGTGTCCCCTAAGCTCAGTCTTAGTAGCTCTAATTCTTGTGCTAATTGTCGTAAGATATTTCTTGTTGTTGTTTTAACAGCATAGAAACCTGCGTGAAGCACAGGTTTGACTCTGGGTTGGCAGCCGCTGGCCGAAACACCATGGTTTCAGATCAATCCGTCACGAAAGAACCCGCTGCCCTGGGATTGAAGATAAGATATTTGTTCCCCCCATATTGGTGGAGTTTTCTTGGCTGGGGTGAAAAGTGGCCAGAACTTTCCATAGTAACTCAACGGCTAGTAAAACCAGCGTCTTTGGTTGTGGATACATCATCGGGTCCAATAGTTAAAAAGTTGCCAGGGTTTCTTCTGGGACAGTCCTTCTGGACCATCCCTTCTGGGACTGCAACGTGGATTTGGCTTTGCAGTATTCGTGGTTCTTGGCGAAGTTGAATCTTTGGCAAATATTTTGATTCGCTACAAATATTCTTAATACATTAAAGCAAGTCTGACATCCGACATTTTGTTTTACTTTGTTATTTTGCGATTTCCTTTTCGCACCACCAAAAAGTGTGACCCCATCATGCTTCTGAAGAACAACAACACATGTGGCGATAAGTAGATGGCTTTAGAAACTGTTGTGACCCCCTTTAGAGATTTGAAGAGATTCTATACACCATTCCCATAAAGCGGCAACGATGCAATTCTATTTAAAAGGACATATTAGTGAGGACATTGCGACTGCCAACAGATATTAATCATTTTTAAAAATTAATTTTCATAAATGCGGGTTGTTCAAAAAATGAAAAGTTAAAAGGCGAAAAAATTCTTTTTCATACTTTTTTATGAAAAGATGTCGGTTAGGGGATGAGAACATGTGTGAGTCTCGAGGATACTTGAGAAACGCCATTCAACGAGAAATGAAAGAAAAAGGGTTAAGACAGACATTCATATCATTATCTTTATTGGAACAGCAGGAGGTAGCTAGGTGAAGTGACAGGGATTTGAATCAATGTGAGTTCTTTAATTACTTCTAAGTCTGGAAAAGGTAGGTATTTGAAACATTTTCTATGCTATAATATGCAAAAATATACTCACATCTTCTAAATAAGGCAAATATTTATCCCTACATTTTCTGAACTATTTTTCACACTACTAGGCGCTAAAATTCGCCACATTATAAAACCAAAAAGGGGTTACTCCTGTGTCTCCCCATCTATGTGAAAAAGAACAATGTTTTTTTTGCAAACACATTTTGCGAAGCTATTAAAATGTTGCAGCTTTGCCACAATTTATAATGGCTGACAATAAAGAGCGAAGAGCAACAATACAAAAAGCCCCGAGACATAACGGCGCTTACTTGAACGAACGAACGTATGCCTATAATTAAATTAGAAACACCACGGAACATGAAGTAACCAACATTGAAACACAAAAAAAATGTAAAACAAAGACCCCAGTAGCCAACCAACCAAGCGTATGAGAAATGACTTCCTTGTCTTGGTGCACTCGCTCATCATCTATGCACTGAAGCAAAAACAAAAAATGAATGGATGGATGGTTGGATGCAACAATGTACACAGCATGGCGTCCAAATATGGCCAACTTTTGTTTTTGACTTCATCTCCTCCTTCTACTACTCCCCATCCTGTTGAATGTTGATTTTTGTTGTTTTGTTGATGCGCACACAGGGGCCCAACAACAAATAAGTACCAAGTGGCATGGCCGTTTTATGTCTTTGCATCATTCCATTATTTTTTGGTGAGTTCAATGGAATGGTGTGTGTTATTGGGTGGTGGCAACGATATGGCCACTGGAGTTTACGACTGGTTCCCCAAACTTCTCTGCTCAATTTGGTGCCTGTTTGAGTTGCTGTAATTTCTTATAGAAAAAAACTTAATTTTTTTGAATTTTTAACCGTTTTTTGTTCTGGTCTAATGCTTTTTCTATAACTCTTCAGTTATAATTTTGTGTGTTTCTTTGAAAATATGAACAAAATCTTTTGATATTTAAATGAGCATCTTTGATTTTTGACGTTTGCCAAGTTTGTAATTTCCTTTGAACATAAATGACGCGAGTTGTTATAATATTACTTTGAAGTTTGGTGTTTTTAAAATTCATTAAAAAAAATATCATAATTTTCTCTTATTCTTTGAAAAGTTTAGTTGTTCGGTAAATTGGAAAACGGCATTAGTACACTGTGTTTCCGCCCGTGGACAAAAATCGAAAAATGTATGGCAACAAATTTGATTACGATAGAAATAAAAATTCTCTAAACCCATCAAATTGTTAATATCCAGTTTAATTTTTGCCAATTTACAGCGGTAATATATCTTTCATATCAAGTGGACACTGACCTCGCCGTGGTGTCACCTGGGGAACTTCCTTTAACACCCGTTAAAGTTAGTGAGCTAACATGTGCGCGCGTTCACCCATAAGAACGTTAAAAACTTGGGTTTGGGCGTCGGGTTAGTAATCCTCCCCTAGAAAAAACAGCCTACTATAAAAAAAACGAAAGAAAAGATAAACAAACCCCTCTAAAGTTGACGAACCCCGCAAACGTTTTAAGGACCACGATCTGCGAATCTGCACCTGGAATGTTCGCACTCTTTATAGAGAAGGTGCAGTCTTCGCATTGGCAGACTTACTTGAAAAGTACAAGGCCGATATTACTGCCATACAGGAAATACGGTGGATTGGGAAAGGCGTCACAACAACACCTTAAGGTGACGCACTGTATTATAGCTGCCGTGACGTAAAGCATGAGTTTGGTTGCGGATTTGTAGCTTCGCTCCAGTGAATGAAAGACTTGCTGCAATTCAAATAAAGGATAAATTCTTCAACATCAGCTTTATTTGCGCTCATGCTCCCACTGAAGAAAAGGACGAACAGACCAAAGATATATTTTACGAGCGTTTAGAAGAAACATATGACCGTTGCCCTGCCCATGACATTAAAATCATTCTAGGCGATTTTAATGCCAAAATTAGAAAGGAGAATATCTTTGGCCCAACAGTCGGGAAATTCAGCCTCCTCCAGTGAAACATCTGACAATGGTATGAGGCTGATAGACTTTGCAGCTGCAAAAAACATGGTAGTTAGCAGTACCAGATTTAATCATCTCGATATTCATAAGGGCAGCTGGCTGTCTCCAGATCAGAAAACAAGAAATCAAATTGATCATGTTGTGATAGATGGAAGACATTCATCGAGCGTGTTGGATGTACGATCGTTCCGAGGCGCAAACATTGATTCGGACCACTACCTTGTTGCAGCAAAGGTACGCACCCGCTTAAACAGAGCAAACAAAGTACGAACAGACACAACACGAAAGTAAGACATCGGTAAGCTGCAATCACAACAGATAGCCAAAGCATATTCCACTCAACTAGCCCAATTGCTTAATTAAACCACTCCTCATCCCGATAACAAATCAGCGCAATGGCAAAGCAATGCCCACTCCATGCAAACAGCCGCAAAATCCATACTTGGATACCAGAGACCTCCACCAAGGAATCCATGGTATGATCAGGAGTGTCGTGCTGCCACCGAAGAGAAAAATGCGGCATATAGGGCTACTTTACAATCCGTAGCAACGCGTAGCGCACGAGAGACATACAGGAAGAAAAGGAGAGAGGAAAAACGTCTTTTCCGCAGGAAAAAGAGAGAGATGGAAAAGCGGGAGTGTGAAAAAATCGAGATGTACAGGAGCCAGAATGAAGTTCGAAAATTCTACCAAAGAGTCAAGCATCAAACTGATGGCTTTGGTACAGGCGCATCCTCCTGTAGAGACCAGCAAGGTAATTTGGTAACTGATACAGATAGTGTACTCAGGATATGGAAGGAACATTTTTCAAAACTGTTGATATCCAATAGCAGCGAAGACGACGAAGATACAACAGTCCCAATCCCAGAAGATGGTATTGAATGTATACCGCCCAGCCAATATGAGGTAAAGACAGCAATAAATCGGCTGAAGAAAAATAAGGCAGCAGGAGCAGATGGCCCACCAGCCGAGCTGTTCAAAACCTGAGGCGACACGCTGATAAGGTGTATGCATCAGCTAGTTAGTACCATCTGGCAGGAAGAACGCGTACCCGACGATTGGAACGTGAGCATCCTATGTCCAGTCCACAAGAAGGGTGATAAGACTATGTGCTCCAATTACAGGGGCATAAGCCTGCTCCCTATTGCATATAATATAGTATCTGGCATATTGTGTGAGAGACTAAAGCCTATGGTCAATGAAATTATTGGACCCTATCAGTGCGGCTTTAGACCTGGCAAATCCACCATTGACCAGACATTTGCCTTGAGACAAATCCTGGAAAAGACCCAAGAAACGCAGATCGACACCTTCTATATTTTCGTCGATTATAAAGCAGCATTCGACAGCCCTGTACGTTCAAAGGTGTTGCAAACCATGCCTGATTTTGGTATTCCTGCTTTGTAGAATGACATTAACTGAGACGAGATTCTCAGTTAAAATAGGAAAGAACCTCTCCGAAGAGTTTATTACTAAAAAAGGTTTCAGACAAGGAGACGGCATGTCGTGTGATCTATTCAACATCCTGCGGGAAAAGTTCATACGAGACGCGAAGGTCAAAAGAAATGGAACAATATACACGAACAGCCATATGTTACTGGCTTATGCCGACGACATTGACATCATGGGTCGATCGGTAAAGGATGTAACTGACACCTTTGCAAAAGTCGAAAGATAATCTGCTAAAGTGGGTCTGGTGGTAAACGGTGAGAAGACCAAGTTGATGGTGTCAACGCGCAATGCGTCCATTGAGCTCGGACCGACTGTGGAAGTTGGTTCCTATAATATTGAGGTAGTAAAAGACTTCGTCTACCTCGGCACCTCCGTAAACACAACAAACGACATCAGTTGTGAAATAAAAAGAAGAATTGTATTGGCCAACAGATGCTACTTTGATTTAAGTTAGCAGTTTAAAAACAAAGCCACATCTCGTCAAACAAAAATAACGCTCTACAAAACACTGATACTACCCGTGCTGATATGTGGCTCCGAAGCCTGGGTACTTGCGCAAGCAGACATGGCAGTGCTTGGTGTGTTTGAGAGAAAAATTCTTCGAAAGATCTACGGACCAATCTGCGTTGACGGTGAATATCGACGTCGCATGAACCACGAGCTGTATCTGCTATACAACGACATCAATATTGATAAACGTATCGAGATGCAGCGATTGCGTTGGCTAGGCCATATCATAAGAATGAGCGATGATGAACCCGCTAAAAAGGCATATGAATACATGCCACATGGCGGTGCACGCAGAATTGGCAGGCCAAGGAATAGATGGCGCAAACAAGTGGATGATGAGATGAAAAGGCGCGGAATTTCAGAGTGCGAAGCAACAAATAGAGAGAAATGGAGATCTTTTCTTAGTTCGGCCTATGGAACAAATGTTCTGTAATGGGCCAGCTTAGTAAGTAAGTAATATATCAAGTTAATTCGAAAAATTTGAAATTTGTATGTGTGTGTGTAAGAACGTAAAATACATCCGCAAAGCATTCGCAGCTTATGAGTGAAATTATAAAAAATTAAATTACAATTTCCAAAATGAAAGTTATAGCTGATGGCATTGACAATATTTTTACGAAAAAACATATTCATAAGTAGTTTCTAACTTCCTTAAAAATAAATTCTTTGCAAATGACTTTTTCTAAACTTTGACCTACATTCAACATTTTTGCAAGGAGATATTTTTTGTATTGAGAACACAAAATCCAAAATTACAGCCAAATCGGTTGGAAAATTTGCAAAAATAGATGGAAATTCCGAAAATCGGGAGGAGCTTTTATTTGGGGGCTATACCTAAACGTAGACCTATATTGAAATTTTTTTGCAAGGAGGTAAGCACAGAGCTTTACTCTATTCAGGTCACTTCATTACTCTTTAGATTACACTTACTGTTTAAGATGGCGTTATAATAATCTAAAATACATATTTCAGGGTTTTAGCACGATGCGTTCACCCATATCCAAATTTTACCAAATTTATCACTTTTTGTACACATAAGTACGAATTTCCGAAATCTGCGTCAATCCACCACGTAACAGTAATCTTATTTCCAATTTTCAGAATTCAATCTCTATCGGTTCAATCAAATCCAAATAGTACCATATAAAGTAACTTTTTAGTACGAATTTCCAAAGATGCCTCCACATTTCAATGCTACACTTCAACAGTAATCTTAATTCTAAATTTCCAGCTTTATCCGTTCACCCAAAACCAAATTGTACCATTTAGTACTTTTCGTATACATAAGTACAAAATTGAAAACCAAAACTATCTTAATCCTGCATTCCAACAGTAATCATTATACAAAAATTCAAGATTCCGTCCCTATCCTATTAGTACACATTAATATTGTACTTTTCGTACACATAAGTCCAAATTCCCAAAGCTACCTCAATATCTCACTCCTATACTTCACCAGTGATCCTAATTCCAAATTTCAGGTTTGCAGCTCTATCCGTTCACCCAAATCCAAATTGTACTAAATTTAGTACCGTTTAGTACTTTTCGTACACATAAGTAGGAACTTCCAAAACTACCTCAATCCTATAATCCAACAGTAATCATTATTCCAAAATTCAGGATTCCGCCCCTATCCATATATCCAAAACCAAATTGTACCAAATTTAGTACACTTTAATATTGTACTTTTCGAACACATAAGTACAAATTTCCAAAGCTACCTCAATATCTCAATCCTACACTTCACCAGTAATCCTAATTCCAAATTTCAGGTTTGCAGCTCTATCCGTTTACCCAACTCTAAATTGTACCAAATTTAGTACTTTTCGTAGACATATGAACGAATTTACAAAACTATCCCCATATCTCAATCTTACACTTCAACAATAATTATAATTCAAAATTTCTGGTTTAAAGCTCTATCCGTTCAACCAAATCCAAATTTTACTAAATTTTGTACCATTTAGAAATTTTCGTACACATGAGTACTAATTTCCAAAACCATTTCCTTTCATAAACACCACTTCTCATCCTTGATTTCGATACTAAATTCCAAGATTCTAGCTATAATAATATAATTGTTCCACAAACATCCCAGAAGGGACTTCTTCATATCAATGAGTGCACCCCGATTCATATTAGCTCAATGATATGGGACTTACTGTTTATCGCCGAGTCCGAACGGCCTGTCTAAGACACCACTTGAAGAGACGTTTTACATGGCTGAAATACTCAGGAAATGTCGCCAACATTACTGAGGGGTATTTTGTCACCGTTGAAAAGTGTTTGATGTTGACTGGCCGGGGAATCGAACCCACGACCTTCATCGTGCAAGGCGGGTGTGCATACCATTGCACCACGGTGGCACCCAAGATTCTAAACACCAGTGACCCTCATTCCAAATTTCAGAATTCTAGCTCTTCCCGTTTGCAGTACAAAGGGTACCCTATTTAGTACTTTTCGTACCCTTCTAGTTCGAATTTCCAAAAAACCAGCCTTATTTATTTATTTATTTCAATTCATATTTGCCTAGTCTTTCGACCTTAAGCTGTATACTACATTATAATGTTTATATAACAAAATTAATATAAAATAAAGTAATAAGTAAGGAATATTTAAACTACTCAAACAAAAATAATTACTATCTGTAAAAGTAGGGGTAGTAATTATAAAAAAAACGATATAAACTTAAAACATTTCGACTAATAGAGATTTAAAGTACTCCAGGAAATGGATGGGATGTTCAACTACTCGTTATCTCAATCTTAAACACCAACAGCAACACAAATCCAAAATTTCAATTTTCCAGCTTCAGCGGTTTCCTCTGGGCGTTAATATACATCCCTGCCAGCAATTGGAAGTGAGTTTTGCACTCCCTCGCCTAAGAGGACACTCCGGAGACACGTCAAGGAATATAGTTGGTGAATTACACAAACAATTTCTATAGCCTTATCGCGTATGCCGACAAGGCGCCGGCGTGGTTCATTTATTCACAACGGAGGTCACTTCAGGGTGACTTCTGCGACTATCGCCGCGACTGTTTTTATCGCCCTGGCCGACACGCCTAAGTCACTTCCGCGATAGTTTTTGCTTGCAGGGATGTCACTCACTCACTCATTCATCACTAAGCTCTTTTACATATACATAGATAGATGTTAACAGTTCGCGAATTCTGAAAGAGAGAAATTCGGATTCAACCCTGCAAGCAAAAACTATCGCCGAAGTGACTTAGGCGTGTCGCCCAGAGCGATGAAAACAGTCGCGGCGATAGTCGCAGAAGTCACCCTGAAGTGACCTCCGTTGTGAAGAAATGAACCACGCCGGCGTGTCGTCTTGGAAGTCACTCCAGCGACACTTCTAGAAGATCATTTCCGCGATAGTTCTCGAAATTAAAAAAAATATTATTTTCTATTTATTTTTATTTAATTTTTTTTATTTTTATTCTTTTATTTTTTATTTATTTTTTATTTTTCTTCTCTTTTTGAGAAATTATTCTTTGCAACACATTAATTTTGTTATTTTTAAAATGTGATGTTTTGTTGCCTGACTTGGGAAGCGAACCCGGACCTTCAGAGTGCAAAGCGAGTATGCTTACCACTGCACCACCGCCTCATATAATCATCAGATAGAAAATGTTCTATATTTGTTCAAACGTGTTGAATCAATAAGTAAATGTAAACAATCGCCTTGGAAGTCACTCAGAAGAAACTCCGAAGTGTCGGCATACGCGATAAAACGTAATCACAATAAGGCTATAGATATTGTTTGTGTAATTCACCAACGATCTTCCTTGGCGTGTCTCCGGAGTGACCTCTTAGGCGAGGGAGTGCGAAACTCACTTCCAATTGCCGGCAGGGAATGATTGTAAAACATTTTCACCGAAATAATGGTTTTAGACCCCCAAGAATGTTTGGACGAAATCCGTTTCAGACAATTTGGAGTCGATTTAGCAATGTCCGTCCGTCTGTCTGGCTGGAGCGCACGATAACTCTCGAACGGATTAATCGATTTGGTTTAAAATTTGAAAAAGTTCAGTTTAGAAATTGCCCTCGAATCGCTTTGATTTTTGTTGTAACAACTTGTATTCAGTGCCCCCCATTACGACGGTACAAATTTGTTCAGGTGCTAGCCTATACTTCCAGAGAAAATGGTCCGAAAGCTGTATAAACCCATGAATAATGGATGGAGTGTAGGATAACTCTGGAACGTATAAACTGATTCGGGCCAAAACATGGCAGTCGTAATAATTTGTCCAAACTTAGTTTAGTTTCGAAGTTGGGTTGTATCGGTCCACTCCTTCCGGTACCTCCCCCACAAAAGTTCGAAAATGTTCGGAAAATTTGTGCGCACGATAACTCTTGAAGGGAGTAACTGATATGGTCCATACTTTGCATATTGTGAAATGTCTACCAGACTTAGATGAGTTTCCAATATGGACTCAATCGGTCAACTCCTTCGGATACATCCCACACAAATTGCGGAAAAGTTCAGTTTAGGACCTGCGCACGATAACTCTTGAAGGGAGTAACTGATATGGTCCATACTTTGCATATTGTGAAATGTCTACCAGACTTAGATGAGTTTCCAATATGGACTCAATCGGTCAACTCCTTCGGATACATCCCACACAAATTGCGGAAAAGTTCAGTTTAGGACCTGCTCTCGAATCGCTTTTATACGACGGTATACGTTTCCTCAGGGGCAAGTCCATACTTCCTGAGAATATAGTCCGAAAGGTTTAAAAACCCCTATGACACCATGTGTAGTGGTTGGAGCGTACGATAACTCTCGAATGGATCTACCGATTCGGTCCAAAATGTGACCTTCGTAATATTTTGTGCAAACTTAGTTTAAGTTCGAAGATAAGCCATCTCGGTCCACTCCTTCAGTCCCCCAAAAAAGTTCAAAAATGTTCGGAAAAATTGTGTGAAGGTGGTGACCGATTTGGTCCATACTGTACACATCCTAATATATCTACCAGATATAGATCAAGTTCGACTATGGGCTATATTTGTCCACTCCTTCGGGTACTTCCCATACAAAATTTCGGATAAGTTCACTTTAAGACCTGCTCTCGAACCAATTTAAATTTTTTGAAGCAAATTACATTCGCTGCATCAATTACGACGGTTAACATTTTTTTCAGGGGCAAGTCCATACTTCTTTAGATAACAGTCCGAAAGGTGTAAAACTTCCCTATGGCAACATATGTAGTGGAGGGAGCGCACTATAACTCACGAACTCATCAACCGATTTGGTCCAAATTCGGGCTTCGTCTCATTTTGTCCAAGCTTAGTTTTAGTTCGAAGATGGGCATTATTGGTCCACAATTTACGGTACTTTCCCTCCCTGTGTTTCAAAAATGTAACTAAAATGACATGCATGATATATCTTGAGCGCACAGTGGTTCCACTTGTATGGAAAGGAAACGAGAAAACAAAAATTTAATGGATGTATGTAGGTCCACATTTGGGTGTAGCCCCCATATAAAGGTACCGCCAAATTTTTTTATAGTTTGACGATTTTAGCCAAATTTTCCAATCGATTTGGCTGTAATTTTGCATTTTGTGTTCTGAGGGAACACATATCTTCTTGCAACAAATGTTCATTATAAGTCCTAGTTTAGATATAGGTCCCATATAAACTTAACTTCCGATATTCGGTATTTTGACGATTTTAACCAGATTTTCTAACTGAGTTGACTTCGGAGGGAACACCATAGTTCCGTGCAAAAAATGTTCAATATATGTTCATGTTTACGTATAGCTCCCATATAAACGTACATCCCGGAATTTTGACGATTTGGCTAACACGCCTGTCAAATCGCCAAAATTCCGGGAATAATATGGTAAAAACCAAAACAGTTTTACAATCGATGAATCCGAGTTTCACCAAGTCAGAATTCTAGAGTTGAGCAATATAGTTTCTGGAGCGGATCGATCTTTCTAGTTCCTTTTGCCAAAAGGAACTATTCCTTAATACCTATAGTTCCATAGTTCCAAATAGTTTCGAGAGCGATATAGTTCAATGAATCTTTCTCTTTCATCGTTCTTTCTATTTCCTTCGTTCCAAATAGTTCCGAGAATGAGGATGTGATTTACGTTTATTTAACAATGTGGCAGCATCTGAATGATGAAGGCACCGAACGTGAAAGAAAATGAATTATATAAATGAAAGGAATTATATGCACGGCTGGCCAATATGAACCAAAGGAACTATATAAATGAAACAGCCCGATATAGTTCCAATAGTTCCTTGTTCGGAATAGTTCCTTGGAACTAGTTCGTTCCGGAACTACACAACTCTACAGAATTCGCGAACTATTGACATCTATACTTCTAAAAGAGTTCAGTAATGATGACTCACTGACTCACTGATTCACTGACTCACTGATTCACTGACTCACTGACTCACTGACTGACTGACTGATAATCAACGCCCAGACTATACGGCTAAAGCTAGAATCTTGAAATTTTGGGTGAGGGTCACTCTTGGTCCGAAGGTGTCAGATAAGGCTGGATTTTTGGAAATTCGAACTAGAACTGTACTAAAAGTACTAAAAGGTACTAAATATGGTACCCTTTGTATTAGGCAAACGCGAAGAGCTAGAATTCTGAAATTTGGAATGAGGTTCACTGATGGTGAGTTAGAAAGGTGTACCAAATGGTTTTTGGAAATTCGAACTATAAGTGTACGAAAAGTACCAAAAGTTACTAAATTTAGTACTATTTGGTATTACGTGAACGGATAGAGCTAAAATCTTGAAATTTGGAATGCAAATCAAGGTTAGAATGATGAGTTGATACAAGGAGGTGGTTTTGAAAATGTGCACTCATGTGTACGAATAGTACTAAATGGTACTAAATTTGGTACAATTTGAATTAGGGCGAACCGATAAAGTTGGAATTCTGAAATTTGTGAATTACTATTACTGTTGGAGTGTAGGTTAGAGATATGGAGGTAGTTTTCGAAGTTCGTACATATGGGTACGAAAGGTACTAAATAGTACCAAATAAGGTGCAATTTGGATTTGGGGGAACGGACGGAGCTGGAATCTTGAAATTTAGAATTAGGATTACTGTCGGGGTGTAGGATAGAAGTATTTTGGAAATTCGTACTTTTGGGTACGAAAAGTACTAAATGGTACCAAATTTGGTACAATATGAATTTAAGTGATCGGATAGAGCTGGAATAGTGAAATTTGGAATTAAGATTACTATTGGAGTGTGGGATTGGGATACTTTTGGAAATTCGTACTTATGGCAACGATAAATACTAAATGGTACCAAATTTTGTACAGTTTGGATTTGGGTGATCAGATACATTTGGAATCCTGAAATTAGAAAGTAAGATTACTTTTGGAGTGTTGGATAGAAGTAGGTTTGGAAATTCGGACCTATGGGAACAAAAAGTACTAATGGTACTAAATTTGGTACAATTTGGAATACGGTGATCTGATGCAGCTGTAATTCTGAAATTTGGAATTAAGATTACTGTTCGCGTGTAGGATTAAGGTAGTTGTGGATATTGGTACTCATGGGTACGAATAGCACTAAATAGTACCAAATTTGGTACAATTTGGATTTGGGTGAAATTCCGAGATTTGGAATAAGGAGTACTATTGGAGTGTGGATAGATAAAGTTTTGGAAATTTTTAGTTATGGGTAGGAAAAGTACTAAATAATACTAAATTTGGTACAATTTAGATTTCAATGATGGGATACATTTGGAATCGTGAAATTCGGAATTAAAATTGTTGTTGGAGTGTTGATAGAGGTAGGTTTGGAAATTCGTACTTTGGATACGAATAGTACTAAATGGTACCAAATTTGGATTTGAGTTATCGGATGTATCTGGAATTCTGAAATTCGGAATTAAGCCTATTGTTTGAACATAGCACTGAGGTAGTTTTGAAAATTTGTACTTATGTGTACGAAAAGTACTAAATGGTACCAAATGTGGTACAATTTGGATTTGGGTGAACGGTGAACTGGAATCCAGAGATTCGGAATAAGGATTACTGTTGGTGTGTAGGATTGATGAAGTTTTTGAAATTTTTAGTTTTATGGGTACGAAAAGTACTAAATGGTACCAAATTTTAATTTATGTGATCGGATACATTTGGAATCCTGAAATTCGGAATTACGATTACTGATGGAGTGTTGAAAGAGGAAGGTTTGGAAGTACGTACTTTGGATACGAAAAGTACTAAATGGTATCAAATTTGGTATAATTTGGATTACTGTGATCGGATGCACCTGTAATCCTGAAATTTGGAATTAAGATTACTGTTGGCGTGTAGGATTGAGGTAGTTGTAGAAATTCGTACTCATGGGTACGAAAGTACTAAATGGTGCCAAATTTGGTACAGTTTGCATTTGGGTGAACGGATATAGCTGGAAACCCGAGATTTGGAATAAGGAGTACTGTTTGAGTGTAGGATTGATACAATTTTGGAAATTTGTAGTTATGGGTAGGAAAAGTACTAAATAGTACTAAATTTGGTAAAATTTGGATTTCAGTGATAGGATACATTTTGAATCGTGAAATTCGGAATTAAAATTGATGTTGAAGTGTTGATAGAGGTAGGTTTAGAAATTCGTACTATGGATACGAATAGACCTAAATGGAACCAAATTTGGATTTGAGTTATCGTTTGAACATAGCACTGAGGTAGTTTTGAAAATTTGTACTTATGGGTACGAAAAGTACTAAATGGTACTAAATTTGGTACAATTTGGATTTTGGTGATCTGATGTAGCTGCCATCCCCAATTTTGAATTTAAAATACCTGTTGAATTGTAGAATTGATAAGATTTTGGAAATTTTTAGTTATGGGTAGGAAAAGTAATAAATAGTACTAAATTTGGTACAATTTGGATTTGAGCGAACGGATAGAGTTGGAATCAAGAAATTTGGAATTAAGATTATTGTTGGAGTGTAGGATTGAGATATAGAAGTAGTTTTTGAAATTCGTACTTATGAGTGCGAAAAGTACTAAATTTGGTACAATTTGGATTTGAGCAAACGGCTAGAGCTGGAATCTTGAAGTTTGGAATTAAGATTACTGTTGGGGTGTAGGATTGATGAAGTTTTGGAAATTCGTACTTATATGTACGAAAAGTACTAAACGGTACTAAATTTGGTACAACTTGGATTTGAGCGAACGGGTAGAGCTGGAATCAAGAAATTTGGAATTAATATTACTGTTGGAGTGTAGGATTGAGATATGCTACAACTTGGATTTGAGCGAACGGTTAGAGCTGGAATCTTGAATTTTGGAGTTAATATTACTGTTGGGGTTAGTTTTGGAAATGCGTACTTAGTTTTAGAAATGCGTACTTATCCTTACAAAAAGTACTACATTTTGTACAATTAGGATTTAGGTGAAATTATAGCGCTCGAATCCTAAAATGTGGAATTAGGTACACTTAGGGGTACGAAATGGTTCCATGTATGGTACAATTTTGTATTGGATGAACGGATAGATCTGGATTCGTGAGATTTGGAATTAAGATTATTGTTATCATTTGCTTATAACGTCCGATTTAAGAAATATGTGCCATAAATATATGTAAAAAGTTGTAAATGGCACAGGATTTGGTACAATTTGTTATTGTGTAATGGGAATTTTGAAATAATAG
This sequence comes from Musca autumnalis, assembly GCF_047663935.1. NCBI lineage: Eukaryota > Metazoa > Arthropoda > Insecta > Diptera > Muscidae > Musca > Musca autumnalis. Next base: position 38,368,933 of record NW_027411866.1, on the reverse strand, counting down.
GAGGAGGTTCGTATGTATATATTTACATGTAAAGTACTAAATAGTTCTATAATTGGGGGAACAGATAGAGCTAGAAATGAGGATGGCGGTTGTTGGGTTAGGCCGTATTTGCGCTGAGAACCTCAATTAAAATATCTCAAAAAATGTGGATTGCTCTTTATGTGTAGGCGTGACAAAAATCGAACTAAAGTGGTACGTATTAGTACACAAAGTGTTTCCACCATTCTATATTATATATTGTTCATTTGTTTTATATACATATTTAACGCATACGAAGTAGCGGGCACTTTGCTAGTGTTCTATATAATATGACTGAATTTCTTTAAAATGAAGTGTTTTAAGAGGAATCTAATAATATCGACCATTAAAAATAATTCGCGTGGTTTTTCTATAGAAAAAAATTTCCTCGGGTCACTAAGGATGATTTTTTCTATAGAAAAAATTTCCTCAGATCCCTGTTTTTTTCTGTAGAAAAAATTGCATCAGGTCCCTGAGGATTGTTTTTTATAGAAAAAGTTTCCTCAGGTCCCTGAGGATAATTTTTCTATAGAAAAAGTTTCCTCAGGGACCTGATTTCTGATTTTTCTATAGAAAAAGTTTCCTCAGGTCCCTGAGAAATTATCCTCAGGATTATTTTTTTATAGAAAAATTATCCTCAGGATAATTTTTTTATAGAAAAATTATCCTCAGGTCGGATGATTTTTTTATAGAAAAAATTCCTCAGATCCCTGAGGGTGGTTTTTCTATAGAAAATATACATATACTTTTGCTGATAGAAATCAAACACAGGCCTGTAATCGATTTCGTTTAAAGTAACCATAAATACATATCGGTTTGTAGTGGTTTTTCGGTCGTACTTTGATGTTGATAATCTCTTTCCCTTCCTTAGATTTTTCTAATCATCTGCATTATTTCCGTTCACATCATTAAGACATGCAAATTACTTAATTATCCACCTAAATTCATTAATTTTTTATAGAAGCTAGAAGTAGTAATTTATTAGATACTAGTAATCAATGGGAAAACCTAAAAAATATATTTCTTATAGGTATTGGACTATAACAATTTTTGGATATCTTGGCTATCCAATGGTATGTTGTATAAAAAGGAAAAATAATTTACAAGGACATTGGATGAAAAGAGAGAATCAAACAACTAATCATTCGGCACACAGAGTTACTACAAGGGAGGGGCATTCTTGGCAATAATATTGATGATGATGACGCTGATAATACATGGCAGCAGTAACACTAACAACAACAACATCTAGAATGCTATGAAAAAAACACTAACAAAATAAAACCGAAACGAAACGTCCATTGACGACCTCAACGAACCCACTGCTCAATAAGAGAATGAAACCAACAAATGAGGGTTGATTTTTTCCATTGCCCATTATTCTTCAGGTATGCAGCACCATGGATAAACCGAAAGGACGTAACACTAATGAAAGAGCGAGATAAAACTAAAGTGTATGTATCTCTTTCCGCACACATACACACTTGACAGGGATGTGAGGATGATGTTGCAACGTTTGTGGCTGTGTTCATTAGTCCTGCTACTACAGAGGGGTGATTTGTTGTTTTGTTTTCATTTGATATCCGAAAAGAAACAAGGGAGTTTCTCCACCTTCCTACCACATTGACGATGGCTGGCTGGTTTGGTTTGGTTTTTTATGGTCTGCTGTGTAAGAAGGTTTATTAAAAAGCTGATTTTGTTACAATTTCTAGTTGATGTTTTTTCTTCATCTGCATTTTTTTTGATTTGCAATTTTCAATAAAAATTATATTGTGGGTTCTTGAATGGCAGATGATAGGGGAAGACAGGGACAAAGAAGACTAAATTATTATGACAAATTATGGTTAGTTCTTTCAGTCGAATGTTTTGTCATAATGAATGAATGATTTCAATCAAATTTTTATTTTGTTATGACGTTAGAATAACAATGCCGTGATTAACATAAAGCGTGGAACTTTTCGGTTAGTTGGCGATGCAATTATCTTAGGGATAACGAATTCAATTAACAACAATCAGTTGAACGGAATAAATAGTTGCGTAGATATGCTTCATAGGTTCCCTGAGAAAAGAATTTTGTCAGGTCACTGAGGTGCGTTTTTTCTATAGAAAAAATTTCTTCAGGTCCCTGAGGTGCGTTTTTTCTATAGAAAAAATTTCCTCAGGTCCCTGAGGTGCGTTTTTTCTATAGAAAAAATTTCCTCAGGTCCCTGAGGTGCGTTTTTTCTATAGAAAAAATTTCCTCAGGTCCCTGAGGTGCGTTTTTTCTATAGAAAAAATTTCCTCAGGTCCCTGAGGTGCGTTTTTTCTATAGAAAAACTTTCCTCAGGTCCCTGAGGTGCGTTTTTTTCTATAGAAACAATTTTGGGTTTTTTCCTCAGGTCCCTGAGGATGGTTTTTTCTATAGAAAAAATTTCCTCAGGTCACTGAGAAAAAATTTCCTCAGGTCCCTGAGGATGGTTTTTTCTATAGAAAAAATTTCCTCAGGTCCCTGAGGATGGTTTTTTCTATAGAAAAAATTTCCTCAGGTCCCTGAGGTGCGTTTTTTCTATAGAAAAAATTTCCTCAGGTCCCTGAGGTGCGTTTTTTCTATAGAAAAAATTTCCTCAGTTCCATGAGGTGGGTTTTTTCTATAGAAAAAATTTCCTCAGGTCCCTGAGGTGGGTTTTTTCTATAGAAAAAATTTCCTCAGGTCCCTGAGGTGGGTTTTTTCTATAGAAAAAATTTCCTCAGGTCCCTGAGGTGGGTTTTTTCTATAGAAAAAATTTCCTCAGGTCCCTGAGGTGGGTTTTTTCTATAGAAAAAATTTCCTCAGGTCCCTGAGGTGGGTTTTTTCTATAGAAAAAATTTCCTCAGGTCCCTGAGGTGGGTTTTTTCTATAGAAAAAATTTCCTCAGGTCCCTGAGGTGGGTTTTTTCTATAGAAAAAATTTCCTCAGGTCCCTGAGGTGGGTTTTTTCTATAGAAAAAATTTCCTCAGGTCCCTGAGGTGGGTTTTTTCTATAGAAAAAATTTCCTCAGGTCCCTGAGGTGGGTTTTTTCTATAGAAAAAATTTCCTCAGGTCCCTGAGGTGGGTTTTTTCTATAGAAAAAATTTCCTCAGGTCCCTGAGGTGGGTTTTTTCTATAGAAAAAATTTCCTCAGGTCCCTGAGGTGGGTTTTTTCTATAGAAAAAATTTCCTCAGGTCCCTGAGGATGGTTTTTTCTATAGAAAAAATTTCTTCAGGTCCCTAAGGATGGTTTTTTTCTATAGAAAAAATTTCCTCAGGTCCCTGAGGTGGTTTTTTCTATAGAAAAAATTTCCTCAGGTCCCTGAGGTGGTTTTTTCTATAGAAAAAATTTCCTCAGGTCCCTGAGGTGGTTTTTTCTATAGAAAAAATTTCCTCAGGTCCCTGAGGTGGTTTTTTTCTATAGAAAAAATTTCCTCAGGTCCCTGAGGTGGTTTTTTTCTATAGAAAAAATTTCCTCAGGTCCCTGAGGTGGTTTTTTTTCTATAGAAAACATGTCCTCTGGCCCGAGTTGGGTTTTTTCTATAGAAAAAATTTCCTCAGGTCCCTGAGGATGGTTTTTTCTATAGAAAAAATTTCCTCAGGTCCCTGAGGATGGTTTTTTCTATAGAAAAAATTTCCTCAGGTCCCTGAGGATGGTTTTTTCTATAGAAAAAATTTCCTCAGGTCCCTGAGGATGGTTTTTTCTATAGAAAAAATTTCCTCAGGTCCCTGAGGATGGTTTTTTCTATAGAAAAAATTTCCTCAGGTCCCTGAGGATGGTTTTTTCTATAGAAAAAATTTCCTCAGGTCCCCGAGTTGAGTTTTTTCTATAGAAAAAATTTCCTCAGGTCCCCGAGTTGAGTTTTTTCTATAGAAAAAATTTCCTCAGGTCCCTGAGGATGGTTTTTTCTATAGAAAAAATTTCCTCAGGTCCCTGAGGATGGTTTTTTCTATAGAAAAAATTTCCTCAGGTCCCTGAGGATGGTTTTTTCTATAGAAAAAATTTCCTCAGGTCCCTGAGGATGGTTTTTTCTATAGAAAAAATTTCCTCAGGTCCCTGAGGATGGTTTTTTCTATAGAAAAAATTTCCTCAGGTCCCTGAGGATGGTTTTTTCTATAGAAAAAATTTCCTCAGGTCCCTGAGGATGGTTTTTTCTATAGAAAAAATTTCCTCAGGTCCCTGAGGATGGTTTTTTCTATAGAAAAAATTTCCTCAGGTCCCTGAGGATGGTTTTTTCTATAGAAAAAATTTCCTCAGGTCCCTGAGGATGGTTTTTTCTATAGAAAAAATTTCCTCAGGTCCCTGAGGATGGTTTTTTCTATAGAAAAAATTTCCTCAGGTCCCTGAAGATGGTTTTTTCTATAGAAAAAATTTCCTCAGGTCCCTGAGGATGGTTTTTTCTATAGAAAAAATTTCCTCAGGTCCCTGAGGATGGTTTTTTCTATAGAAAAAATTTCCTCAGGTCCCTGAGGATGGTTTTTTCTATAGAAAAAATTTCCTCAGGTCCCTGAGGATGGTTTTTTCTATAGAAAAAATTTCCTCAGGTCCCTGAGGATGGTTTTTTCTATAGAAAAAATTTCCTCAGGTCCCTGAGGATGGTTTTTTCTATAGAAAAAATTTCCTCAGGTCCCTGAGGATGGTTTTTTCTATAGAAAAAATTTCCTCAGGTCCCTGAGGATGTTTTTTTCTATAGAAAAAATTTCCTCAGGTCCCTGAGGATGTTTTTTTCTATAGAAAAAATTTCCTCAGGTCCCTGAGGATGGTTTTTTCTATAGAAAAAATTTCTTCAGGTCCCTAAGGATGGTTTTTTTCTATAGAAAAAATTTCCTCAGGTCCCTGAGGTGGTTTTTTCTATAGAAAAAATTTCCTCAGGTCCCTGAGGTGGTTTTTTCTATAGAAAAAATTTCCTCAGGTCCCTGAGGTGGTTTTTTCTATAGAAAAAATTTCCTCAGGTCCCTGAGGTGGTTTTTTCTATAGAAAAAATTTCCTCAGGTCCCTGAGGTGGTTTTTTCTATAGAAAAAATTTCCTCAGGTCCCTGAGGTGGTTTTTTCTATAGAAAAAATTTCCTCAGGTCCCTGAGGTGGTTTTTTCTATAGAAAAAATTTCCTCAGGTCCCTGAGGTGGTTTTTTCTATAGAAAAAATTTCCTCAGGTCCCTGAGGTGGTTTTTTCTATAGAAAAAATTTCCTCAGGTCCCTGAGGTGGTTTTTTCTATAGAAAAAATTTCCTCAGGTCCCTGAAGTGGTTTTTTTCTATAGAAAAAATTTCCTCAGGTCCCTGAGGTGGTTTTTTTCTATAGAAAACATGTCCTCTGGCCCCTGAGTTGGGTTTTTTCTATAGAAAAAATTTCCTCAGTTCCCTGAGGATGGTTTTTTCTATAGAAAAAATTTCCTCAGGTCCCTGAGGATGGTTTTTTCTATAGAAAAAATTTCCTCAGGTCCCTGAGGATGGTTTTTTCTATAGAAAAAATTTCCTCAGGTCCCTGAGGATGGTTTTTTCTATAGAAAAAATTTCCTCAGGTCCCTGAGGATGGTTTTTTCTATAGAAAAAATTTCCTCAGGTCCCTGAGGATGGTTTTTTCTATAGAAAAAATTTCCTCAGGTCCCTGAGGATGGTTTTTTCTATAGAAAAAATTTCCTCAGGTCCCTGAGGATGGTTTTTTCTATAGAAAAAATTTCCTCAGGTCCCTGAGGATGGTTTTTTCTATAGAAAAAATTTCCTCAGGTCCCTGAGGTGGTTTTTTCTATAGAAAAAATTTCCTCAGGTCCCTGAGGTGGTTTTTTCTATAGAAAAAATTTCCTCAGGTCCCTGAGGTGGTTTTTTCTATAGAAAAAATTTCCTCAGGTCCCTGAGGTGGTTTTTTCTATAGAAAAAATTTCCTCAGGTCCCTGAGGTGGTTTTTTCTATAGAAAAAATTTCCTCAGGTCCCTGAGGTGGTTTTTTCTATAGAAAAAATTTCCTCAGGTCCCTGAGGTGGTTTTTTCTATAGAAAAAATTTCCTCAGGTCCCTGAAGTGGTTTTTTTCTATAGAAAAAATTTCCTCAGGTCCCTGAGGTGGTTTTTTTCTATAGAAAACATGTCCTCTGGCCCCTGAGTTGGGTTTTTTCTATAGAAAAAATTTCCTCAGTTCCCTGAGGATGGTTTTTTCTATAGAAAAAATTTCCTCAGGTCCCTGAGGATGGTTTTTTCTATAGAAAAAATTTCCTCAGGTCCCTGAGGATGGTTTTTTCTATAGAAAAAATTTCCTCAGGTCCCTGAGGATGGTTTTTTCTATAGAAAAAATTTCCTCAGGTCCCTGAGGATGGTTTTTTCTATAGAAAAAATTTCCTCAGGTCCCTGAGGATGGTTTTTTCTATAGAAAAAATTTCCTCAGGTCCCTGAGGATGGTTTTTTCTATAGAAAAAATTTCCTCAGGTCCCTGAGGATGGTTTTTTCTATAGAAAAAATTTCCTCAGGTCCCTGAGGATGGTTTTTTCTATAGAAAAAATTTCCTCAGGTCCCTGAGGATGGTTTTTTCTATAGAAAAAATTTCCTCAGGTCCCTGAGGATGGTTTTTTCTATAGAAAAAGTTTCCTCAGGTCCCTGAGGATAGTTTTTTCTATAGAAAAAATTTCCTCAGGTCCCTGAGGATGGTTTTTTCTATAGAAAAAATTTCCTCAGGTCCCTGAAGATGGTTTTTTCTATAGAAAAAAATTTCCTCAGGTCCCTGAGGATGGTTTTTTCTATAGAAAAAATTTCCTCAGGTCCCTGAGGATGGTTTTTTCTATAGAAAAAATTTCCTCAGGTCCCTGAGGATGGTTTTTTCTATAGAAAAAATTTCCTCAGGTCCCTGAGGATGGTTTTTTCTATAGAAAAAATTTCCTCAGGTCCCTGAGGATGGTTTTTTCTATAGAAAAAATTTCCTCAGGGACCTGAGGATGGTTTTTTCTATAGAAAAAATTTCCTCAGGTCCCTGAGGATGGTTTTTTCTATAGAAAAAATTTCCTCAGGTCCCTGAGGATGGTTTTTTCTATAGAAAAAATTTCCTCAGGTCCCTGAGGATGTTTTTTTCTATAGAAAAAATTTCCTCAGGTCCCTGAGGATGGTTTTTTCTATAGAAAAAATTTCTTCAGGTCCCTAAGGATGGTTTTTTTCTATAGAAAAAATTTCCTCAGGTCCCTGAGGTGGTTTTTTCTATAGAAAAAATTTCCTCAGGTCCCTGAGGTGGTTTTTTCTATAGAAAAAATTTCCTCAGGTCCCTGAGGTGGTTTTTTCTATAGAAAAAATTTCCTCAGGTCCCTGAGGTGGTTTTTTCTATAGAAAAAATTTCCTCAGGTCCCTGAGGTGGTTTTTTCTATAGAAAAAATTTCCTCAGGTCCCTGAGGTGGTTTTTTCTATAGAAAAAATTTCCTCAGGTCCCTGAGGTGGTTTTTTTCTATAGAAAAAATTTCCTCAGGTCCCTGAAGATGGTTTTTTCTATAGAAAAAATTTCCTCAGGTCCCTAAGGATGGTTTTTTTCTATAGAAAAAATTTCCTCAGGTCCCTGAGGTGGTTTTTTCTATAGAAAAAATTTCCTCAGGTCCCTGAGGTGGTTTTTTCTATAGAAAAAATTTCCTCAGGTCCCTGAGGTGGTTTTTTCTATAGAAAAAATTTCCTCAGGTCCCTGAGGTGGTTTTTTCTATAGAAAAAATTTCCTCAGGTCCCTGAGGTGGTTTTTTCTATAGAAAAAATTTCCTCAGGTCCCTGAGGTGGTTTTTTCTATAGAAAAAATTTCCTCAGGTCCCTGAGGTGGTTTTTTCTATAGAAAAAATTTCCTCAGGTCCCTGAGGTGGTTTTTTCTATAGAAAAAATTTCCTCAGGTCCCTGAGGTGGTTTTTTCTATAGAAAAAATTTCCTCAGGTCCCTGAGGTGGTTTTTTCTATAGAAAAAATTTCCTCAGGTCCCTGAGGTGGTTTTTTCTATAGAAAAAATTTCCTCAGGTCCCTGAGGTGGTTTTTTCTATAGAAAAAATTTCCTCAGGTCCCTGAGGTGGTTTTTTCTATAGAAAAAATTTCCTCAGGTCCCTGAAGTGGTTTTTTTCTATAGAAAAAATTTCCTCAGGTCCCTGAGGTGGTTTTTTTCTATAGAAAACATGTCCTCTGGCCCCTGAGTTGGGTTTTTTCTATAGAAAAAATTTCCTCAGGTCCCTGAGGATGGTTTTTTCTATAGAAAAAATTTCCTCAGGTCCCTGAGGATGGTTTTTTCTATAGAAAAAATTTCCTCAGGTCCCTGAGGATGGTTTTTTCTATAGAAAAAATTTCCTCAGGTCCCTGAGGATGGTTTTTTCTATAGAAAAAATTTCCTCAGGTCCCTGAGGATGGTTTTTTCTATAGAAAAAATTTCCTCAGGTCCCTGAGGATGGTTTTTTCTATAGAAAAAATTTCCTCAGGTCCCTGAGGATGGTTTTTTCTATAGAAAAAATTTCCTCAGGTCCCTGAGGATGGTTTTTTCTATAGAAAAAATTTCCTCAGGTCCCTGAGGATGGTTTTTTCTATAGAAAAAATTTCCTCAGGTCCCTGAGGATGGTTTTTTCTATAGAAAAAATTTCCTCAGGTCCCTGAGGATGGTTTTTTCTATAGAAAAAATTTCCTCAGGTCCCTGAGGATGGTTTTTTCTATAGAAAAAGTTTCCTCAGGTCCCTGAGGATAGTTTTTTCTATAGAAAAAATTTCCTCAGGTCCCTGAGGATGGTTTTTTCTATAGAAAAAATTTCCTCAGGTCCCTGAAGATGGTTTTTTCTATAGAAAAAATTTCCTCAGGTCCCTGAGGATGGTTTTTTCTATAGAAAAAATTTCCTCAGGTCCCTGAGGATGGTTTTTTCTATAGAAAAAATTTCCTCAGGTCCCTGAGGATGGTTTTTTCTATAGAAAAAATTTCCTCAGGTCCCTGAGGATGGTTTTTTCTATAGAAAAAATTTCCTCAGGTCCCTGAGGATGGTTTTTTCTATAGAAAAAATTTCCTCAGGTCCCTGAGGATGGTTTTTTCTATAGAAAAAATTTCCTCAGGTCCCTGAGGATGGTTTTTTCTATAGAAAAAATTTCCTCAGGTCCCTGAGGATGGTTTTTTCTATAGAAAAAATTTCCTCAGGTCCCTGAGGATGTTTTTTTCTATAGAAAAAATTTCCTCAGGTCCCTGAGGATGGTTTTTTCTATAGAAAAAATTTCTTCAGGTCCCTAAGGATGGTTTTTTTCTATAGAAAAAATTTCCTCAGGTCCCTGAGGTGGTTTTTTCTATAGAAAAAATTTCCTCAGGTCCCTGAGGTGGTTTTTTCTATAGAAAAAATTTCCTCAGGTCCCTGAGGTGGTTTTTTCTATAGAAAAAATTTCCTCAGGTCCCTGAGGTGGTTTTTTCTATAGAAAAAATTTCCTCAGGTCCCTGAGGTGGTTTTTTCTATAGAAAAAATTTCCTCAGGTCCCTGAGGTGGTTTTTTTCTATAGAAAAAATTTCCTCAGGTCCCTGAGGTGGTTTTTTTCTATAGAAAAAATTTCCTCAGGTCCCTGAGGTGGTTTTTTTCTATAGAAAACATGTCCTCTGGCCCCTGAGTTGGGTTTTTTCTATAGAAAAAATTTCCTCAGTTCCCTGAGGATGGTTTTTTCTATAGAAAAAATTTCCTCAGGTCCCTGAGGATGGTTTTTTCTATAGAAAAAATTTCCTCAGGTCCCTGAGGATGGTTTTTTCTATAGAAAAAATTTCCTCAGGTCCCTGAGGATGGTTTTTTCTATAGAAAAAATTTCCTCAGGTCCCTGAGGATGGTTTTTTCTATAGAAAAAATTTCCTCAGGTCCCTGAGGATGGTTTTTTTCTATAGAAAAAATTTCCTCAGGTCCCTGAGGATGGTTTTTTCTATAGAAAAAATTTCCTCAGGTCCCTGAGGATGGTTTTTTCTATAGAAAAAAATTTCCTCAGGTCCCTGAGGATGGTTTTTTCTATAGAAAAAATTTCCTCAGGTCCCTGAGGATGGTTTTTTCTATCGAAAAAATTTCCTCAGGTCCCTGAGGATGGTTTTTTCTATAGAAAAAATTTCCTCAGGTCCCTGAGGATGGTTTTTTCTATAGAAAAAATTTCCTCAGGTCCCTGAGGATGGTTTTTTTTATAGAAAAAATTTCCTCAGGTCCCTGAGGATGGTTTTTTCTATAGAAAAAATTTCCTCAGGTCCCTGAGGATGGTTTTTTCTAGAGAAAAAATTTCCTCAGGTCCCTGAGGATGGTTTTTTCTATAGAAAAAGTTTCCTCAGGTCCCTGAGGATGGTTTTTTCTATAGAAAAAATTTCCTCAGGTCCCTGAGGATGGTTTTTTCTATAGAAAAAATTTCCTCAGGTCCCTGAGGATGGTTTTTTCTGTAGAAAAAATTTCCTCAGGTCCCTGAGGATGGTTTTTTCTATAGAAAAAATTTCCTCAGGTCCCTGAGGATGGTTTTTTCTATAGAAAAAATTTCCTCAGTTCCCTAAGGATGGTTTTTTCTATGAAAAAAATTTCCTCAGGTCTCTCAGAATGGTTTTTTCTATAGAAAAAATTTCCTCAGGTCCCTGAGGATGGTTTTTTCTATAGAAAAAATTTCCTCAGGTCCCTGAGGATGGTGTTTTCTATAGAAAAAATTTCTTCAACTCCCTGAGGATGGTTTTTTCTATATGAAAAATTTCCTAAGGTCCCAGAGAATGGTGTTTTCTATAGAAAAGATCTCCGCTGGTCCCTGAGGTGGGTTTTTGGTATAGACAAATATTTCCTCAGGTCCCTGAGGTAGGTTTTTTCTATAAAAAAATTTCCTCAGTTCCATGAGGTGGGTTTTTTCTAAGAAAACATTTCTCCCGGTCCCTGAGTTGAGTTTTTTCTATAGAAAAAATTTCCTCAGGTCCTTGAGGATGGTTTTTTTCTATAGAAAAAATGTCCTCAGGTCCCTGAAGATGTTTTTTTCTATAGAAAAATTTCCTCAGGTCCCTGAGGATGGTTTTTTTCCATGAGGTGGGTTTTTTCTAAGAAAACATTTCTCCCGGTCCCTGAGTTGAGTTTTTTCTATAGAAAAAATTTCCTCAGGTCCTTGAGGATGGTTTTTTCTATAGAAAAAATGTCCTCAGGTCCCTGAAGATGTTTTTTTCTATAGAAAAAATTTCCTCAGGTCCCTGAGGATGGTTTTTTCTATAGAAAAAAATTCTTCAGGTCCCTGAGGATGGTTTTTTCTACAGAAAAAATTTCCTCAGGTCCCTGAGGATGGTTTTTTCTATAGAAAAAATTTCCTCAGTTCCCTGAGTTGAGATTTTTCTATAGAAAAAATTTCCTCAGGTCCCTGAGTTGAGTTTTTTCTATAGAAAAAATTTCCTCAGGTCCCTGAGTTGAGTTTTTTCTATAGAAAAAATTTCCTCAGGTCCCTGAGTTGAGTTTTTTCTATAGAAAAAATTTCCTCAGGTCCCTGAGGATGGTTTTTTCTATAGAAAAAATTTCCTCAGGTCCCTGAGGATGGTTTTTTCTATAGAAAAAATTTCCTCAGGTCCCTGAGGATGGTTTTTTCTATAGAAAAAATTTCCTCAGGTCCCTGAGGATGGTTTTTTCTATAGAAAAAATTTCCTCAGGTCCCTGAGGATGGTTTTTTCTATAGAAAAAATTCTTGGGAATATGTGTCTTCTTTCTTCTTTTCGGAAAGATTTTCCCCTTATATATTTGCCAATTAAGCGGAACACAAAGATATTCAATTTTATACAAAATTTATTAAGGAACAAAAACAATTGACAAATTGAAATTCAGAACAACACTACTAGACGACAAGCAATAGAATCGATAGAATGAAAAAAATATTTGACATTTTCAAATTACAATACACAATATTTTTCAAAGAAGAATATGTTTGTTGAAACAATTTAAAGCAAAGTATTTTGATACAAAGTGTTTTCCCAACACTCCACCACAACATGCATATTCTTTACATTTTGAGTTACTTCAAATTGATTAAATTGACAAATTTCTGATGTTTCGATTTCGCTAGGTTCTTTGTAAATATGTCGGCAACCATATCATCTGTTGGACAATAAACCAATTTTATTGTATTTGATTTTATTAGATCCCGGATATGATGATACTTGATGTCCACATGCTTTGTCCTTTTATGATGAACCGGGTTGGATGCCAACTGCAAAGCTCCCTGATTGTCAACGTTGATAGTAACAGTTTCTTCGTTCAGAAATCCAAGTTCGCGTAGTAATCGGCTTAAATATACAGCTTCCTTTGATGCGTTTGAAGTTGACACATACTCTGCTTCCGTACTACTCAAAGCGACTATATCTTGTTTCTTGGACTCCCAGGAAATCACACAATTTCCAATAAAAAATACTGATCCGGAATATGACTTCCGATCTGTAGTGCATCCGCCCCAATCAGCATCTGCGTAACCAATGCGTTCACCATTTTCACAACTAAAGTGCAGTTTCATATCTTTAGTTCCTTTCAAATATCGTAAAATATGTTTTGCTGCTGTCAAATGTTCCACGTGTGGATCCTTATTTCTTTGCGAAAGCTTGGTAACCGAATGGAGTATATCAGGGCGAGTTGTCAGAGCCAAGTACAGCAAGGAGCCGATCAGAGATTGTTATTCGGTGGGATCTGTTTTTCTGCATTCACCTTCACACTTACTTTGAAAACCAGGAGTGAGTGGTACTGAAACTGGCTTACAGTTCTCCATACCGTACTCTTTCAAAATTTCATTTATAAAGTTAGTTTGACATATTTTAATCTCACCAGTTTTTCCATCTCGTTGAACTTCCATTCCCAGGAAGTGCTCTAACAATCCTTTATCGGTCACTTCAAAATTGGTTGCAATTTCCTCCTTCAGTTTCAAAATTTCCTTTTCATTTTCACATCCAATTATTAAATCATCCACATAGACAGCTATTAGCATTAAATGACCGTTTCGATTTGATTTATATAAACAAGGCTCGTTGTCACATCTTTCAAATCCAATCTTGCACAGAAAATCATTTAGCGTTGAGTTCCACTCCCGACCCGCTTGTTTAAGGCCATAAAGGGATTTGTTTAAGCGTAGGACTTTATTTTTGTTCTTCTCATCGATAAATCCTTCTGGCTGACGCATATAGATTTCTTCATGCAAATCTCCATGTAAATACGCGGTGACAACATCTAGTTGGTGCAAGTGCATTTTATGTTCTACTGCTAATGCAAGTATCATTCGAATACTTGAATATCTTACCACAGGCGAAAAAGTTTCATTGTAGTCTATGCCGAATTTCTGACTACAACCTTTAGCGACTAGCCGTGCTTTATATCGCTCCACCTGACCGTTCTTATTTTTCTTTGCTGCGAAAACCCATTTGCAATTGATTGGCTTACATCCAGGCGGAAGATCCTGCATTGTCCACGTATTCTTTTGATGATGCGATAGCATCTCATTCTCCATGGCTTGCTTCCACTTGGCACATAATTTACTGGATATTGCTTCTTTGTATGTTTTAGGAATACTATCCTCCACCACATTATTCAGTAAGTTGTATTCTTTTCGGGGACGACCAGGTCTACCATTTCGAATAATCTTAGGTCTACCTCGTCCTCTTCGGGCATCTGTAGGTTCAGGATTTTCTTGATCATCTGAAGAAGTAAATCCGAGAAATTCTTCTGTTTCTTGAAAACTGTCATCCGAACTTGACTGTTCCTCATCGATTTCTTCATTAGTCTCCTCTATTTCTCCTTCGACAGATTCCTGGGTTTCTAAGTTTTCCGATGGCACATAAAAATACATTTCTGGCACTTGCTCTTGAGATTTTTCTAATGTTTTATCTTCATCAAAGATAACGTCTCGTCTTTCCACAACTCTCTTAGATTTGTAATCGTAGAGCCTATAAGCTTTAGATACTAATGAATATCCAACCATGACCATTCTCTCGCCTTTTTCTTGAAACTTCCAAGTTGCCCTTTTGTTCAGCGCAACAGCTTTAGAACCAAAAACTCTCAAATGATTAACATTTGGTTTCCGACCAGACCATACCTCCATTGGAGTAGTGTTTTCCAAACTTTTTGATGGACTTCTATTTCTTAGATATGTTGCAGTAGCAACCGCTTCAGCCCACAAATTTTGATCGAGTCCTGATTCAATAAGAAGGCAACGTCCCATTTCAACTAATGTGCGATTTGCTCTTTCCGCTACACCATTTTGTTGTGGGGTGTAGGGGACAGTTAATTGCCTTTTAATACCATTGGTTTCAAGATACTTGTTAAATTCGTTGCTAAGGTATTCTCCACCATTATCGCTTCTCAAAGCTTTAATTTTGCAACCCTTTTGCAACTCCACCATGGTCTTAAATGCTTTAAACTTCTCGAAAACTTCGGACTTGTTCTTCATGAAATATGTGAATACGGGATTTATCATCAATAAATGTCACGAAGTACTTTGATCCACCAACTGAATCAACTCTCATCGGACCACATACGTCCGAATGAATCACTTCAAGCAAGTCCTTTGATCTTCTCTCCGATTGTTTGGGAAACGATGCAACGTGTATTTTTCCAGTCATACACACATCACATTTGTCGCTACAGTGGGAATTGAATGTCATACCTTTGACCAAATTCTTTGAGCATAATTCTTTCAGACTCTGGTAATTTAGGTGTCCAAATCTTCTATGCCATAAACTATCGGAAGTGTTAATCGAATAAATTTGGTTACTTACAGGTTGAGCATCGAAAACGAACAAACCATTTTCCCTGGCAGCTCGCAATAACATACGGCCTTCATCCGTAATCATAGCACCATCTTTGAAAAATTTCACGGAACATCCATTTTCAACCATCTTGTTAACGGAAATAAAGTTTCCATTCAATTCTGGACAGTAAATGACATTCTTCAGCTTAATATTTAATCCTTTTACTCGCAATTCGACGAAACCTTTTCCTTTGGCTTTGATGACTTTCTTGTCGGCTAACATTATGGTTTCATCCGAATCTTCAAGACTTGTAAATAAATTCTTCAAGGAACACATATTGCTTGTTGCCCCACTGTCAACACACCATTGCGTTGAATTATTTTCTGTTTGGGCTCCGGCAGCAACAGCGATCACTGTGAACGATTTGTGTCCACCATCTTTGAACTTGCACTTGTTAGCGTAGTGACCCTTTTTGCCACAAATAAAACATGCACCTTTTTCTTTCTTTTGATCACTTTTCTTACCGTCATTCCTTTTTCCTTTTACACCAACAGCCCCAAATGCTTGCTGATTTGATGATATATTTCCACTCGTACCTTGTTCTCGCCGATCCCATTCTTCCAATAATTTCTGTTTTAACACCATAAGGGTAGGAAGATTGCCCCTTGTTTCCATGGCTATTACAAAATTTTCATAATCCTTTTCCAAACTTGACAATAGGATTATTACCAAAAGTTCCTCCTGGATTTGAATCCCAGCTTCTGCCAGTTGATCTGAAATGCTAGAGAATTTGTTCAAATATTCAGACATATTTTTGCTGTCCTTCATGTTGACATTTAACAGCTTCTTATACAAGGACACTTTTTGCATAGGTCCACTAGGCTTATACACATCTTTAAGCTTTTCCCAGGCATCATTTGACGTACTGCAATTTTTGATGTAGTTCAGTTGGGAAGGCTTCACACAAAGAGTCAAAGAAGCAAGAGCCTTTTCATCAACATCGTCCCATGCTTGCTTTTGTTCGGCAGTCCAACTCGAAACTTTCTTTAGATCACCATTTACATGTTTCCAGCATCCCGAGTGAATGAGAACACTGCGCATCTGCACTGACCATGTCTCATAATTGTGTTCATCTAGCTTCTCAATCTGGAACATTGGAGACGACGCCATTTTAATTGTTTTCTATGTTCTTGCGTTAACCACACAATCCAATTCCGCTTAATATTGACCACAAGGTTCTGGGCCCATAAGCGGAACACAAAGATATTTAATTTTATACAAAATTTATTAAGGAACAAAAACAATTGACAAATTGAAATTCAGAACAACACTACTAGACGACAAGCAATAGAATCGATAGAATGAAAAAAATATTTGACATATTCAAATTACAATACACAATATTTTTCAAAGAAGAATATGTTTGTTGAAACAATTTAAAGCAAAGTATTTTGATACAAAGTGTTTTCCCAACAAAAATTTCCTCAGGTCCCTGAGCTGAGTTTTTTCTATAGAAAAAATTTCCTCAGGTCCCTGAGGTGGCTTTTTTTTCTATAGAAACAATTTCCTCAGCTCCCTGATGTGGGTTTTTTTCTATAGAAAAAATTTTCTCAGGTCCCTGAGGACGGTTTGTTCTATACAAAAAAATTCTTTAGGTCCCTGATGATGTTTTTTTCCTATAGAAAAAATTTCCTCGGGTCCCTGAGCATGGTTTTTTCTATAGAAAAATTTTCTCATGTCCCTGAGGATGGGTTTCTATAGAAAATTTCCTCAGCTCCCTGAGGTGGGTTTTTCTATAGAAAATATTTCCTCAGGTCCCTGAGGATGGTTTTTTCTATAGAAAAGATTTCCTTATGTCCCTGAGGATGGTTTTTTCTATAGAAAAAATTTCCTCAGGTCCCTGAGGATGGTTTTTTCTATAGAAAAAATTTCCTTAGGTCCCTGAGGATGGTTTTTTCTATAGAAAAAATTTCCTCAGGTCCCTGAGGTGGGTTTTTTTTCTATAGAAAAAATTTCCTCAGGTGCCTGAGGTGGGTTTTTTCTATAGAAAAAATTTCCTTAGGTCCCTGAGGTGGGTTTTTTCTATAGAAAAAATGTCTTCAGACCCCTTATGTGCGGTTTTTTCTATAGAAAAAAAATTTTCAGGTCCCTGAGGTAGGTAGTTTCTATAGAAAATTTACTCAGGTCGCTGAGGATGGGTTTTCTATAGAAAATTTCCGCAGCTTCCTGAGGTTAGATTTTATATAGAAAAAATATGGAAAATTTCCGGCCTTGTGCTCGTCAATAAAGATTTCGTATAAAACGGCCTTCAGGTCGTCTATAAAGACGGCCTTCTACTCATTTATATGTACTCTCTTCTGAGTATATAAGTATTCTGTTAAATAAAGATTTCCTTATCCTTCCCGCTATTTCAGCTGAAGCAGACATTTTTCTCCACTAATTGACATTACCAATAAGAGTTTTCTTTATTCATTTGGCAAACATGTAAATCAGAAAAAAAGGAATAGAAACCTCACATAGTCTTTGAAGTTATTACAAACACAGATACCCGAATTAAAAAAAAACTTATTTGCATTAATGGTGATGAAAAGATTATGTTACTCCTGTGTATTTTCCTGTTGACAAAGCCACAAACATCCAGACACCCTAACTCCCATGAGCAACAAGATGACGAATATTGCAGATAGATACGTAGGGGGTGGTTTGGATAACCAAAGTTATTCACAAGTATATTACAAAATACTTCATTAAAATGTTTCACTTTTTTCCTGTTGGTTCGCTGCTGTTATCTGCATATTTATAACTTTTCCTAAAGAATGGATAAATTCTCAATGAAAAGAAAGAAATAATGCAAAATCAACATATTTTGTCGTATTTTCTTTGAAGCATAACGCAGAAAAAATTCTTGTGAATTGAATCTCTAGAGATTATGTAGAAGGTAGCATATCGTGGTAACACACACTCACTTTGGAATAAATAATGAGGCGAGTCATGAGGATGTTTTTGTGAATATTATAAGGTAAATGGTATTTGGTTGTTAGGTGGAAATATGGTTAATACAGGAAGAACAAATCATTAATATATTTTTAGTTGTTATAAAGTATTCCACTAGTTTGTTTAAAAGAAGCTCCCTTCAGTTAGACTATATATATGCCCTTCTACTCGTCTATGAAAATCCCTCCAGCTTTGACCATAAAGATTCTCTACAGTTCTTTTATAAAGTTGCCCATCATCAGTTCAACATAAACTGTTTCCTCTGGTGGTCTACTAAGACTATATGTTGGATGCCTATAAAGGCTTTCGCAGTTTTCCAATTTTTACACCATTTTATAGTCTATAAATTTTTCCACTGTGCATAGATATTCTATAGGTAGTGCATATTAAGGATTCGTTATTATTTGTTTATGTTGCATTACATTTATGTTCATTACGAACCAGAAGTTTACATGACAACATTTCAGTTATTTATGAGAGGGTAATGGGTGCATCTGGCCGCTCGGGAGGTGAATCTACGTAGTCAACCTTAGAATTTTTCTGTATAAATTTCATTTTGAATATACCTTGAAAAAATCATTTTTTATTTTTTTTTTCGTCACCATTATTTCTTATTTAGTATTATATTTCCATTTATGTGAATGTGTACGTCTTGCATATTCATGTGATTTTCTGTAGAAATCTGTTATATTCTTTTTCTTTTATAATTTTGAATTTATGCATAAATTACATACTGTTACGAATAATAGCCGCGTAGCGAAATGTTAAGCGAAGTGTAAAATGTAATTGGAATTTGTGAGGTTATGAAATTATTACATGTGTTGGTGGGAAATATTGCATTGAAATGGTCTGTATGTGTAGGGATATCAATTTCTATGTGTTATTTGAAACATGCCAGTTGTAATTTGAAATATTGTAATGAAAATTAAATTTGAAATTCATTACATTCCATTTAAAATTTGAATTTGAATGTGGGCTTACACTACTTAAAGTTTCCGATAGTTATATACCACATTTTGGCTGCTAGTATACGCTATCCTTCTGGTAAATGGAGTTTTAACAAGTTAAAACGCATTAAGTTCGGCTGTGCAGAACTTTTTATGCCCTGCACCATGAAGTATTCTGAACAGAAATACAATAAATAACACATAAAATAATTAGAGATAAAATCGGACACATTATGAAAGAGGGACGAAAAATAGAAGACACGTGTTCCCTAAATGCGTGGGGGACTGACTTTTCCCCTATTTGTAAATTTTTGGAAATATTCGAATTAAGATTCATTGGAATCCATGCGTTTTAGGCATATATTATCATTCGCAATACTACTGCCAACAATACGAGGAATCTTCTAGTTACAAAATTTAACCCTTATGCGGACCATTAAAAAGGTCTTTTTGGTTCCTTTTTGCAAAAGCATTTCAAATGAGATCGAATCGGATCCGAATATTCTACAAAAATGTTTGCCATAAAATTTCACTACAGGCCCTGGAATACATTCGAACTCTAAATCTTACCTAAAAGCCCAGAATATATAAAAATCATAATCTCGTTTTAGTTGTTGTTGTACTTTATCTATGTTTATGCCAATTTGTCTCACAAAACGTCATTCTGGATGGATGACGGCGAAGACAAAAATATTCTCCGTCAAATTTTAATATATGTCACCGAAGAAATGAAATATTTATTTACATTATATAACAATAACAAAATATTTTTTAATGAAATTTGTTTCGTTCGTTTATCGAGGTGATGCATGAAACTAACACGAAACTTAGTTCTAGACAAATAATACCAAAAGAAAAAATTCTACACAAAATTTCACTACAAATCGCAGAATAACCTACTTATATTGGTATAATACTTTTTATAAAAATAGCACCAGAAATTTATATATTAATGGGGGAAATTATTTGTTCAAATTTGTAAATGTTTATTTTGAATGTTTCCATACAGTGTCAAAATCTCCCAATGCTCTTCACTTCATGGCGATAGTGTCAAAAGAAGAAATGTTCCAAATCAATTTTCACTATGAGTATCTGAACAAAAGCAATATGTAACCACAACATATAATGTCACTAGCAGCCCTTCTTTTTGATACATAGTTTAAGGACATGTTTCACGAGTTTTGTCAAGATTTTTCTTATTCTTGGACATTAGAAAATTTTTTTTGATGGTTTTTCGTTATGAATTGGCCCAAAAGATGCTGTGCATCCGTTTTAAACAGTGAAAACATGAATCGTACTTTGTAAAATTACGTATTTTTAGCACCCTAAATTAAAATTACTCCTCCGACTATGGACTCTTGTTGGATTCAACCCCGCGTATACCTACCCGCATTTTAACATACAATATCAAGACTTCCTAGTTTATACCGAAGGAGTAACTTTAATTTAGAGTACTAAAAATACATAATTATACAAAGTCCGATTCAAGTTTTCAATATTTTCCAAATATTTTCATAGACCATGCCAAAAACAATCGTTAGGAAAAACATTTATCAATTTTTTTTATAAATCTATTCTTTATTAAATTTTTAAAGCGCATCTTTGCGTGTGCGTTTTTGTTTTTCAAAAAATAACACATTTATACTTGTTGTTTTCTATGAAAAGAGCGGAGGATAGGGGAAAACACATGTTCACTTGTTTGCAAATTATTACCCAATCTTGATGCATATAAAACTCATTTGATACATATTTAAATAAAAAAATGTTCTTTAAACAGCAAAGAACGGCGTTAAGTTCGACCCGGCCGAACTTTTTATAGCCTCCACCACGAAGTGTATTAAAGTAAATATGAACAATTAGTTTCCTTTAGTTTATGAAAGGATATCTTAACTGATAACTAATTCACCCTTTAAAAGAGTTATCATGTGACGGCATTGTTGTTCTTTCCAAAACATGGACCAATACTTGCAATTTTCCGAATTGAGCTTCTGTATCCTCTGGCAAAACACAATTTTAAATTACAGCAATCTCGGCTCGATGATTTGACAAAAATCCTTCGAAATACATAAAACCTGGATATATGGACAGTTTCTTTGCGAGAAAGTTTTCTGTCTTCTGGGAACACAAAAATCCAATTAGCGACCAATTCGATAGAAAAACTAAATTGAAAAACTAAAAAACGTTAAGTTCGGCCGGGCTGAACTTAATTAAAATGGAATAATTAGTTTCCTTTCACAGTTTTAGGTGGAAACATTTTTCGACCATGGATACCTCAAATGCCTAAACTACCTAATCTAATTTTTTGTTACCACTGGGAACCTCAACTGTCAAATTACAGGCAGTTCGGTCAAAAATATAGCTAAAATACCTAAAATACCAAAACATGGACCTATCTTGACGGTTTTTGGTGGCGATATTTTGTGGCCACTAGGAACCCCAAACGTCAAACTACAGGTAGTTCGGTCAAAAAATATAGCTAAAATCCCCAAAGTGGGCCCATATAGCCCAACTTCGAAATTGACCTGCCTATGGAGAAAAACACTCGGTTGCAAAAATACAGCGCTCTAGCTCAATTATTGTGTACGCTAGAGTGATTACAACAGACGGACGTACAGACGGACATGGCTATGACGACTCAGAATTTTATCCTGATCAAGAATATATGGTAAAAACCAAAAATGTTTATAGTATGTATATAGTATGACTGAAATTCTTTAAAATTAAGTGTTTTAGGAGGGATTCCATAATGTCGACCATTAAAATTAATTTTCGTGGAAGCTGTGTTGGCATCAAAGTAGAAAAATGGGTTGAAGACAACAAGTTTTCTTAACCATAAACTTTATAGACCTATGCCCACAGAAAGAATGACAGAATACACCATGGGCAACATAATACTAGTGTATGATTTTTCGATATATCCACTGCATCCACCTAAAATTAATGCTGACATTTTGAAGCCGGAATTTCGGGTTTCGGTATCCTAGTAATTGGAGTCTACAGGCCAAAATTTGATGCGTGAATTTTCTAAAAAGAAACTATTTTTTGCGTTTAAAATTTACAAGTGTCATTCAATTTCTTCTGAACCCCTCTTGAGTTTAGTTTTTTTATGCGTTTACATAAATGGAATTCTTGATACGCGATTATTATATTTGCGGAAACGCGTGTCATAAATTACAGAGATGCGCGAGTAATATGGACCTTTTTCGCAAAATAGAATGTGGAAGCACATCCGCTGTTCTTATAGAATCTATTTGAAATAGGTGTATATTGACGTAGTTTTGATGGACGCTAATGAAACCGGATGCGCATCAAAATCGTATGCACATTGCGCAACTTTTACCCACTTTAAGGTTTTTGGCATTATGAGATGCAACTGACGGCACACAACATCGAAATATGCATAGATATTGAAATATATTGATTCGCTGTATCCAAAATCGGATCCGCATCAGCCGACTTTAACTAATTCGCGAATAATAGGCTTTTTAATTTTCATATTTTTTGGATGATTCCTTTTTAAATATTAATCTTAATTTCCTATCCTTGTAAGTTATCACAGATACAGAAAATCGGAAGGTACCGTTCTATGGGGGCCACAATAAAACGTAGACCGATTTGCGGGTTTCTGCTACTTATGTTGATATAATAAGTTTATTATGACAATTGTTTAGTAAACCGTGGTGCAATGGTTAGCACGTCCGCCTCGCACTCAGAAGGTCTGCGGTTCGAATCCCAGGCCAAGCAACATCAAATTTTCAACGGTGGCAAAATTCCCCCTCAGTAATGCTGGCGAAATTTCCTTAGTATTTAAGCCATGAAAAACTTCTCTACAAGTGGTGTCGTAAGACACGCCGTTCGGACTCGGCAATAAAAAGTAGGTCCCATATCATTGAGCCAATATGAATCGGCGTGCACTCATTGATATGAGAGAAGTCTCCCTTGTCCCTTCGGGGATGTTGTGGGAACATATGTATGTATGTTATGTAAAAAGACCCACTTAAGTAGTTTTGCCAAGATATATGTTAGTAAAATTACATAAAATTTCGGACGAGAACGTCTATAAAACCCTCAAAATACCTGAATTTGGATGGTACAGTTATATAGGGGCTATACCAAAACATGGACCTATGTCCACAAATTTTGGTAGAGAAGTTTTCTGACCACATCGAACTTTAAATGGCAAATTATAACTAATTCCGTCGAATTATAACTAATTATATGGGGCTATACCAAAATGGGGGCATATATCCATAATTTTTGGTGGAGAAGTTTCTTGATCTCCATGAACCTTAAATGACAAATTATAGCTAATTCCGTCTGAAAATTTAGTTCAGAACGTAAAAATACCTGAAATCGGGTGGTACCGTTATATGGCGGCTATACCAAAACATGCACCTATGTCCCCAATTTTGGTAGAGAAGTTTTCTGACCGCAAAATTCCCACACCAAGAACAGGAACCCCTATAGAGACCCCAAGGTGTTGTCGATGGGAGAAATTTCTTGTTCGAAAAAGAATACTTCGTCCAAAGCGGCTTAATCGCAGCCTTCAAAAACGTCTGAGTAGAAGCCAAAAAGACAACAAAAGCCTTCTCGGTAAAGTTTCACTTGATTCGTGACTCAATTTGGGCTGGACGTTTTAGCAACGGGCAAATCCGACAAACCTTTGCTTTTCAGACACTTGAGGAGGAATGTGGCCAAATGCCAAAGCCAAAGAAGCAGTGGACAAGAAAGCATATCGAGGGACAGTATGCAAACAACGATCTGACTCAAGTCCAAACGCGAGCAGGCGGAGCAATGATGGGACTTTGGCAGCGTCCACTGCTTCCAAGGTCGTCGGTCCTCCGTCGACCAATCTAAAGTTACAACCAGTGGTTGTGGAGAAAATGAGCTCGCCTGCATCGTAAGCTTCGATGACGAGGAGGTTTGTGAGTAGATCACTACTGGACGGACCAAAATCACTTCAATAAGTGCACCTTCTTCGAAACTCTGTACGTCTGCGAAGGTGAGCTAGGCTACGGCGAAACCCAGCTTCTCGCTGAATTCATGCTTGTCTAAACCGAAGCAAGTTAACAATACTGCTCGACGATTTTTCTCGGATAACCTTCGACTAGCAATCATCGACAAGGCTGATTCTAAGAGGCGCATCAGCGATTGTCATTTGTTGCTGGTAGAAGATCATCAAAGGGACATTCTCATCTCGGACGTGGTTGACCAGAGTCAAGATAATTAGCTGCGAGAATAAGGAATCAGCAGATTGTCTTATTCAGCAGTTAGGGACATTGGCTCGCTCTGGGAAGGCAGAAAATTGGCAGCTGTACCTGGGAGTAAGGTGAAACTCAGTACGGATTGGGATGTCTGTAAGGTTATTTTAATAAGTACAAGAATGAAGAAGCGGTGGCATATGCTGACGATGTAGTCGTTCTGATAAGTGGCAAATTTTAACGAACCCTATTTGAAATTATTCAGGGTTCCCATATGCCCAGGTCTTGGAGACAACCCGGCGAAGACTACTATACTCGTACTATTCACCAGAAAATGCAAAATTATTGAATTTTAGCCTCCAGTTCCTTCGGTAGCAAAATACCTTGGCACAATCCTGGGTCATACCTTGATATGAAAAAGGCATAACGAGGAGCAAGCGAAGGAAGGTCTTATTGCACTTTACTCCTGCAAGAGCTCTACGAGGGCTGCAAGAAAACTGGCCTAGGCAACAAAGCGTATTGCCAGGCGCCATTTGAAATTTTTTGGAAAGTTTGACAGTTTTAAGCCTAAACGTACTCAGGACAGTTTGTGTTGTTTTCAGTGACTGGAAAAATATCACTTTGCAAAAAAAAAAATAAATTTACTCGTGAACATTATCATCCCATCATTTTTTACAACTTTCTTTGTATGTCGATAAAGGGCAATCCAATAACACTATGGAAAATTGGTTTAAAGAATTCAATCGGGTCTGACACTCGCCAAAAAACAATGGTCGTGAGGGTCGCCCAAAATCGGCCGTTGTGCCA
This sequence comes from Musca autumnalis, assembly GCF_047663935.1. Classification (NCBI taxonomy): domain Eukaryota; kingdom Metazoa; phylum Arthropoda; class Insecta; order Diptera; family Muscidae; genus Musca; species Musca autumnalis. The sequence continues at coordinate 38,344,325 of NW_027411866.1, read as the reverse complement.
GAAAAAAATTAATCCGTGCGTGAACGGATCAAGCAAGATCGCCATGTTATATACCGTGAGAAAGAGGCATATTTTGGCATTTATTCCTCAAACTAACATATGATATTGCAGGAACCCATGGCCGCAAAAATGGATTATTCTCGTTAGATCCAGAAAAATTAGACTGTCGCTCAAAAAAAAAAAAAAAAACAAAAAAAAAATCTTGCGGATTGATGCAAAGAAATTGTGAATAAAAACGATCGCGGAGCTTCTAACAACGTTTATAAGATCGTTGCAGACAACGAATCTTGGATCTATGCTTAGGAGCCCGAAACAAACAGAAATCGACCGTTTAGGTCTTCGAAAGCGAGTCAAATCCAACGAGTGTGGTTCACGTAAGAAGTACTTCGAAGCAAAACTGACTGTGTGGCGAGTATACGACTTGAGAAATGTAGGTCGGTTAGTTCTGAGTGGTACACTACAATTTGATTGCCAGAAATTCTTCTGAGAAATTCTAAAAACGAACAAGAGAAGACGAATCATTCTGCATCATGAAAATTCGAGCTCTCACACATCGTTTCAAACCCGTGCCTTTTTGACCGGACAAAACATGGAATTGATGGGACAACTGATGACTGAGGATCCAATGACTTCATTAGTTTCCAGCATACCAAGAAAAAAGGCGTGGTCAACGACGTTGGTCGCCAGAAGCTGCTGTTGAAGCGTTCAAAAACTATGTTTTGGAGATGCCTCAATCGGAGTGGAAAAAGGGCTATAAAAATTGGTTCGAGCGCGGGAAATAGGGTATAAATCTTGTTGGAGACTACTTAATAATACAATAAAACTATTTTTGATCAGTGTTAGGCCAGAGAGTTATTGTGCAGGCTTGTATTCGGAAAAGTTTGAGACTTATATCATAAATCATACACTGGTTGTATGTATCCGTGGTTCTGTCCATTTTAACTTACGGTGGACTTGCCAGATGGCTCTTGATATCTGGAAGCAGGACAACCAAAGCAATCTGGCCTGTGGTCTACCATCGTTAAACGACCTCTCTCCTCTAAATCAATAAGTTGGGAATGCAAAATAACTGTAGCACTTATTGTGGGTTACTGTAGGGTTAGATCACTAACGCCAAAATGGGACGACATTGGCATTGATTACTATAGATTATCTGATGTAGTTGTTGTTATTATACCCTCCACCATAATATGGGGGAAATATTCATCGGAGACCCTATAAAGTATATATATTCTTGATCAGGGTACAATTCTAAGTCGAGATAAACATGTCCGTCCGTCTGCCCGTCCGTCCTTCTCTTGAAATCAAGATACAGCTCTCAATTTTTGAGATATAGCTTTGTAATTTGGTATAGAAGTATCTATTACTTCTAGGATGTTTCGTATTTTAAATGGCCTATATCGGTCCACGTTTTGTTATAGTACCCATAGAACGGTACCGCCCGATTTTCGGTATTTTGAAGGTTTTAGCTTCATTATCACACCGAAACAGCTGAAATTTGGTGCTTAGTCTTCGATAGGGGTATAAAACTTTCCCCTCAGAATTTTGTTGGTATGGGTCCACCCCTCCATATAGCCCTCATAGAACGGTACCTCCCGATTTTCGGTATTTTGAAGGTTAGTGCCACAATAATCCATTAAAATAGCTGAAACTTGATATTTACAGCGTGTTTTTGTAAAAAGTTTTTGCCCATTCGTTCGTCGATTTCATGAACGAAGACACAATTTGGTTTTCATAGCGGTTGACGTTTGTATTCGTGTGACAAACAAATGAAAGCTTTTGATTTTCGTAATTTTTTTTGGTTTTCGTAACAAAATCAGACGAACGAATACGTCAAAAATAAACGAATGGAAAAGACCCATCGTTTTGAATGAAAATTAAATAATTTGAGTAATAAATGGCACAAAACACACGAAAACTGGAAGGGAATGCAATTTTATTTATTTCCATAGAAGCACACGCGTATATGTACATCCGTTTCTTCATATTATCACAATTATTTTTGGACAAATTTGATTACATTTTTTTCTTATTTTTTGTTTTTCATCTGTTTATCGGGGTTGCCATCAAGTAACACATTTTACGTGCAGATGCCTATGCAATATTCACAAAATAAGTATCATGGAAACCCTGAAATATAAAAGCTTTTATGAAATAGACGAAAGCTTTCAGATAAAAACGAATGGTTCGTAAAATTTTACAAGAACCAAATTTTGAACGTATACGTTTTAGTACGAACGGTTCGTGTGACAGGCAAGCATTTTTACAAAAACACCCTGTTAGTCTTCGTTTGGGGTTTTAAACTTTCCCCTCTAAAATTCTTGGTATAGGCTCACGCCTTCATATAGCCTCTATAGAACAGTACCGAAGTGGCTGAAATTTGGTATTTAGTCTTCGTTGGGGATATACAACTTTCCCCCAGAAATTTGTTGGTACATATTCACTAGAGTGGGGCGATTTGAACACCATCACGGGCGCCTGGAGTTTCTGCTTCTTGGGATTGTACTAAGCAAAAAAGTCAACTAGACCATATGTCTACGGTGAAAATCGAGCCCCCGGATTTTGACTTGAAGTTTTTTTTTCAAGGATTTTTGGATATTTTGGCATATAACAACCAAACCACTGAGATTTTCGATCCAACACAAAGACAACAATTGTAGCCAAGACAATAATAAAGAACTCTCTAGTACATCGCAAAAGCATTGGAATGCTCCTTCAAGTAGTTATGGCCTCTAGAAGGTGCACATTTTTCGGAAAATATCGATAAACGACACTGTGCTACAAAATGGAACTCAAAGTCAGTGGGTGGAAAATTTCTTTTGGAGATGAAAGCCCTTGGTGAGTGTACTGAGAACCCAAAAGGAAATTTTCACCATAGGTCAAGTTTCCGAGATATTGCGTGATTAATGGTTTAATTTTGGTCCCTTAAGTTGTGATCAAATATCTTTATATCTCTCTATAGCGTTATTGTAGCTTCATTACATGTCTTCATTCAAATCGAATGGTGAATCTTTTTGTAGAATATTTCTTCCCTCTAACTCAATTCCTTTCATGTCCTTTTCGTCCTTTATTTTTTGAACCGTAGTAAAAGTACCACAAGGCGAGATTTTACAGCATCCAAATATTCTACAAAAATGTTGTTCAGAAGATTTTAGGTACGGTTCTCATTGATGACCATGACGATATTTCCCCGTTTTCATGGTCCTTTTTGATATTTACCCGGTTTTTGTTCAGAAAACTATGTTTTGTTTTTATGTATATTCGTTATTGGTCTGTGGTGTTTCTGAAATACTTACCATAAATAGCTCTTGTAATGACGATCCGGTTATCTAAATTTTTAAACCGGATATTCTGATATTAAAACCTATTTTGGAACCGGTTTTAAGTAACCGATTAACCGAATATGTATATCATTAGAAAGCTAATAAAATGGTCAATCAAATGACAGCAAGTAGCTGATTACAACTTTGTTGGTTACGAAGCTACTTTTACTACGGTTCAAAAATAAAGGACGAAAAGGACATGAAAGGAATTGAGTTAGAGGGATGACATATTCTACAAAAAGATTCACCATTCGATTTGACTGAAGACATGTAATGTCAAAATGAAGCTACAATAACGCTTTAGAGAGATATAAAGCTATTTGATCACAAATTAAGGGTCCAAAATTAAACCATTAATCACGCAATATATCGGAAACTTAACCTATTTCCTTTTGGGTTCTCAGTACACTCACCAAGGGCTTTCATCTCCAAAAGAAATTTTCCACCCACTGACTTTGAGTTCCATTTTGTAGCACAGTGTCGTTTATCGATATTTTCCGAAAAATGTGCACCTTCTCGAGGCCATAACTACCTGAAGGAGCGTTCCAATGCTTTGGCGATGTACTAGAGAGTTCTTTATTATTGTCTTGGCTACAATTGTTGTCTTTGTGTTGGATCGAAAATCTCAGTGGTTTGGTTGTTATATGCCAAAATATCCAAAAATCCTTGAAAAAAACTTCAAGTCAAAATACGGGGGCTCGATTTTCACCGTAGACATATGGTCTAGTTGACTTTTTTGCTCAGTACAATCCCAAAAATCAGAATCTCCAGGCGGCCGATAACACTTTTTTCCTTCCATACAAATCGCCCCGGCCTAATGTTCACGCCTTAGTACAGCCCCCATAGAACGGTACCACCCGATTTTCGGTATTTTGAAGCTTTTAGCTTCAATATCACACCGAAATGGCTGAAATTTGGCACTTAGCCTTCGTTAGGGGTATACAGCCTTCTTTAGGGGTATACAAATACCACTCGTGGAACTTAAAGCCGTTCTTACTTGTTTTTATTAATCTTGTTTTGCTCCAACTCCCTAGTTCAAAGAGAGGTAACAGGTGAAGTGTATAATGCTGGATAGATGCTTATTGTGCCAACCCATCGACAAGATCTACCGAAGAAGTGAAGAGACACAATGTTGCAGACTGCATTCTGGCAAACAGAATTTCGGTCAAGGTTATTTCTAAAAAAATACACGGACATGAGTTAGCAGTATTTGATGAAGTGTGTTGCCCTGAACATTTCCCTTTCGTACACAGAAAAAATATTTCAAGAATTTTTATATATTTTCGTTCGTGATGTAGTTCTTTCATACTGTACAGGTACCTCACATAAGATACATGTGAAATTTCTTATTTCCATCCGAAAGCCATTATTTTTCCAAAAATATATAAGATTTTCATGAGATGCAAAATCACTTTCCTATTTTTCCTTATATTCCACTATTTGCTCTCATATTTCCTCTCTTCTTTGGTAAATGCTCTCAATTTTATTCTCGTTTTCTTTTGAATGGTCTTGTCGTCTCACCATCGTATTGACAATGTATCAACAAACCACAACACAACCCCCACCATCGTCTCACCATCACATTGAGACTATACCAGGGACGGGCTTCTTTGCAAAGACAGTATAGTTGGCGCCCACTGAGATGTTTTTGCACTTGCTTCTCTCTCTTACATACAGTGTAAGTAAATGAAAACAAACAATAAACATCATGTGGTTGTTATTTTCTTCACTCATACATACACCCATACTAAAACATTGATGGAAATTCTTGGGCGATACCACACCACACACTTACACACCACAACAACATACCTAAACTACAACTGTAGGTCGCAACAATTTTGTTGTTAGTTAACTGACAAACCAAACAACTACAGTGCGTTTGGTGTCGAAAAAACAAAGTGTTTGGCTGTATAGTTCGCAACTACATATTTTTAATTTCTTTAATATGAAGGCAACATCTAATACAGTGTTCACCAGCAACAACAAATTCAACCGCTGCGTTTGGATTGGGCACACACACGAGATTATCTATCCGTCTCTAGATAAACATCGTGTGCGTTAATTCATTGCTAAAACAAAGAAGATTATCGGTGGTGAGAGCAACGTTCAAACTCACCACAATTGAGATTGTGTGTGTTCACACAGACACGGTTCGCGAGCCCAGTGGTGATTAACACTGATCTAATATCTCAACCTAGTGCTGATAGACTCAACATCTATGTACATGTGGTTCGTATTGTTCTGCTATGTTCACAAGACGATAACAACTACAGTGAAAATCATTAGAAGAAACGGTAATTTACAATAATACAAAATAGAAGACTTAATGAAAGTAGCGCAAAATTTGTCTATGGTTTGGTTGGTGGTGGTCTGGTGGTTGTGTTATTCAATAATAACAAAAACAACAAATCGCCAACATTTTTATTTTTTTCAATCTCTCAGAAAAAACAGTATTTTTTGCTTTATGAAATGCGTTCATGAAATGCAGAAATTTGAACCTTGACAAGACTTTATGAACACTATTCCTGAAATGCAGTAATTACTTTTTTCTGTGTAGAACCGTCCACAATCCATTTCTTAGTTCACAAATGTTCACAAATATTGTATAGTGGTGTAGGGCGTTCCCACATATCCTCACTTCAATGAATATCAAAGTAGAAACCCTTTTCAAACTTCAATACTCTTCCACTCTGAATAATTTCTATTTGCACTTCAATATTTTGCAATTATTATTTTCAATATAGAATTCATAATTCATAACTCATCATTAATTACAGTTATGGACAAAAAGAAAAAATGGGGTTAGATTAAGAGTCGATTGATTCACCACATACCACCTGCTGGTTTTAAAATAAACACTTTTTCAATAGAATTTTGAAGTGACGAGGCTTCTTTATTGACAAATTTCAATGATTTTTTATTCAAAAATAAAAAAAACAGAGCTCTTCATATTTGGGTCCCTGAGCTGATGTGGTGTGTCTTCAATGCTTTGTATACATATTTCACTGTTGTTGTTATTGTGAAATGAAAGCACTTATAAAATCATAATTTTCATAATGATTTCCTACGTAAAGTTCCTGAAAGGATTTAGATTTGCAATTGCAAATCAACGTCAGCACCTTTCGAGTTGTTTGCTTGTTTGTTGTGTGCGGTTAATGAGGGCAGAGGTACGTAGGAAGGATATTCTGACGCCATTGCCACTGCCGCCATCATTATGCTGCTCCTGCTTTTACAACAGAGATGGGTGTGTGAGGTGCATAAAAGGAAATGATGGGTAAATAATGCCGGAATACATTATTAAGCGGAATAATTTACACTAAACAACCATAACCTCCCGCCTTACAGATCTTTGCTATTCTAACCACCACCACATTTCTGTGCAAACTTTTTTTCGCATAACCCCCCAGGTTGAACACCCATGAGAATTTCAAGACTCTTTGCTTACCAATAAAAATGCGTTACTCAATTCATTTGCAAAGAATTTTTTTCTACTGAAATAAATGGGTTGCCATAAGAGGTTTGTTGTTGCTGCTGGTTGGGGTTGAAGGATAGCTAGGTGAATATTTACACTCCAATCAATTGATCTCCTTGAATGTGGAGGTGTAGAAGAATGGAAAATAAATGCTGATGACAAATGTTTATATTGATGACGATGATGATGATGTGTAAGTTGTTTGTGGGTGCTGAACAGGGTTTCACTTCTCTCTATCAGGCTTGTCAAGAGGATTCGTTTCATTCCAACGCACCCGCTCCGCAGCTATTCATAATTTCTTGGCATAATCATTTCATATTTTTTATTACAGGATATTAACATTTCATTAATGAGGACGATTATGACGACAAATGAGAATGTTTTTGTTGTTGTAGCTTGTGAATATTTTTCAATGATTGCACTTGATGAGTTTATGGCTACATACTTATATTGGTAGATATTTTCAGGTAACTGTATTAGTGGAGGTTATTCATGCTTGCAGGAGGTGAAACTGTGCGAGAAGAATATAAAAAGTTTATATTTTCAGCCTTCAGGCGGGCCTCAGTTCAACTATAAAGACGGGCTCCAGCTCGTGTATAAATACGGCCCTTCTGGGGTGAGGATGGCATTCCGGTCGTTTATTATTAGGGCTTCAGGTCGCCTGTAAGAACGAGTTGTTTAAATACGGCCTTCTGGTCGTCTATGAGGACAGCCTTCCGATAGTCTATAACGTCAGGTTCCAGGACACCTGTAAAAATTGGCTTTATTTCGTCTATAAGGACGGGCTTCAGATCTTCTATATAAAGACCGACTTCAGCTCGCCTATAAATAAAAACGTGCTTCAGCCGGCCTACATTTAAATACGTGTTTCAGCTCGTCTATAAAGACGGGCTTCAGCTCGTCTATAATGACGGGCATCAGTTCGTCCATAAAGGCGGGTTTTAGCTCGTCTATAAAGACGGACTTCAGCTCGTCTATAAATACGGTCTTCATCTCATCTATAAAGACGGGCTTCTGGTCGTCTATAAGGACAACCTTCCGGCGGCGTATATTGACGGGTTTCAGGTCGCCATTTCGTCTATAGGGGCGGGCACCAGCTAGCCTATAAACACGGGTTTGGGTCGCCTGAAAAAAAGGCCTTATTTCGTCAATAAGGACGGACCTCGTCTATAAAGACGACCTTGAGCTCGTCTATAAAGACGACCTTGAGCTCGTCTATAAAGACGACCTTGAGCTCGTCTATAAAGACGACCTCCAGATCGTCTATAAAGACGACCTTCAGCTCGTCTATAAAGACGACCTTCAGCTCGTCTATGAAGACGATCTTGAGCCCGTCTATAAAGACGATCTTGAGCTCGTCTTTAAGGCGATCATGAGCTCGTCTATAAAGACGATTTTCAGCTTGTCTATAAAGACGACCTTGAGCTCGTCTATAAACATGATCTTCAGCTCGTCTATAAACATGATCTTCAGCTCGTCTATAAAGACGACCTTGAGCCGTCTATAAAGATGATCTTCAGCTCGTCTATAAAGATGATCTTCAGCTCGTCTATAAAGACGACCTTCAGCTCGTCTATAAAGACGACCTTCAGCTCGTCTATAAAGACGACATTCAGCTCGTCTATAAAGACGTGATTTCGCTCGTATATAAAGACGGGCTTTCGCTTGTATATAGACTCTCTTTTGCTCGTTTTTATTCTCCTAAGTGATCGTCTCTTTTGGTTCCCAATTCCTTTGACTACACCCCTCGCTGTAAAGTGGGTGTTTGCTGCCATTCAAGGATGTCACCATAACTGCAAAACTGGGTTTGCTTGGTTGGCTGTTTCATTTGTTTCTTCATCCTTGTAATTTTTGTTCTCCCACTCCCACACCATCTCTCATCATTATCATTATGCGAATTTTGCTGTTGGGGTTCCGTTCAGTTCAGTTCAGCTTCGTTTAGTTGATTTCTTTCTCGTTTTTTTTTTCACTTCAATTTTTTATTATAACTACCAACCGAAAATCATTATTGTCGAAGATTTGCTGATGACTACTTCACTTAATGCAAATTTTCTGAATTGATTTCTGTTAACACACCTCCATCTCCTCCGGTCTCGGCCTAACTGTTTCATGCTAATGGTTTTGAATTGTGTGTTTTTTCTATTTTGTAAACCTGGAATTTAGATTTTTATGTTCTTCAGTTATGTTCTTCAGTTAAGAGTACAGATGATGATGATGCTTCTGTTAAAGGAGAGGGGAGAATATATTAGAATTGCATTTTAAGCATCACTAGATTTCGGTATAACAAGTTGACTAGTAATAGTAGTTTGTTGTTGTACAAAGCACATTGATATTCGAGAGGGGTTTTAAGTTTTCAGAATTTTGTTTGAAATATTACACAGAAAAAAGTAGGTGTAGGATAGAATATAAGACATCGTTGTAGTAGCCTCAGGTCATCTATAAAGACGGACTTCAGGTCGTCTATAAGAACGGTCATATCATTTATATATAGTTTCCTTAAGATCTCTCATTAAAAAGTCTATAAAGACTCCTTCCAGTCGGCAGATGTGTTGTTACTTTACGCAGAGAAGAGATATTGTAGGAACAATCATATTTGGAGAAGAAAAAAGTGTATTTTAAAATTCTAAAAATATATTTTGTTGTTTCAACCATATATTTTACGTCAGGATATTGTTGCACCAACAATATATATTTTCAGATTTTTAAAATACACTATTTTGTTCTTAGAATATGACTCTTAGAATATAACTCCAGAAATGTCAAGCTCAACGTATCAGCCATCGTATTTAGAAGCCAATAAACATGCTACAAGTTTCTCCTGGACCAAATATCTATGGCAAAAAACAACAGCTATTTTTGTTTAAAGAGAAGTGCAAGTCTTACTAGATTTAGGAGTACGGGAACGCATTTCTAGCACTAAACGGGAAAACAACTGCAAGTATTATACACATATAATACGATATATAGATAACTTTACGATCTTTTTCGAAATAAAGCAGTAATGTTCTATATTGTCGTATATTTTTGATGTCTAATTTACAAGAAATTGTTTGAAAATTCATATTCGATCAGCTGCGCATATGCATCCACCTTGATTATTGCGATATGATTGAAATCAACAAAAAATAAGTGGAAACACCGGGGTGTATTTTAGGATTTCGTGAAATCCAGTGGATTTTGGAGCGTAAGTGTAAACTTGGCATTGGAACCTGAGTCGTCACCTGTTTGGTTTTAGGTTGATTGATTCCCCTGAGTTTCCTAAAATCCTCTTCACTATATATGTCCAGAGGATGTGATCTTGTTGAATAACTTTCGAATGTATGTATATTCCTGGTTATCAACATTTGCGGTCTAATGAATTCCGAAGTATATATCGTTTTGATATTGCTTTACCACTTTTGCCGCTTCTAAATTTTACCTTTCTCTATTATGTTTAGCAATGAGAATATAAGGATGGAAGACAGTTGAAATAGAATCACCATATCCCCTTTCATTTAAGGTTCCTGATCTATCGGGCCAACACATGATAGGCTACATAGGGATATATAAAGAGAGCCATACAATGTTCATGTATGACAAAATTTATGAGAAAAAATCCTGCGGCGATTTTTTTAAATAAAAAAATGGGGTTAAAGGAAATGTCTCTACAGGATTGACCTTTATTACTTTTTCCTAGGTTTTACCAATTTTGAGATATAGAAGTTCACAATGGACTCGTATCGCCTCCTTATAAAACATCTACAACATTTTCTCTAGTCCTACTTTGATAGAACTTGTTATTTTCAAGCAAAATCCTGAAAACCTAAAAAGCCTTAGAAATGTGAACTTTGACCGCGATTTATTTAAAAATCCCTCCTGCGATTTTTATACCCTCAACCACAATATGGAGGGTATAATTATAATTTGTCATTCCGTTTGTAACGCATCCAAAAATTCGTCTGAGACCATATAAACTATATATATTCTTGATCAGCATAAAATTCTAAGTAAATATAGCTATGTGCGTCTATCCGTCCGTCTGTTGCATACAGATACAGCTCTCAATTTTTAAGATAGAGCTCTGTAATTTGGTATAGAAATTTCTATTACCCCTAGAATATGCGGTACTGAAAAATTGGCTATATCAGTCCACATTTTGATATAGAACGGTACCTCCCAATTTTCGGTATTTTGAAGGTTTTGGCCTCATTATCACACCGAAATGGCTGAAATTTAGTAATTAGTCTTCGTTGGGGGTACAAAACTTTCCAACTGAAATTTGTCGTTATAGGTCCACGTCTTCATATAGCCCCCATAGGTCGGTACCTCCCGATTTCGGTATGAATATCTTGACACAGTTACAGCCTGCATGGACGCCCCGAGAGTCAGGATAGTGGAGCGTTTCACATTTAGGACATGCGAAGGACATTAAGTTAAGGGGTTACCCCTACTTATCACTTTCATAAAGTCGAAAAAAATTTTATTGAGTTATTTTAAAGTATGTGTAGAAGAGAGTATCCCTAAAATCGATCGGAGCAACATTGATTGGGATATGGCCGTTCAAACTGAAGAAGGCGGTACCAACAATAGCTCGAAAACGAAAGGACCGATAAAAATCTTCTCTTTAAACGAGACAGATTTTTTTAAATATTCTTTGCCCGATTTTTGGTTAAAATACGGTAATTTTTTCGTTAAAATCGAAATTTTAATTTTGGCAATTCACAATTTTTTTAAACCGATTTTTTAAAATTTAGTTTCGCTTAAAAGCAAGATAGGTTCTTAAAACGGCCACAAAAATATATGTGACGATCTACACATTCGTTTTCGAGTTATCGTTGGCACCGCAAAACGCTTTTACAAAAAGGGTTTCACAGGTAGCCATTTACCACAAAACTGTGCAATATTTTTCGACAGCAAAAATTCCAAAAGTAGTTTTAGTTGTGCACTTTCAGATAAAAGTAAAATCTACTTAAAATTTTGGTAGTTTTAAAAAAAAATATGACAAATTAGTTCTTTTTGGTCTGCACAACTAAGATAACCCCTTAATTGATAGCCAGGTTGAAAAAAACGACAGAAGTCGCATATGCTACCACCTCCCTCAGGTTTGACACAAAATCCGTAACTTTTCCAAGCAGACACATTTGGACTGTCTGGCGATATGAACAGATGGATCCAAGATGGATGCACCTGCGCACAGTGGGAAAAATGCAGATATAGCGTGCAGAAAATAAAACTAGATGATGTATTGTACGTATATTCATAATTATGATCCCCTAGATGGAGTTTTTCTTATGTGGTCTGTTCAAAAGACAAGTTCTACTAGTTTACTAAGACAGCAAGACCAAATTCCTATTCGTTTCTGAGATAAAGGCCTGACAAATGCAAAAAAGTGTAGTTTTAGCCCGGTTTAGATGAGGCCATAAAATCCGAACTGGATCTGACAGTACAAAACCCTACTAGGGTTTTCGTAGTCTAAATGTGTACTTTCAAAAAATGCATAATAGAAGTTGTTTGCATTTTCAGTGTTGCATAGTGTTATGCTGTGATCAATTCCAAGTGATATCTGATATTATTTATCATAATTGTTTCCATATTTGTACTTTTATTTAAACCAAACTTAAACCATTAAGGAAAGGATCAAAGTCGGGCGGGGCCTACTATATAATACCCTACATCACTGTGAATATATATAAATCTGAACGGATTTCGATATAACATGGCACAATTATTACTAGACAAAATTCCGTCAAACATTCCAAATTTCATCTAAATATATATATGCCTTTCAATACTGTACTAACGTTTCATACTTTCTTTCAAGTTCATTTTTTGGCGAGAATGGTTTAACCAAAAACTCATATAAGCTTAATGATAGTTGTTGCTTCTTTTAAGGAGATATTCTTGCTATCATAAAAGCTGCAAGATTAGTTGAGGGACTTAAAACCAGCCTCAGGGTAAGATCTCAAACATCAAGGTGGGATAACAGTGACGTCGACTACTGTAGATTATGCGAAGATGCAGAAAAGATAGAGACGGTCGAACATCTAGTTTGTAGGTCTCAAAACACAGACTACTGGGTAGATACGAGATGCATACTCTCAACTTCTTATCTGACGTAGGTCCATTTATTCTTTTTAAATTTTCCAAAAACCTCTCATGGTGTGACAAAAATACATAAATTCTCAACTTACTTCTCTCTTTCTTTTAGTACAAATCATCGATCAACAACACAGCAATATCCCGAAACCTCATTATTCTTCTTCATATTCAATTTAACAATCAATAACCATCATATATTGTCATCATCATCTTTAAACCTATCCTGGATGAACACGTGACGTAGGGGATGAATGATACCAAGGAACGGTCTTGACCGGCTTTAACATGGCTAAGCCCAGGACTTATCTTGGTCCCTCATTCATCTCAAGTGGACACTGACCTCCCCGTGGTGTCACCTGGGGAGCTGTCTTTAACGTCCGTTAAAGGTAGTGAGCTAACATGTGCCGCGCGTTCACCCATAAGAACGATAAAAACTTGGGTTGGGCGTTGGGCTAGTAACTCACCCGGTCAAAACTGCTTACTATGAAAAAACAAAGAAAAAGAAGAAAAACAAACCCCTCTAAGGTTGACGACCCCCGCAAACGTATTAAGGACCATGATCTGCGAATCTGCACCTAGAATGTCAGGACTCTTTACAGAGTAGGTGCAGTTTACGCATTGGCGGATGTACTTGACAAGTACAATGCTGATATTATCGCCTTACAGGAAGTGCGATGGAATCGGGCAGACGTAAAGGTCACAAACGATTGTGCAATGTATTATAGCTGCCATGAAACGAAGCATGAGCTAGGTGTTGGATTCATGGTAAACCGGAGGCTTAAAAATCTTGTATCCAGTTTTACTCCGGTTGATGAGAGAATGCCACAATCCGTATAAAAGCAAAGTTTTTTAACATCAGTCTCATCTGCGCCCATGCTCCGACCGAAGAGAAAGACGAACAGACCAAGGATATATTCAACGAGCGCCTAGAGAGAGTATATGACCGCTGCCCTGGCCACGACATTAAGATTGTCCTAGGATATTTTAATGCTAAAATTGGAAGGGAAAATATATTCGGTCCCACGGTCGGCAAATTCAGTCTTCATGAGGTAACATCCGACAACGGAATGAGGCTGATTGATTTTGCAGCGGCAAAGAATATGGTAGTGAGCAGCTCCAGATTCCCACACCTCGACATACACAAGGCTACGTGGATATCCCCGGATGGGAAAACAAAAAACCAGATTGATCATGTTGTGATAGATGGAAGACACTCGTCCAGTGTGTTAGATGTCCGATCGATTCGAGGTGCGAACATCGATTCGGACCACTTTCTTGTAGCAGCCAAGGTACGCACTCGTCTTAATGTTGCGGCAAAAGTGCGATCTAACACAGGACGGAAGTTGGATGTCGAGAAGCTGCAAACACAACAGACAGCACAAGCCTACTCCGCTCAACTGACTCGCATGTTGGAAAACAGCACTCCTTGTCCCGATAATGTAGAGGCACGTTGGCAAAGAATAGCCCGCAAAAACCATACTTGGGTACCAAAAACCTCCACCTAAAAATTTATGGTACGATCAGGAGTGTCGTAAAGCTACAGAAGAAAAGAACGCGGCATATAGAGCAACACTGCATTCAGTAGCAACACGAAGAACGAAAGAAACTTATCGGGAGAAGAGGAGAGAGGAAAAGCGTATTTTCAGGAGTAAAAAGAAGGAGCAAGAAAAACGTGAGCGTGAGAAACTCGAGATGTTCAGGAGTCAGAATGAAGTCCGAAAATTTTACCAGAGTGTAAAACACCAGACTGAAGGATATGGTGCAGGCACATTCTCCTGCAAAGATGACCAAGGGAATCTGGTAACTGATACAGATAGCGTACTGAGGATCTGGAAGGAGCACTTTATGACGCTTTTGGTATCGAATATGGATGGCGATGAAGATACCCCAGAACCAATCGTAAATGACAATGTTGAATGTCTACCACATAGCCAAAGCGAGGTTACGACAGCCATTAATCGGCTGAAAAACAATAAGGCAGCAGGAGCTGATGGACTTCCCGCCGAATTGTTCAAGACCGGTGGCGAAATGCTGGTAAGAAGTATGCATCAGCTAATTTGCGAAATTTGGCAGGAAGAAAGCATACCCAACGATTGGAACCTCAGCCTACTATGTCCCGTACATAAGAAAGGAGACAAAACGGTTTGTGCAAATTACCGAGGTATAAGTCTCCTTCCCTTCGCATATAAAGTGTTGTCGAGCATACTGTGTGAACGGTTAAAACCCATGGTCAATGAAATAATCGGGTCATACCAATGCGGTTTTAGACCTGGTAAGTCGACAATTGACCAAATCTTCACACTGCGCCAAATATTGGAGAAGAAAGACAGATCAACACATACCACCTATTCGTCGACTATAAGGTCGCGTTCGACAGCCCAATTAGAGCAAAGGTGTTTCAAGCCATGTCTGAGTTTGGCATCCCTGCAAAACTAATTTGACTATGCAGGATGACATTGGCTGGCACAAGATCAGCGGTTAAAATAGGAAAGAACCTCTCCGAGGCTTTCAACACAAAACGAGGTTTCAGACAAGGTGACAGTCTATCGTGTGACCAATTTAATATCCTACTGGAAAAGGTCATACGAGATGCGAGAGGCGATATACAATAAAGATGTAATGTTGCTTGCATACGCAGATTACATAGACATAATAGGTAGATCAGCGCGAGCCGTAACAAATTGAAAAAGAGTCTGCCAAAGTGGGTCTGGCAGTCAACGGCGATAAGACGAAGTTTATGCTATCAACACGCAAGTCGTCCAGTAGACTCGGACCAACTGTGGATGTTGTTAATTATAAATTTGAGATAGTAAATGACTTTATCTACCTCGGCACCGCCATAAATAAAACCAACAATATAAGCCTTGAAATAAAGAGAAAAATAATATTGGCCTACAAATGCTACTTTGGTCTAAATAAACAGTTTAAAAGCAAAACCACCTCTCGTCAAACAAAATTTACACTTTACCGGACACTGATACTACCCGTTCTTTTGTATGGATCTGAAACATGGGTAGTTGCGAAAGCAGATGAGGCAGAACTTGGTGTGTTTGAGCGAAAAATTCTTCGAAAGATTTATGTACCAATATGCGTTGAAGGTGAATACCGACGTCATATGAACCACGAGCTATACCAGCCGACCGACATCGATATAGTAAAACGTATCGAACTACAACGATTGCGTTGGTTTGGCCATGTCAGCAGGATGGATAAAGATGCCCCCGCCAAAAAGGTATTTGAATACGAACCACTCGACGGTATACGCCCCAAGAGAAGGCCAAAACTCAGATGGAAAGGCCAAGTTGAAGAAGATATCACAAAACATAGCGTCCAAAATTGGAGAAGTAAGGCAAACGATCGGTGCGTTTGGAAATCTATTCTTAGTTCGGCTTATGGAACAAGACGTTCTGTTTAGTATAAAAGCCATCTAAGTAAGTAAGTAGGATGAACACAATGGACCAAAGGTCTCCGAGTAAACCATTAAACCTAACCTAATCTAGCTGTCGGATAGTCTAATAATTATTCCCTGCTTAATTCTTAAAGCGAAAAATTCAAAAATATTTCCTATTATTTCTCTTACTGTAACATGTAAAGCTCATTGGCATGGCTATCATCCCATATACTCCATTGAAGGCTATATACAGACTCATAAAGTTAACATGCATTTATAAAAAACAGCCTTAGTTAAGTACGCATTATGCAAATATTTTTACAGTTATAACAGCATTTCAAACAAAAACCCGTATTTGAAAAATAAAACAGTTCGATTTTTAATGGATGGATGGATGGATGGATCGTTATTTGGTGCACCTTATTATTATGTAAATCAGTGCGTATGCAGAATTTTTTCAATAATTATCAAATAATTATAATCATCATGGCATTCGTGTGCAATGGAGAAACCAAATCAATAATATGTGCATTGCATTAACTGCATACGATTGATTGAGGCATGGCGTAGTGCCGAAGGAATGGACATTGTTGGTGCATTCATTGTTTGTTGTAATACGCCATCAATTTAATGATGCAGTTTTAAGCAGAAATGCAACCCTAAATTCAAGGAAACTTTTGCAGAGGAGAGAGACAGAATTTGATTTCGAAATCATTATTGGAAAAAATCAATTATTTTATGCAACCGCTAATGGTATGACAATGGTATGGGTGGATGGATACCAGCTAAGGACTATTTACATAATAAGATGTACACACACGGTGCTCTTGAACCACCTTAAAAAAAGGAGCTTATACCTGGGAAGTTTTTGCGGATTCTGAATCTTCAATGTTCATAGATGAGAAAAATCCAAAAACAAAAAAAAAAAAAAATAGATTTTGCTGGGGAACCGCAAGTCCTATCAAAATGGGACTAATGAAAATGTTGTAGCAGTTAAAATTATCTACAAGATTGGCCTTCATGATTCTATCGTAGGTTTTACCATATTTTGAGATAGATGAAAAAATCAAAAACAAGAAAAAATCGCTGGAGAAATTTTTAAATAAATCGCGGTCAAAGTTTACATTTTCAGGTTTATGTTAGGTTTTCGCGATTTGTCTTTGAAACCACAAGTTCTATCGAAGTGGGGCTAACAAAAATGTTGTAGCTATGAAAATTCTCTAGAGGATTGACCGTTATGATTTGTTCCTAGGTTTTACAACTTTTGAGATATTTTCAGGTCACATTTTTATAAAATAATTACAAATTCCCCTTAATATACATTTTTCTAAGATTGAACCCAATTCGAAATAGATTAACGAAATTTTTTTCCTTTATTCATTCCACTTTGGAACATAGGGCATTTACAAGAAAATTCCATTATACTTTATTATTGCATATAAATTTAACTTCTTACCAGGACTTGTTTAATCGTTTTAGTTCCATAGAAACTGTTCTGCGCCATGTGTTCTTGGGCCAACCTGGGCGTCTGATGCCTTGGGGGTTCCAATCTAGTGCACATCTGGAGTTGCCGCCGGGATCTTTTCGGAGGCTGTGGCCTATCCACTTCCATTTTCTTCTTGGGGGTTCCTGGGCGTCTGATGCCTTGGGGGTTCCAATCTAGTGCACATCTGGAGATGCCGCCGGGATCTTTTAGGAGGCTGTGTCCTATCCACTTCTATTTTCTTCTTGTAACCTGGCGTTTTATTGGTTCTTCATTGGCTTTATTCCACAGTTCCAAATTAGAAATGGTATTTGGAAGGCTTGTAGTCTTTGAATTATTGCGTTTGAAATGAGCCAGGTTTCGCTCTCATATTGCGAATACGTTAAATATGCTCAGTCTTTGTCTTTGTCGTCGGCACCCCCTTTTTTAATGCGGACCAAATTGCATTACGTTTAATAGAATCGAACGCTTTACGAAAATCTGTTAAAACGAGCTATAGGGGTGTTCGCCATTCGATAGACTGCTCTATTATTACCTGCAGGGTATTTGTCTGATCGACGCAGCTCCGATGTGGGCGGAATCCAGCAAAGTTTTTTTTTGTAATAGGTTGCAATCTTTCATTTATTATGATTGCAATAATTTTATAAACGGTGTCCACGCCTCGTTTATGTGCGAGTGTATAATTCTCGTGGATGTTGTGGAGTGGTGGTATACCATCTTCCCCTGGCGCCTTGTTATACCCTCAGCATTTATGCTAACAAGGGTATATACACTTTCATACGGGCAAAATGTGCCCCATCGAAATAATGGTTTTAGACCCCAAGTATGTTTGGACGAAATGTGTTTTAGACAATTTGGAGTCGATTGAGCAATGTCCGTCCGTCTGTCTGTCTGGCTGGCTGCAGCGCACGATAACTCTCGAGCGGATGAACCGATTCGGTTCAAATTTTGGCTTTCGTAATATTTTGCCCAATCATAGTTTAAGTTCGAAGATGGGCTATATCGGTCTACTCCTTCCGGTACCTCCCACACAAAAGTTCGAAAAATTAGTGCGCACGATAACTGCTGGATTTCAATATGGACTCAATCGGTCCACTCCTTCGGGTACATCCCACACAAAATTTCGGAAAAGTTCAGTTTAGGGCCATCTCTCGAATCGCTTTGGTTTTTGTTTTAGCGACTTGTATTCACCGACCCCTATACGACGGTACAATTTCTTTAGGGGCAAGTCCATATTTCCTGAGAAAATAGCATGAAAATTGCAAAAAAAAAACCTATGACGCCATGTGAGGTGGTTGGAGCGCAAGATAACTCTAGAACGGATCTGCCGATTCGGTCCAACAAGTAATATTTTGTCCAAACATAGTTTAAATTCGAAGATAAGCCATATCGGTCCACTCCTTCAGGTACCTCCCCCACAAAAGTTCAAAAATGTTCGGAAAAATTGTTCGTACGGTAAGTCTTGAAGGGAGTGGCCGAATTGGTCCATACTTTACACATCCTAATATATCTACCAGATATAGATCAGGCTCAAATATGGACTACTCCTCCGCAAAACTTTTGACCTTTAATCCTAATCAACATTGTTGTCGGTTCAAACGCCCAAAATTTTTAAAACCCCCTAAATACATACGTTTGTTTGGAAAAAAATTGTTTCAATATACACAGGGTAAGGTTACTTGTTTTTTTTTTTTAATTTATTTATGGCTGATGCATTTTCAACTATTGTGGGGGCTTCAGTTTGTATAGATTCATCCGGAGTTTGGTTTTCTTCAATTTGTCGGAACAAGTGTGCTGTTTCCAACGTTTCGTTTGCTCTTCCACGTTTGTTAATAGCTTACCGTTCGTATCTCTTATTGGTTGTGAACTGATTTGTGGATTGTTTGTATAGCGTTTGTTATTTTGTATAGCTATTTAATGTTGTTTGACCCTGCAGCTGCTTCCGCTTTTTTGGCCATTGCTTCTGCATAAATCCTTTTATCGTTTCGCGCCGATCGTTTTACCATTTTCGCGACGGTTTTGTATCGTTGCTTCCATGATACATCGCCTAAGGCTTGTTGTTTTAGTCGATTTCGTTGCTGGCTTAGATTCCAGGTGTTGTCTGGGATCCACTCCTTTCGTTCGGTCTTCTTGGTGTATCCAACGTGGGTTACTGCTATGCTTTTTGTTTGTTGCAGTTATCTTCCCAGGATGTTATATTATTTGGGGGGATGTGTGCTCTTAGTTTATTTGATATCTCTATGCGCTTATCTTCATTCTTCAGTAATTTTAAGACAAATCGCATTTGTGTTCGTTGGGTGTTGTTGCCACGTACATATTCTAGTTTTATTTTGAGCGTTGCCACTAGGAGCTCGTGGTCGCTATCAATATCGGCGCTACGTTGCATGCGCACATCTACGAGAGAGCTTCTTCATGTTCTTCGTATGCATATACATATGGTCGATTTGATTTTGAGTATTGGCATCTGGAGATGTCCATGATACTTATGTATCCGTTTATGTGGAAATAGCGAGCCACCTATTACCAGCTGCGCTGCCTGACAAAATTCTACAAAACGTTCCCCATTGTCATTCATCGTGCCCATTCCGTGTTTTCCCACGATGTGGTGTAGTACTTCGTTTTCACAACCGATTTTTGCGTTGAAGTCGCCAAGCAATACCATTGTTCGTAGAACACGTTTTTCACTGACTCCTCTGCTTCTTCGGTGGGTGCGTAACACTGGATGATGGTGAAAAGTTTTTTAATGTGTGTATAGAACCGCGCTGTGCGTATTCTGTCGTTCACTGGATGCTATGAATGGAGGAATTTTTGCATATTTTTTGAGGTGACAATGCCTACACCGCTTTCGCTTTTGTCATCCATTCCACTATAAATAACCCTGTTTCCATTCGCAGGCATCAGGTCTCCATTACCACGCCATTGCATTTCGCTAATGCCTAGGATTTCTATTTGGAGTTCGCTTTGATTTTCGACTTGTGCTAGCCTGGAACTTCTCTTAGAGTCCTTACATTCCATTGGGCTATTCTTGTCCGTTTTCGAGTGCCAAATGTTGTAATCGGGTTTGGGGGGTTCTTTGTGTAGTTCTTGTATACATTTCGTTAATCGTGATTATTAACAAAAATACCTTCAACATAACATTCTAACTAAATAAAATATAATTTCCCGTTTATCAACATTTGTCATATCTCACTTCCTTTTCCAATCAAACACAGTAAACATGATTACACCAGAAAACGGAAATGCTTAACTTGGCTGTAAAACTATTTTCCAATAACACACTCATCCACACTCGAATAAAAGTTCATCTCATGCAGTCACTAGCAGAAGCAATAAGGACTTGACTCCATCATAATAGCTGTTCTCTATTGCTGAGGATTGGAAATTGTGATGTATAGTTTAGTTGATTTGAAAATGCATTTGAACTGTGTAAATATTTGTAGTTCGTTTTGTGTGTATCGCAGCAAATTGAAAATTCATAACAAATCCTTGTGACATTTCAAATTCGTAGCAATTTTGAGTTGTCAAAGCAAATACCAATCAAACGAATATGTCAGAACTATTAAGGCCATACAATGGTATGGCAAATCAAATGCAATTGGGAATGCAAGCAATTTCCTTTTAACTTTTATATTCCATTAAACGTGTTTGAAGGTATTTAGATTGAAATATTGAAGGAGGTAATGTTGTAGCAACGATGTTGTTATGTATTTTGTTGAGCGATAAGAGTTTTCCTTCAGGTCGTAAATAATAATTTATATGTACATTTTTATATGCAATGTTAAGTTCCGGTATTTCTGCGGGACCTAAATACCTTGGGACGGCACAGATAGGGTAATCTAGACTTTTTCTGAGTATTTCAGGCATGTAAAACTTCTTACTGAGAGAATGGTCCAAAAACTAGAAAAACTAAAATAACTTATGAGCATGGTACCATAGGAATTAGGTATCCGATTTTGCAGAAACTTTGCAATTTGTAATATTTCTTTCAAATGCACATAAAATTCCAAGAAGTCTTTATCGCAGAACTTGTTCGTGTACCTCCCTTACAAAATGTAAAAATTCTCTGTTCAGCAATGGTATACCCAAGGCCTAGAGAAGGTCGGCAATTCAGAATTCTGTTAACAACTTTTGACAACAAACATAATATATTTTACATTATTGTGATTTGAGTTTCTTTGTATTTTAAATCACAATAATGTTTTCGACAACAAACATAATAATCAGGTGGGCTTATTGGCCGACCTTGTATAGGCCATGGGTATACCATTATATACGACTATAGTCGTTGTGGTTCTGAACTAACTTTGAATGAAAGGTGCTAACACCTGGGAAGTTTTTGCGGATTCTGAAACTACAATGTTTATACTTACGTATTTACTTACCTGGCCCATTACAGAAAATTTGGTCCATAAGCCGAACTAAGAAAAGATCTCCAATTCTCTCTGTTTGTTGCTTCGCTTTTTGGAATACCGCGTCTTTCCATCTCTTTTTCTACTTGTCCGCTTTATTGAAGCGTTGGCTTGCCAGTTCAACGTGTACCGCCATGTGGCCCGTATTTAAACGCCTTTTTAGCGGCTTCATCATTGCTCATTCTTATGATATGGCCTAGCCAACGCATTCATTGCATCTCGATACGTTTATCTATGTATACTGGTGTCGTTGTATAGCAGATACAGCTCGTGGTTCATACGACGTTGATATTCACCTTCAGCGCAGATTGGCCCGTAGATCATTCGAAGATTTTTTCTCTCCAACACACTAAGCACTGCCTTATCTGCTTGCACAAGTACCCAGGCTGCGGAACCATACATTAGAACAGGTACGAGTGCTGCACGAAAACTACATGGCCTAGGCAGCATCGCGTTTTGTAAGGCGCCATTTGAATTTTTTTGGAAAGTTTGACAGTTTTTAGCCTAGACTTAGTCAGGAAAGTTTGTCGTACGACCATTTTATGTGTTGTTTACAGTGACTTGGAAATATCACATTGCAAAAAAATGGAATTTACTTGTGAACATTTTCGTCCAAGAATTTTTCACAACTTTCGACGTGGATAATCACCGCAAGAGTGTATCGATCAAATTAAATCTTTGTATGTCGATAAAGGACCATGCTATAAGACTGTGAAAATCTGGTTTAATGAATTCAACCGTGGTCGGCACTCGCCAAAAAACGAAGGTTGTGAGGGTCGCTCAACAGAAAAGAAAATATGCCGTTTATGAACGGATAATGCGAGATCGCCATTTTAATTACCGTAAGATAGAGGCATCTTTGGGCATTTCTTCCACCAACTAACATTTGATATTGCATAAGCACATGGCCGCAAAAATTTATTTTTCTCGCTAGATCCAGCAAAATTGAACAATCGCTCAAAAAAGGCTCCTGTGAATTGGTTTAAAGAAATTGTGCATAAAATCGATCGCGGTGCTTCAAACGACGTTTATATTATCGTCATAGACGACGAATCTAGGATATATCCTTAGAAGCCTTAAACAACAACAGGAATCGGCCGTTTGGGTCTTCGAAAGTGAGCCAAATCAAACGCAAGTTGTTCATGTAAGAAGCACTTCGAAGCAAAAGGTTGCCTGTTTCTTCAGAAAAACTGAACGTGTGACGACTATACGGCCAGAGAAATATAGGACTGTTAATTCTGAGTGGTACACTATAATTTGTTTGCCTCAAGTCTCCTGAGAAGTTCGAAAAAGAGAAGACAAATCATTCTGCATCATGCTCTCACACATCGATTCAAACAAGCGCCTGTTGGACCGGACAAAACGTGGAATTGATGGGTCATCCACCGTATAGCCCTGACTGGGGATCCAATGACTTCATTTGATTCCAGCACATCAAGAAAAAAAGGCGTGGTCAACGATTTTTGTTGCCTGAAGATGCTGTAATAGCGTTCAAAACCCCATGTTTTGGAGGTGTCCCATTCGGAGTGGCAAAAGTGCTTCGCCAATAAGTTTGAGTGCACGAAAAAGTGTATAAATCATGTTGGAGACTACTTAAGAAAATAATAAAACCGTTTATATGGTAAATATTCGCGTTTTCATTGCTAGACCAGATATTTATCGTTCAGCCCTCGTAGTATCAGTGTTTTATAAAAGGTTTTTTTGTTTGACGAGATGTGGCCTTGTTTTTAAATTGCTTACTTAAGCCAAAGTAGCATCTGTTGGCTAATACAGTTCTTTTAATTTCACAACTGATGTTGTTTGTTGTGTTTACGGCGGTGCCGAGGTAGACGAAGTCTTTAACTACCTCAAAATGATAGAATCCAACATCCACTGTAGATCCTAGCTCTATGGACGCATTACGTGTCGACACCATCAACTTTGTCTTTCGCCGGTTACTGCCGGACCCACTTTTGCTGATTTTCCTTCGACCTTCTTAAAGGTATCAGTTGCTTCATTTACTGATCGTCCCATGAAGCCAATGCCATCAGCATAAGCAAGTAGCATGCGGCTGTTTCTGGATATTGTACCATTTCTTTTGTCATTTGCATCTCGTATAACGTTTTCCAGCAACAGGTTATACGAAAGGCTGTCTCCTTGTCTGAAACCTCGTTTGGTACTTAATTGCTCGGAGAGGTTCTTTCCTATTTTAACTGAGGTACCAGTTAACGTCATCTTACAAAACCGAATGAGCTTTGCGGGGATACCAAATTAAGACATGGCTTGGAATACCTTTGGGCGTAGGGGGCTGTCGAAGGCTGCCTTATAATCGACAAAAAGGTGATAGGTGTCGATCTGCATCTCTTGGGTTTTCTCCAGGATTTGCCGCAGGGTAAATATCTGGTCAATGGTGGACTTGCCAGGTCTAAGGCCGCATTGGTATGGTTCAATTATTTTTTGACCATAGGCTTTAGTCGTTCGCATAATATCTCTGACACTATCTTGTGGGCAATAGAGAGAAAACTTATGCCTCTGTAGTTAGAGCAAACAGTATTGTATTCTTTCTTGTGGACGTAACACTGGAAACTCAGGATCCAATCGTCGGGTAAGCGTTCTTCCTGCCAGATGGTGCTAACTAGCTGATGCATACACCTTATCAGCGTGTCGCCTCCGGGTTTGAACAGCTCGGCTTGTAAGCCATAGGCTCCTGCTGCCTTATTATTCTTCAGCCGGTTTATTGCCGTCTTTACCTCATCTTGGCTGGGCGGTATACATTCAATACCATATTCTGGAATTGGATCTGAGGTATCTTCGTCGTCTTCGCTACAATTGGACACCAACAGTTTTGAAAAATGCTGTCTCAGCTACCAAATTACCTTGCTGGTCTCCACAGGAGGATGTGGCTGTACCAGAACCGTCAGTTTGATGTTTCACTCTTTGGTAGAATTTTCGGACTTTCCTGTACATCTCGCTTTTCCACTTCTCTCTTTTTCCTGCGAAAAAAGACGTTTCTCCTCTCTCCTTTTCTCCCGATACCTCTCTCGTGCGCTACGCGTTGCTACTGATTGTAGAGTAGCCTTATATGCCGAATTTTTTTCTGCGGTAGCAGCACGATACCTCGGTTGAGGTCTCTGTATCCAAATATGGGTTTTGCGTCTGTTTGCATGGAATGGGCAATACGTTGCCATTGTGTTGACATGTTATCGGGTGCTTTGATTAAGCAATTGGGCCAGTTGGGTGGAATATGCTGTGGTTATCTGTTGTGATTGCAGCTTACCGATGTCTAACTTTCGGTTTTGGTCTGTTGGTACTTTATTCGCTACGTTTAACCGGATACGTACCTTTGCTGCAACAAGGTAGTGGTCCGAGTCTATGTTTGCTCCTCGGAACGAACGTCTTCCATGAATGTCTCCCATCTATCACAACGAGATCAACATTATTTCTTGTTGTCCGGAGACAGCAATGGCCCTTAAATGTCGAGATGCTTAAATCTGGTACTGCTAACTATCATGTTTTTGCCGCTGCGAAGTCTATCTAGCCTCAAACCATTGTCAGATGTTTCATTGTGGAGACTGAGTGTTCCGACTGTTGTTCCTTTCCAATTTTGGCATTAAAATCGCCTACAATAATTTTAATGTCATGGGCAGGACAACGGTCATATGTTTCTTCTAAGCGCTCATAAGATAGATCTTTGGTCTGGTCGTCTTTGTCTTCGGTTGGAGCATGAGCGCATATAAAGCTAATGTTGAGGAATGTTGCTTTTATCCGTATTGTAACAAGTCTTTCATTCATTGGAGTGAAGGTGGAGACCAGATGTTTTAACTTCCGACTAACTACAAGTCCGCAGCAAAACTCATGCTTTGTGTCATGGCAGCTTTTGAGGGGTTTGTTTTCCTTTTCTTTCGTTTTTATACCCTCAGCATTTATGCTAACGAGGGTATATACACTTTCATACGGGCAATATGTGCCTCATCGAAATAATGGTTTTAGACCCCAAGTATGTTTGGACGAAATGTGTTTCAGACAATTTGGAGTCGATTGAGCAATGTCCGTCCGTCTGTCTGTCTGTCTGGCTGGCTGGAGCGCACGATAACTCTCGAAAGGATGAACCGATTCGGTTCAAATTTTGGATTTCGTAATATTTTGCCCAAACTTAGTTTAAGTTCGAAGATGAGCTATATCGGTCCACTCCTTCCGGTACCTCCCCCACAAAAGTTCGAAAATGTTCGGAAAATTTGTGCGCACGATAACTCTTGAAGGGAGTAACCGATTTGGTCTATACTTTGCCCATTGTGGAGCGTGTACCAGACTTAGATCAGGTTTTAATATGGACTCAATCGGTCCACTCCGTCGGGTACCTCCCACACAAAAATTTGGAAAAGTTCAGTTTAGGACCATCTCTCGAATCGCTTTGGTTTTTTCTTTAGCAACTTGTATTCACTGTCCTCCATACGCCGGTATAAGTTTCATCAGGGGCAAGTCCATACTTCCTGAGAAAATAGCCTGAAAGTAGCAAAAAACCCCTATGACAGCGTGTGAGGAGGTTGGAGGGCAAAATAACTCTCGAACAGGTCTGCCGATTCGGTCCAAAGTTTGGCCTTAGTAATATTTTGTCCAAACATAGTTTAAGTTCGAAGATAAGCCATATCGGTCCACTGCTTCAGGTACCTCCCCCACAAAAGTTCAAAAATGTTCGGAAAAATTGTGCGCACAATAACTCTTGAAGGGAGTAACCGATTTGGTCCATACTTTGCCCATAGTGGAGCGTGTACCAGACTTAGATCAGGTTTTAATATGGACTCAATCGGTCCACTCCGTCGGGTACCTCCCACACAAAAGTTCGAAAATGTTCGGAAAATTTGTGCGCACGATAACTCTTGAAGGGAGTAACCGATTTGGTCTATACTTTGCCCATCGTGGAGCGTGTACCAGACTTAGATCAGGTTTTAATATGGACTCAATCGGTCCACTCCGTCGGGTACCTCCCACACAAAAATTTGGAAAAGTTCAGTTTAGGACCATCTCTCGAATCGCTTTGATTTTTGCTTTAGCAACTTGTATTTACTGCCCTCCATACGCCGGTATAAGTTTCATCAGGGGCAAGTCCATACTTCCTGAGAAAATAGCCTGAAAGTTGCAAAAACCCCTATGACACCGTGTGAGGAGGTTGGAGGGCAAAATAACTCTCGAACAGGTCTGCCGATTCGGTCCAAAGTTTGGCCTTAGTAATATTTTGTCCAAACATAGTTTAAGTTCGAAGATAAGCCATATCGGTCCACTCCTTCAGGTACCTCCCCCATAAAAGTTCAAAAATGTTCGGAAAAATTGTGCGTACAATAACTCTTGAAGAGAGTGGCCGAATTGGACCATACTTTACACATCCTGATATATCTACCAGATATAGATCAGGTTCAAATATGGACTATATTTGTCCACTCCATCCGGTACCTCCCACACAAAATTTCGGAAACATGTTCACTTTAAGACCTGCTTTCGAATCGCTTTAATTTTTGTTGAAGCAACTTGCATTCGCTGCCTCAATTGCGATGGTAAAAGTTGTTTCAGGGGCAATTCCATACTTCTTGAGCAAACATACCTGAAGTTGTAAAAAACCCATATGGTACCATATGTAGTGGCTGGAGATCCATTCTTTTTAGTATCTCCTCCGCAAAACTTTTGATCTCTAATCCTAATCAACATTTTTGTCAGTTCAAACGCCCAACATTTTAAAACTCCCTAAATAGATGCGTTTTTTGGGAAAAATTGTTTCAATATACACAGGCTGAGGGTATATCTCTGTCGGCAAAGTCGACTGATACTTTTTTACTTTTTTTTAAATTTTTTAACTAACTTTGAACTGCTGTATTTAAGGTTTCGGCGGCTATTGTTTTTTTATAGAAAAGCTGAATGTCTAAGGTATTTAATAAACAAAAAAATATGACCCGGACGAATCCTGTTCCATAACAAAATTGCTTTTGAAATTAAAAAAATAAATGTTTTTCTGTGAAAAAGAGTTTATGTTCAACTACCGAAAAATATAACGAAAGTTAAAAATAAAAGATAAAACTATTATTTATTTAATAGAAGCTTACTTGAGCTATAGGAATCACTATCACTTTCACTTCACTACACAATTTAAAATAAAAATAATTGCGTATTGCAAAATTTGATATAATTTGGGCGCCCAAATAGAAATACGTATCAAGTCAACGATCAAATTGCGTCTAACTGCACGGAAGCGGTGACGTATGGTTTAGAAAAAAAGATGGGGGGTAATTCGCGGAAGTGTTTACTATACCTAGAATTCAATATTTTGCGCTTAGCTAGTATTTAGAATTTTGGACTTTTGGCCGCCTAATTACTCAATATCTACTATGTGCGTCGTATGGAGGGCCGTGAATACAAGTTGCTTCAACAAAAATCAAAACGATTCGAGAGCAGGTCCTAAATTGAACTTTTCCGAAATTTTTTTGTGGGAGGTACCCAAAGGCGTGGACCGATTGAATCCATATTGGAACCTCATCTAAGTTTGGTAGAAATTTCACGATGTGCACAGTATGGACCACGTCGGTTACTCCCTTTAAGATTTATCGTGCGCACAAATTTTGCAACCATTTTCGAACTTTTGTGGGGGAGGTACCGGAAAGAGTGGACCGATATAACCCATCTTCAAACTTAAACTAAGTTTAGACAAAAAATTGCGATAGCCAACTTTTGGACCAAATCGGTTCATCCGTTCGAGAGTTATCGTGCGCCCCAGCCAGCCAGACAGACGGACGGACATTCCTAAATCGATTCCAAATAGTCTGAAACACATTTCGTCCAAACATACTTGGGGTCTAAAACCATTATTTCGATGAGGCACATTTTGCCCGTATGAAAGTGTATATACCCTCGTTAGCATAAATGCTGAGGTTAAAAGAAAACAAAAACAAAATCGCCAGAGAGATTTTAAATAAATCACGGTCAAGGTTCGCCTTTGCAAGGTTTGTCTAGGTTTTCAGAATTTTGCTTGAAAATGACAAGTACTGGAGAAAATTCTCTACAAGATTGACCCTTACGATTTTTTCTAGGTTTTACAATTTTTTAATCCAGTAACATGAATCTAGTGGACTACCTAAATGAGCAATCAACTGGTCTTGCTTAACGATTTAATTTAATTTCGCGGATTTTGTGGATGAAGAGGTCTGCAATTTTGGACACTATCAAAAATATTGGCGATTAGTTTTGATTTCTTCCAACCAGTAGATTGTGCACCTTTGAAAAGTATACAAATATTACAGATTACATAATTATATAGAAAAAGTACTGAAACGAAGCTTATATAGGGGCAGTTTTGCCTTTAATTTCATTTTATTTAACCCAACAATATCTGGAATGCTTGCCACATCTCTCTGACTAAATTACAGATAATTGAATTAAAAAAAAATAATCAACAAAAGTAGCAAATAAATCGTAACCATCAACGTAAAACCAATCCACAGAAAATGTCAACAAAATGACGGACAACAAGAAGCACCATCAACAGAGGGACGACCTTTTGCACGAAAGCAATTGTGTAATTCAACAAATAAACATCAATTTGGAACAATTTAGTTGAGAGCCAAAGATGTCGTTGCCATAAGAAGGAAGACAAGAACAGACTTCCCCTTACCAGTGATGTGATGAAGTGAATTAAGAGGAATGCTATTAACTCCCACTTACATGAAAGTTGCGAGCTTAAGAATGCCATACAATGTTTACAGAAGTTTTTTTTTCTGTTACAGCGTCCCAGTAGCAATTTGCGGTTATTTAGTTAAGTACTTTTTTTAACTTAATCACTTTGAGTGGTTGAAGTACGTTGATGTTGGTGACATCTCTGCGAATTACGTTTGGTGATGGAATGGCGAGTATTGTTCTCAAAGGTTTTGTATACAAAAATATGTAAAACAATGAGTAAATTGAATGCAGTGATACTTTATGAAAAAACTCATTAATGATTAGGGGAATATAGGGTCGTTTAATCAGTCATAATTTTCATATAGAAAAGTATCATCAGTGATACTTTTAGTATAAATAAAATATCACCAATGATAGTTTTCATGCTGAAAAGTACCACCACTGGCACTTTAATCACCGGTGATACTTTTAGGTGTCATCAGTGACACCTTTCCTATAGAAAAATATCATAAGTGGCACTTTCCTATAGAAAATATCATCAGGGATACTTTTTGTGTGGATGACGTAGGGGGTGAAAGATACCAAGCAACGGACCCAACCTTGAAAAGTTCAAGGCCGATATAACTGACATACAGGACATACGATGGATTGGGAAAGGCGTCACAACAACACCTAAAGGTGAAGCACTGTATTATAGCTGCCACGTTCAGTTTGGTTGCGAATTTGTAGTTGGTCGGAGGTTATAACAACTGGACTCCAGTTTCACTCCAGTGATTGAAGGACTTGCTACAATGCGCATAAAAGCAAAATTCTTCAAAATTAGCTTTAATTGCGTTCATGCTCCAATCGAAGACAAGGACGAACAGTCCAATGATATATTCTTCGAGCTGTCCATGACATTAAAATTATTCTAGGCGATTTTAATGCCAAAATTGGAAAGGAGAATATCTTTGGTCGGGAATTTCAGTCTCCATAGTGACAAAGAAACACACATGGTAGTTAGCAGTACCAGATTTAAGCATCTCGATACTCATAAGGGCATCTGGCTGTCTCCAGAACAAATACCAAGAAATCAGATTGATCACGTTGTGGTAGATGGAAGGCATTCATCGAGCGTACACGCAGAGAACAGATATTGTAGGAACAATATATTCTAAGAACAAAATAGTGTATTTTAAACATCTGAAAATGTGTATTGTTCTTTCAACCATATATTTTGTGTTAGGCACCTTCATGAAACTAAATATATTGTTGTATCAAAAATATATATTTTCAGATTTTTACAATACACTATTTTTTCATAGAATATAATTGCTCGTACAATATATCTTCTACTTTAGCTTAAGTACTTACTTTGTTGGCCCATTACAGAACATTTGTTCAATAGACCGAACTAAGAAAATATCTACAATTCTCTCTTTTTAGTGCTTCACTTTCTGGAATACCGCGCCTTGTCATATCTTCATCCACTTGTTGCGCCATCTATTCATTGGCCTGTCAATTCTGCGTGCACCGCCATGTGGCTTGAATTTATACGCCTTTTTAGCGGGTTCAACATCGCTCATCATACGTTTAACTATATTGATGTCGTTGTATAGCAGATACAGCAGATTCACCGTCAACGCAGATTGGTCCGTAGATCTTTCGAAGAATTTTTCTCTCAAACACGCCAACCACTGCCTTATCTGCTTGCGCAAATACACAGGCTTTGGAACCATACGCCAGCACGGGTAGTATCAGTGTTTTGTAAAGCGTTATTTTTGTTTGACGAGTTGTGGCTTTGTTTTTAAACTGCTTACTTAAACCAAAGTAGCATCTGTTGGCCAATACAATTCTTCTTTTTATTTCACAACTGATGTTTTTTGTTGTGTTTACAACGGTGCCGAGGAAGACGAAGTCTTTAACTACCTCAAAATTGTAGGATCCAACATCCACTGTTGGTCCTAGCTCTATGGACGCATTGCACGTCGACACCATCAACTTTGTCTTTTCGCCGTTTACCGCCAAACATACTTTAGCAGATTCTCCTTCATCCTTCATAAAGGTATCGGTTACTTTTTTACTGATCGTCCCATGATGTCTATATCATCAGCATAAGCAAGTAACATGTGGCTATTGGTGTAGATTGTGCCACTTCATTTGACGTTTGCCTCTCGTGTAACCTTTTCTAGCAGGATGTTGAAAAGATCACACGAAAGGCGGTCCTCTTGCCTGAAATCTCTCTCGGTACAAAACTCTTCGGAGAGGTTTTTTCCTTTTTAAACTGAAGATCTTGTGTCAGTTAGAGTCATTTTACAAAGCCGAATAAGCTTTGTGGGAATACCAAATTCAGACATGGCTTGGAATACCTTTGAACGTAGCGGGCTGTGGAGCCTGCTTTATAATCGACAAAAAGGTGGTAGGTGTCGATCTGCGTCTCTTGGGTCTTCTCCAGGATTTGCCGCATGGTAAATATCTAGTCAATGGCGGACTTGTCAGGTCTATAGCCGCATTGGTATGGTCCAATTATTTCGTTGACTTTTAGTCGTTCGCACAATATCCCTGACACTATCTTGGCGATAGGGAGAAGGCTTATGCCCCTATAGTTGGAGCATATAGTCTTATCTCCTTTCTTATGGACGGGACACAGGATGCTCAGGTTCCAATCGTCGGGTACGCGTTCTTCCTGTTAGACGGTTTTAAACAGCTCGGCTGGTAGGCCATCAGCTCCTGCTGCATTATTATTCTTCAGGCTGTTTATTGCTGTCTTCACCTCATCTTGACCGGGTGGTATACATTCAATACCGTCTTCTAGGATTGGATCTGTGGTATCTTCGTCGACTTCGCTACTATTGGACACCAACAGTTTGGAAAAATGCTCTTTCCATATCCTTAGCACACTATCTATACCAGTTACCAAATTACCTTGCTGGTATCTACAGGACGATGTGCCAGTTCCAAAGTCAGTTTCCATCTCCTACGTCACCCCTTTGGCTTAATAAAACACTTATACTATCCGTGGTAATGTATTTTTGGCCTGGCTACTTGCGCCAGGAGATAAGGCAGTGCATGGTGTGTTTGAGAGAAAATTTTTTCGAAAAATTAACGGACCAATCTGCGTTGACGCACCACGACATCAGTATAGTTAAACGTATCGAGATACAACGATTGTGTTGGTCGGAAATAACATAAATATAGCTTTGTTCCAGAACTAAAAAGTTTTTGCAATTTTACCACTTTTACACATTTTACCCGAAAATCCGTTCCCGCACTCAAAAAAGTTGTAAAATGTTCATCTCTCTTTAAACAAAAATCGCGCTGAATGATGCTCTCTTTACAAATTAGTAACATGGTTGTCGCCTTCTGATTGGCTGGTAGGCCAACTGTGACATTTGTTCCAATTTTTTTACGTTTTTTTTATTTTTTTGAATAAAGTTACATGTTTATCTCATTTTTCACAGTTCGCTCTTTTACTACTTTTACCATTAAAAAAGTACTGGAACGCACATCATAAAAGAGGCAAAAAGGAGAAGTATCTGTTTTTTGGTGTCAACTAAATAGTTGTAAAAAGAATGAAGATGCAATAAAATCGCGCAACTTCTCGCTATTTTTTGCAATTAAGAATTTTTATATTAATTTTTCTCGTATAGAGTTAAGATTGATGATCGGAAATTATTTGCAAGTGAAAAAGGAAAGCCAAGGACTCGAACCCACATAGTCACCAAATTATCATTAAAAATGATCTTCGCCCAAAAAGGCAAAATTTCAAAAAATTTGAACCCACGTCCTTGAAAACATATCAAAAAATGTTGTCATGGCGTGTTAGCGTTGTATAAAACACCTTTGCATTTGAAAAACGAAAAGTTCTAGGACAGAGATGCCATTACATAGTCGACACGTCCGAAGATCTGCTTTACCAAAAGTGAAACCAGGTAACGTAATTTGGTGACTATGTGGGTTCGAGTCCTTCGCTTTCCTTTTTCACTTGCAAATAATTTCCGATAATCAAGCTTAACTCTAAACGAGAAAATTAATAAAAAATCATTAAAAATGATCTTCGCCCAAAAAGGCAACATTTCAAAAAAAAAAAAAAAGAATTTTTATAACTTTTAGGGAATATGGATATGTAATTTCTTGACGCATCAAAACTTGTTGTCATTACGTCGCACAGTGGTTCCTCCCATGGACCAAAAATAAAAAAACTGAATGACAAATTTTTGGTACAACATGCGGCAACTCTGACAGCTATGACATGGACCTTTTTTTAAAATATTTTAGTTTTTGTTTCATTCGAACATCTGACACGATTTATTTGTAATAATATGTAGAACATCTTTGCCAAAAGTTAGGGAAATATCTGTTGGAATAATATACAGTATAGTCTCGATAATCCGGACACCATATGTTTCGGCAATGTCCGGATTATCGAATTGTCCTGATTACCGAGTAGTCACAAAAACAGATAATTTTGTAAGTTCAAGTCATTAATATCGGTATCTTACTAGATAATAACCTGAAATCTATGCTAAACGAATTCATTTTAAGAAAATATCACGGGTTGCGACCATTTTAAGGAGCTTTCTTCTTTAATTTTACTCCCCAGCGTAATTTGGTAGGTGACATTTCCTGTATATTTATGTAGTCTAAAACTTCTCTACAGTTGGTGTACTCGTTAATTAATGTTTTATTCAAGGTGTATACATTGTGGCCCATGTACACGTATTGATTTTTAGTGTACATGGGACATGAGCCTCTTACGACTTGAGATATTAGTTTAGAATTCAAATGCACTCATCTCATTATGCTGAATATATTTTAGCCATTTCTATGAACTTCAGCAACTGACTTTACCTTGCCAAAAAAAGGTTTTATATAAATGGAATAAGACAATGTCATTGAAATCTATTGGTTGTATAATTACAAGAATACAATACAACAATCCGTAGTTGCCGGTGATTTTGTATATCAAAGAATGAAAATAAAAGGAATCACACGTTTTTTTTTTAATTAATTGAAATTTCTATACAAGAAATGCGAATCTCCAACTCACTTTTTTGCGTTACCGAAAAACCGATAATTTCGGTAATTCAGTAAATTAGCGACTAAAAAAGTGGTCGTTAAGTTCTGCCTATAGCAAGACTACTGTCAAATTCTATTTAAACTTTCCATTCATAATTTTCCATTTAATTTTACCGATTTTGCGGTTTCTCAAAAATGAGTTACAGAATCTAAAACAGAGCTATTAATCCCAGCGCTTTAAATGTTTTAAACATTTCTAGATACAGTTCCAAGGGACTTTCTCACTAATCGGAGGAATCCCAAAATCGATTATTAAGGTAACTTGGCTACCCAGAACTACATAGGTTCAAAATACTGTTGCTTATCATAGTCAGCTATCGATGGTTGAAGGATAGAAACAACGTTCGACAAATTAAAATAGTTAATATTAACTGTATAACTGGGTCAACAGCAGCTAGCCAGAAAGACGATATGTGATCCGAAAACTTCGAAAAATGTATTTTTTCTTATTTATACACCAATTGATATTGCTAAGAACGAAAACGTCAACGAAATAAATAAGAATATAATGCTCAAGATAGGAAAAAACATTGATGTCCGGATTATCGAGGTGCGAAAAATGTGAGGTATCCGGATTACCGAGTCTACAATGTAAAAAATTCAAGTGTCCGGATTACCGCGTTGTCCGGATTAACGAGTGTCCGGATTATCGAGACTATACTGTAGTTATAGAGATTTTTTTAAAAATAGACTTTTTGTTGAATTTTTCCCTATCCACACTTTTGATACCAATGCAAAATATTGTAAATCACATTGAAAAAAGTGACAAATTCAAACCTTCTAATCGAAAATTAAAGTTCTGATTTTTGGAATGTATTTTTAAATTTGTAAGTAATGTTTGGTATTTTTCCAATAGTTTGCCTTCTGTTAATTTCTTCTGTTGTTGTATTGTTAGGCTATAGGCTTTTTAAGTAAAAGACTTGATGTTTAATTTTTCCCAAGCTTTATTTGTTTCCAATATTTCGATTGGATTCTCCAATCATCTTCAGGGAACTACAATTATTACAATTTGTAAATGTTTTACAAATTTAAAACTTACTTAAAGGAAGAGTAATGGCTGTTTACAGTCCAAAGTACTGTCTTTAACTAAAGGTTTTTCATATCTGTATTTGTTCACCAAATGTAAGTAATTAAAATCATAGACAAATAAAAGAATAGATTTTTTTTTTTGATTCTTTTATATGAGGGTGTAAGGAGTCTCTATGAAGCAGGAAAACTAGCCAACACCATAGCGGAAATGAATAGATTAAACATCGATATACTCGGAATAAGTGAGACCTGGTGGCCACAAAACGGTGAATTTAGCTCCCAAAACGCGAAAATATACTTCTCTGGCAATTCTACCGAACATCACAGAAACGGTGTGGGATTTATAGTAAAAAGTAACATAGCGCAAAGCGTAACGGGTTCTATTTTTAAGTCGGATCGGACTATGCTGCTTAAAATTCAATGTAAACCAATTGATTTAAACATAATCCAAGTATATGCACCTACTGCGGACAAAAGTAATCATGAAATTGAATCTTTTTACGAGGAAATCGACGACTTATTAAGAATGACAAAAAGCCACGAAATAACAATAATTCAAGGCGACTTCAACGCTAAAATAGGTGCAGAAAAGTGTCAAGGTATAACAGGAAAATACGGTCTTGGCGAAAGAAATGAAAGGGGTGATAGACTAATTCAGTTTTGTCAGGAACATAAAATGATGGTAACAAATACAATGTTCTGTCTTCCCCCAAGAAGACTATACACGTGGAAATCACCGCAAGATAGAAGGGACACTATTGTGAGAAATCAAATAGATTTTATATTAATTAATACCAGATACGGATCTTCGGTTATGAAATGTTCAACGTATCCAGGTGCTGATGTTCCTTCAGACCACAATCTTCTGATGATGAAGTTGCGCATGAAAATTGCCACAAGCAAAAAACGGAAGATTCGCCGTAAACTCGATGTGTCAAAGCTTGAAAATACCACATTCAAAACAAATTTCCGAGATAAAATAAATCAAGAACTGAGAAACATAAATACTGAAAACGTTGACGACTTATGGAACGCACTAAGGACTACGCTCAAGTCCCTAGCGGATAATACCCTTGGATACCACAAAATATCTAAACAGAAAGAGTGGATGACACAGGATATTTTCGACTTGATGGAAGAGAGACGAAAACATAAAAACATAAATTTTGAACGATATTGGGAACTAAATAGGGAAATCCAAACCGCTGTAAGAATAGCAAAAAACAACCACATAATTAAACATTGTCAGGAGATTGAAAGATTAAAAAGCCTTCACGACGATTTTAATCTCCATAGAAAGTTAAAAGAACTTGCTGGTGTATACCGCAAAACTCCCTCAAAAGTACTTTACAACAATAATAATGATCCTGTTTTTGACATAGAAGAAAAGAAAAATATCTGGAGAGATTATATAAAACAAATTTTTACAGATGAACATAGAACAACTTTTGAAGAACAGACGCAACATCCTCTTACAGGAACACCAATAAGTAGAAGAGAAGTTGAAACTGCTATAAACAGTCTGAGAGATAAGAAAGCTTGTGGGCCGGACGAGATTCCCTCGGAAATCCTAAAACTAATAGATGAAGAAAATATAGAAATTATAACAAAATTATTTAACCATGTATATGATACAGGCCGATTCCCGCAAGATTGGCTAAAATCAACATTTATTACCATTCCGAAGAAATGCCATGCAAAATATTGTAGCGAATACAGACTTATTAGCCATGCTCTAAAAATATTTCTGCGTATTATCCACTCCAGAATATACTCAAAATGTGAAAAAGCCATGGGAACATCCCAGTTTGGATTCAAGGATGGTATGGGAACCCGAGAAGCACTTTTTTCAATACAAACATTGGTTCAGAAATGTAAAAATGCACAAAAAGACCTATTTCTATGCTTCATTGATTACGAAAAAGCTTTCGACACAGTGTTACACGATAAGTTGATTGACATCCTCATCTCCATTGGCCTAGATCAGAAAGAAGTACAATGTATTAAAAGTCTATATTGGAATCAAAATGCACAAATAGAAGTGAACGGGGAAATGACAAATAGTATTGATATATCCAAGGGAGTCAGACAAGGGTGCATATTATCACCTTTGCTATTCAATATCTATTCAGAAAAAATTTTTGAAGAATCGATAAACAAAATTCCAATAGGCATTCCTTTAAATGGAACATTTCTGAACAACATACGATATGCTGATGATACAACTTTACTGTCGCATAGCATATCTGGTCTCCAGAATCTTGTGAATAAGCTCACAACACACAGCGAGAAATATGGTTTGAAAATTAACATCAGTAAAACAAAATTCATGGTTATAAGCAAAAAGAATGGCCACAATAATGCAACATTGAAAATTCACAACACCAATGTGGAGAGGGTTAAAAGTTTCAAATATCTAGGAATTACAATAACTGAACAGTGGGACTGTTCAAAAGAAATACGATGCAGAATTGAACTGGCCAGAGAAGCATTTTCAAAATACAGACGAGTGTTTACGAGTCATGACATTAATCTTGAAACAAAGAATCGTTTTATCAAAACCTATGTCTGGTCAGTGCTATTGTACGCAATGGAAGTATGGACCATAAAAACAGCTGATATAAGAAGACTTGAAGCTTTTGAAATGTGGATCTATAGGAGAGTTCTGAAAATTCCTTGGACAGCCCATGTGACAAATGCCGATGTTCTAAGAAGAATGCACTGCGAAAGAGAACTTATCTCAGTTATAAAAAGACGAAAGACAGCATATTTGGGACATATAATGCGAAATCAAAAATATAAATTACTGCAAATTGTAATCCGCACAAGGATAGAAGGAAGGCCTGCTAGAGGTAGAAAGGAGACAACATGGATCGATAACATCACAGAATGGACTGGCATCCGAGACATTACAATCCTATTGTTTAAGGCTAGAGATAGAGAGGCATTTGCAGATATACTAAGCAATCTATAAACAAAAAAATATTACAAATATTGTATCCATATGTATTTATAAAAAACTATTTGTATTGTATTGGTCGCTAACATTCGGAAAACGAATTAGCAAATAAAGAAGAAGTAGAATCTACACTGTAGATCCGGCCAAATACTACTCACATATTGTCTTTTACCATCAAAAATAGATTAAAAATTTATAGTTCTTGCCATTTTAAAAATTGAGTATCTCGTAAACTGACTCAATTCTCATTGAGTGAGAGAATTTAGGTGAGAGGATTTCTTGGTGTATTCTTTAATTTGTCTATGATTAAAATATTATTACCATACACGCAGAAAAATTTATGTTAGAAATATGTTTGGATCCAAACAAATATATGTTAGGGACCGATTGCAAACAAATATATGTTTGGGTCCAAACAAATATATGTTTTCAACATTTTGTAACATATCTCAAATTGATATGTTTGGGTAAAACATATTGTTTATGTTAGAACATTTTTTTCATGGGTGGAGAGAGGATGTTTGTCAACGAGAGAAATAACAGTGCTCTCGCGGCTGTGGAATGCTGTTTTATAATGAAGAGTTGTGTGTATTGTATAATAGAAGACGTAGAAGCGAAGAAGGGGGCTTTGGTGGCATGTATGCGTCAAACTCGTGTGTTTCTTGTTTTGTTGTTGTTAACCAACTTAGCAGGAGAAGAAGCCCTGTAGAAAGCATGGGGACATGCGTCGACATGTCACCACTTTGTCTACTATTATGGTGACAAAGTCAACACTTTTTCAACAGGTTGTCAACAATTGATACTTTTACCTTAATAAGAAAATACTGTAATACGCAATTTGTACTTTTTAGTATTTTCATAATTATATGTTATTCTTTAATAAAATATACTACTTAAACAAAAGTATAAGTTCATCGTCTTATAAAACACACTATATAGCCTTTTAATCTATAAAAACTTTCAAATAGCCAAAAAACTTAATAGTGAACAATGTCTCTATTGACTCACTACTTCCAATGTCTCTACTGACTTACTGCCTCCAATGTCTATACCAGCATCCGGCAAAAAGGGGCATACGTGCCCTTGATGAGAATAACAGCAGAACAACCACCATTCAGTCTTCGTCCAGAAGTCAAAGAAGCAGGTTCTGCTGTCGCTTGTTTCGATGATTTTTAATTTTAGCAATGCATTAACGCACACGCTGTTTGTGGAGAGAGCGAGAGAGAGTCGTATGCGTGAGACCGCAAACAATGCGTTTGTGTTAGTGCCGATACCTGGTCTATACTGACTCACTACCTCCAATGTCAATACATGGTTCCTCAGGAACTACTGACTTACTATTGTATTTCTTTGGAATTTTGTATGTACCTATGTGTTTGTTGTTCTTTTGCCTTTCAATAAGCACACATTTCAAATGTTTTACATTGAATTTTACGCTCAGTTGCTCTCAGTAAGCGCACACTGATGCATGTGTTTGTTTTTTTTTTTGTGCCTTTTGGGTTTGTATTTTTTTGCACCCAAACATATAAAATGTTTGCACCCAAACATAAAATTGTTTACACCCAAACATATCTTTGCACCCAAACATAAATATCTTTGCACCCAAACATATATATGTTTGCACCCAAACATATATTTGTTTGCAGACCCAAACATATATTATGTTTGGAACTGTTGCAAACATATATATGTTTGGGACATATGTTAGAGAGGCCGTTTTTTTTGCGTTTACCTGAAATGAACTTAAGCTTTCTGGCCGAAAGGTGTATATCTCGGAAACTAGGTCAGATAGGAAAAAGCCGACCAAAAATTCAGAAATAGCGTGCGCGAAAACCTGGATTCCACCTATACCTCAAAAAGTCAAAAATGACACCGACGATTAGTTGATTGCATTGAGTGAACCAAAGGCGGAATATTCGGGAACTGACATTTGGCGGCAAACACGCTTCGGCAGATATGATGCAATTGGTCTATTCCAATTATAAAAATGGTAATCCTGGCCGAGAAGAAAGGCTCAAGCTGAAGGCGTCACAAAAACAGTCACCCCACTAATTGAAAAAAGAATAATTAAAGAAATCAACGATAGACCCCTAACTAGCCTCAGAAAATTGGCTCTTCTCAGAAAATTGGCTCTTCAAACTCAACTACTTTTTTGTTTTATTTTATTAATAAACATGTGAATGGATTAATCTTTTAACAAATATATTAATAATGTTGTTCATTTATACCAATAAAACGTTGTTTTAATTAAACTTTTGTAATAATTTTGGTTTTGCAATAATTTAGTTGACTAACTGTGTATAAAAATAACTCTATCCGTTTAAAAGTTACAGAGTTTTTACCAGGAAAAAACGATTCTGAACCACTGTGCATCAGTGATAATTTGTTTAGAGAAAAGTATAGTCAGCGGTACTCTTCGTATAGAAATGTATCATACATATGTGGTTCTGTTCGTATACAAAAGTAGTAATACCTTACTTATCATCCATGATTCTTTTCCTTTTTGAATCCAATTGAATTAAATCTGTCTCCGCTCTCATTATTATTACTGCTTTTTTATGTAATTTATTTCCTATTAATTCTATTATCATTTGTAAATATGTGTTCGCTTGAAGTGAGAAAGATAGACCGACGAAAATCAATATTTTTGCAGCAGTTCTTTTCCTAGGGATTTTTAAACGGCTTTTGTTTAGTTGTCTCTAACAATGGCGCTGATATGTCATATGTGACACTTTCAACACCACATATGGTTATTGTTGTTGATGTGTTTGTATGATGGGTATGTGTGTATTTACAAGGACATGTCTGTTTTGAGGGAATGTTTGATGAAATGCTTCAAAACCCGGCAATAGCATTGAATCGCTGGTATGATTGTGATGGTGGTGACAGTTTTTTACTATTATCCACATTGTAGTGATGATATGTGTCTTGTCATACATGCACACATCCCATGTCATCGCCATTGTTTGCATTCATATCTCCCGAATTCGATCTTGTTTTGCTTTCTTTTAATTGTCTATTTTGCTATTATTATAATTTTGTATAGATATCTATCAAAGAATGTTATACAACTTGCTTAAAATTTACAAAAAAATATTATGGGAATGTTTCCACATGCCATCTGCTTTAGGAAATGTAGTGTAAGGATCCCGATGTTGATTTGATAACCGCTTGTTAACATATGTATTAATATTCACACCCTGAAAATGTTGATGGAATAATTGTATTCAGATTGAAATGATAAACCCTTTGTGAATGAACGAATAAAATACATTGCAAAATACAAATTTTCTGCAGTGTATTAACATTATTGACATATTGTTTTAGTACCAGATTTTAATCGAGCGAGTTTAAATATTGTTGCCTGATTGTAAAAATAAAAAAGAAACAGTAGTTGTCCTATGTACAAATGAATCACAATTTTAAGAAGTTGTTTAATTCTCTTTCCAATTAAAAAACATTTGGTTTCGCTTATGAACGAGGCCTTACCATATCCTGTGTTTTAATTTATCGTATGTATTGGAATTCCAATAAGATTCCTTCACAGTAAGGAGAATTTCAAAAGGCACACATACACACTTACATTCTTCAGTCGAAATTACTTTGCACGCACACATTAAACATACACACAGTATTTGCGAAAAAAGCTCTTCTCTCCAACAGGGATGTTAAAAGCTATTGGTGTTTTGTTTGCAAACTTTCGAAATTCGAGTGCCCAGCAGGATGTCAACAGCAATGCCAACACCTAGTTAAGACCACAACCCAGGTGATGGTTTTGCGAATTTGTATTAAAAAGTTAAGCCATAATTAAGTGGGATGAGTGGTGGTTCAGAAACAATGCAGAGTATTTTCAATAAGAAACTTATAAGAGTTAATTAAAAGTGAAGTTTTTGGTATGAAATTTGGAAAATAGGCAATAATGTAAAATTCAAATGTGGATAAATCTAGGCGATAACGCTAAAAAAAACTTATTGCTTAAATTGTTTCAAGTAAGATTAGGATTAAAATTGTGAGAAGTAGTAAGGAGTGATACCCTACACCACCATGTGGGGAGGGTATTATAAGTTGTTTTTGGCCAAAAAGTTTGTAACGCATCGAAATAATGGCCGTAGACCGATTCTTATATATACCAAATTGATTGTCTCGACGAGCTGAGTGGATCTGGCTGTGTGTGTCCGTCCCTCCGTCTGTCCATCTAAACCTTGTAATCACAGTACAGGTCGCAATTTTAATCGGATCGTCGCCAAATTTTGGGTGTTGTTGGGGGTTCTGGAGGGAAAAAAGTCTATTGATTTTGGAGGTTAATATTAGGAGGTTAATATTTAGGGGTCGGAATAGACAAAACACTTATTTGGAGAAAAAGTCAACGTTTTTTTCAAAGCTAATATCTCAACTTCTATAAGGGGTATACCAAAAGCAAAAACTGACAAAGAAAGTAGAAAATATCGCCTTTCTAACGATGTAAAGCAGCTTGTCGTAAGTATTCAAACAACGAAGATATCACAATAGTCGCAAGTAAAACCCAACATTTCATTTTTGCGATTTTAATTATAATGAAGAATATCACAGCTTTGGTTGGGGACTTTCCAAAAACAGAGCATGACTATGAAAGTGGAAAATCCCATCATTACAATGATGCAAAATAGGTTTGCGTAGGTGGCCAAATAACGGAGATATCACAATTGTCGATAATACATCCCATTTTTCCATTTTTTTAAGTCACGCTACAGGTCGCAATTTTGATGGGATCGTCACGAAATGTTGGTGGTTAATGGGGGTCCTGGATGGAAAGAAGGCTACTGATTTGAATGATGACCGGATAATAATCAGCGGTCTGAATGGACAAAAAACTTATTTTGAGAAAAAGTCAACGTTTTTTTCCAAAGCAAATATCTTAGCGTCTATAAAAGGTATACCAAAAGTAAAACCTGACAATGAAAGTAGAAAATACCGCCTATCTAACTATGCAAAGGAGGTTGTCGTAGGTGGCAAAGCATTACTATGAAAGTAGAAAATCCAATCTTTACATTGAGTTTATTCGAAATTGTCCCACAAAAAATAATTTTTGAGAGATGACTTCAAAGGCAAAAATATTCTTCGTCAGATTTCATTTTAGGTCACCGAAGAAATGAAATGAGTATTTACATTGTATATCATGAAAATATCAGTATTAATTCTGCTGAAAAAATCATAAAAATATTTCCCAAATTTTTTGATGAATTTTTTTTTCTTTTTTCGAGATGATACATGAAACTAATCACGGTGTCCCTTAAACAAATTTAAATGGAAGGAGCTTACTCCTGGGAAGTTTCTGCGAATTATGAAACTGCAATGTTCATAGACATTAACTGACACGAGGTCCTCAGTTAAAATAGGAAAGAACCTGTCCGAAGAGTTTGGTACCAAAAGAGGTTTCAGACAAGGAGACAGCCTTTCGTGTGACCTCTTCAACATCCTGCTAGAAAGGGTTATAGGAGAGGCAAACGTCAAAAGAAGTGGCACAATCTACACCAATAGTCACATGTTACTTGCTTATGCTGATGATATAGACATCATGGGCCGATCAGTAAAAGAAGTAACTGATACCTTTATAAAGGTCGAAGGAGAATCCGCAAGTACTA
The DNA here is from genome assembly GCF_047663935.1 of Musca autumnalis. Taxonomy (NCBI): domain Eukaryota; kingdom Metazoa; phylum Arthropoda; class Insecta; order Diptera; family Muscidae; genus Musca; species Musca autumnalis. The sequence goes on along the minus strand of NW_027411866.1, from coordinate 38,299,861 downwards.
TGGAGATGGTACTTAAGAAAACGTTGTAGCAGTGAAAATTCTCTACAAAATTGACTTTTATGTTATTTTCGATGGATTTTATACATATAGAAGTTCAAATTGGGACAATACCACTGACTGTATCGTCTCCTTATAAAACAATATCATGAACGTGCGCCATAACTAGGGATTTGGGTTTTCCCGGTTTTTATCGTTCCCGGGAAACGGGAATCAAAAAATCGCTATTCCCGGGAATCCGGGATTTCCCGGGAAATTTTTCGCTCTATCGATTAACAACGAAAAAATATGGAAAAATGCACCGTGTTGCCCGGATTTTGCCCACACTGACCATTTTCAATATTCAAAGCTAATGAAATCGCTCTATGGAAAATGATTTGGCTCAAAAAATTAAGTTCTTGGTCAGAATTTCTGATTCAGAAATTCCAATTTTATGGACCTCGAAAATCGTATGTTTTATCCTTATGCTTAAGATTGCTTGAAACAAGAAAGAAAGTATCAGTCAGCTCAGGCTCGGACCTAAAGAAAAAAATGCAAACACAATACTTCTGACATTTCTAGGAGATTTTTAAGTTTTTGAGTCAATTTCTAAGGAAGTATGGATTAGAGGTGGGCGATTGTCGTGTTTCGGGGCACTAGAAAACACGACACAGCAAATCTAAAAGGTTTAGTACTTAGTCGTCGCTAAAGTGGTGTTGTTGTTCATGTGCGTATTTGTTGTTGTGTCGTGTTTTCTAGTGCCACGAACACGACAATCGCCCACCTCTAGTATGCATTTGCCCCGAAAAAGAAATTACTGTTTTAATTAGGGCCGCAACAAAACATGTTGCCAAACATTTAAAAGAGAGAGTGTGGGAGATTTCTCCCTTCGACGGTTATCATGCCTACTACACAATGTAGTTTTTGAGGCTTTTTTGAGATTTTTGTGCTTTCACCTCAGAAAGAGTGGACTTGCCCTCCCAACAAAAGTTGCGCCGTCGTAAGAGGGCCTTCAAGTAGAATTTATTGGGAAGAATTTTGAAACGATTCGAGATGAGCTGTTAAACTGCACTTTTCCCAAATTTTGTGTTGGTGCTACCCGAAGGGCTGGACCGATATAATCCATATTCCAACCTGATACATGACTAGATGAAATAATACGATATGCAAAGTTAGAACCAATCAGAAACTTCCTGCAGGAGTTCTCTTGCCAATTTTCCATTTTAGTTGTTGCCGTCAAGGTTTCTTGGGCCTTCATTATCTCAGGAAGTATGGACTTGCTCCCGACAAAATTGAACCGTCGTAAAGGGGCCCGTAAAGACAAATTGATGAAAATAATTCAAATCGATCCGAGAGGAGCTTTAAAACTTCACTTTTTCCGAATTTTGTGTGGAACCTTATTACCATATGCAAAATTATGACCGATTCGGTTATTCCCTTCGAGAGTTATCGTGCGCACCATTTTAGTGATAATTGTTGAACTTTTGTGGGGAAGGTACCGGAAGTAGTGGACCACCGATATGGTCCATTTTCGAACTTTAAGTAAGTTTGTAAAATCTATTCGAATTCTGATTCTATGGTATAAAAGTGACGAGCATAGTTTATTCATTAATTCAATATTAGTTGTGATAAATGTGAAAAGCTATTTCCCGATTTCCCGGGAAATATGATTTTTTCCCGGGAAAATCCCGTAACCAAAAAACCGAGAATTCCCGGGAATTCCCGGTGCGGGATTTCCCTACCCAAAACCCTAGCCATAACTAACTTTAAATGAAAACCGCTTATACCTAGGAATTTTTTGCGGATCCTGAAACAGCTATGTTTGTAGATGACAAAAATCCAAAAACAAATAAATAAATCGCGATCAAAGTTCACATTTTTAGGGTTTACTTGGGTTTTTACGATTTTGCTTGAGAACGAAATGGGGCTAAGGAAAAAATTGTAGATGTAAAAATTCGTTAGAGGATTGACTATTATGATTTGTTCGTAGGTTTTACCATTTTTGAGATATTGAAGTTTAGGTCACATTTTTAGGTTTTTTTTGTTAGGTTTTCACGATTTTGCTTGGGAACGGCTAGTCTTAAATGCGGCCAGAAAAAATCGTATAGCTATGAAAATTCTCTGCAAGACTGTCTTTTGTAATTTTTTCCTAGGTTGTCCCATTTTTGAGATATATAAGTTAAAGTTGGGAAATTGTAGTCATGGCATTGTTTTGTAAGGAAGCGATACAGTCAGTGCATTGTCCAAATTTGAACTTCTATATCTCAAAAACGGTAAAACCTACGAAAATATCATGAAGGTCAATCTTGTATAGAATTTTCGCTGTTACAAGATTTTCTTTAGTCCCACTTCCAAAGGACTTGCGGGTTTCAACCAAAATCGTTAAAACTTAAAGTGTGAACTTTGACCGCGATTTATTTAAAAAGCACCTCCGGTGATTTTTTTAATTTTTTGATTTTTCTCATCTATGAACATTGCAGTTTCAGAATCCGCAAAAACTTCCCAGGTGTAAGCTCCTTCCATTTAAATTTGGTTAAGGCGTACCGTGTAATATGAAACTTGGTTGTAGGTGAAATGTGTCAAAGGAAGAAAAATTATACACAAAATTTCCCTATGAGCTTAAGAATAAACCATACTCGTATATCTAGGTAGAACATTTTCTTAAGAAAATTAGATTACATATTTATACATTTTAGGATGAAATTATTTGTTTTAAGTTTGGACTGTTAATTTTACATTATTCTACACTGGATAAAAACCTAACAAAATCCATCACTTTTTGGAGACATTGTTAAAAAAAGAAATGTTTTTTAAATCAAATTTCAATATGAGTCTCTGAATATATAAGAAATCTGTAATCACAACATATTTAGGTCCATATTTTGCAATTTTTATCCAGATTGTCGTTGTGATTGGACAATATGAATATCTTATTGATGGTTTTTCGTTATAAATTCATACAGAAGAAGTTGTGCGCTCCATTTAAACAACCATTGAAATATTTGTGATGAATATATATTTGAAAAATATAGAAAACTCAGATTGGAATTTTTAAAATTGAGTATTTTTAGTACTTTTAACTTAAGTTACGTAGTTAGGATAAGCTATTGGTTACTTAAATTGTATGTGAAAATACTTGAGAGGTTTACGGCTACAGTCCAGTGAAAATATAGGTGTCATATGTTTAGAATTTTTCTTCTTTCGACACTTTCCTCTTAGAACAAAGTTTCATATTACTTTCTTGTATCAACTCGAAAAAGAAGGAAAAAAAATTCATCAAAAAAAATTGGGAAATATTTTCATGTTTTTTCAGCAAAATTTTTGCTGATATTTTCATGTCAAATAATGTAAATAGACATTTTATTTCTTGTGTGGAATTTGACGAACAATATTTTTGTCTTTGACGTCATCTCTCTAAAATTATGTTTTGTGGGACAGTTTTGAATAAACTCAGATGAAGTCCGACTTTAACCCTAAAACGTGTTTTTCATTTTTAGAGATTTATGGCGATTAGATAAGTTTTACAGTTTTTGGTGTATTCTGAGATCTATACACGCAGAGAAAAAAATATGTTTGATCCAACAATATTCCAAGAGCAAAATATGTATTGTTAACATATTGTTGGATTCCTTATGTAGTATTGTGAATCCAACAATCGTTTTTGTTAAATCCAAAAATAGTTTGTGTCAACTGAACACTATTTCTCTCTTTTCTTCGAAAATTTTATTCTCTTCTCTCGCTATTCGATGCCGTGTTGAAAAAACAATTTTGGTGAGTTGTGGTATTTGTATGACATGCTGCCTTTATCTTTGTTTTTGTGTGTATGTATACCAACAATGAGACTCTTGTTTTTATTTGTTTCTGTTTTGTTTCATTTTTCTTTTTTATTTCATTCTTCTTTCCTTTTCATGTTTGTTATGGTGTTTAATTATTCCTTATGCTGTGGTGGCTTTTTGTTTGTCTTTGTTGTCTGCTAAAGTAGCAAACCATGTATTGCGTACATCAATGCTCGTAATATTATACGCGATATTTATATCAAAGTTGTGTGGAAAGTGTATATGAGAAGTATATACACTCAAATCAAAAAATTTAGTATCAGGTTTACAGGGCTGACAATATGTTTTGTAAAAAATTTAGATTATGATTGTTCCTACAATCGGTATTGTTAACGATTTTTACAATATTGCGGTGATTCGAAAGTTGTTTTTGTTTTCTATGTTCGGAACAAAAGATAGTATTTTTGGATTTGGATTACAATGTTTGTACAAAACAAACACATTTTTGGAACCAAAATAGATATTTTTGTTCCAACAAAACCGAAAAATATGTTTTCTCTGCGTGTAGTAAAATTTTATGACGAACAATTTTGTACAATATTTGGATTTCATATGATCACATCTTAAAGGAGTTATTGAAATATTTTAGAAAAAGCACCACAAAGACACCTTTGATGAACCACATGAGGGTTAAAGTTTTTAACAACAATATTCCCCACATCCTCCTCTGTAAAGTTGCCAAAGACACTATATACCTAGAATATAATTATTCCAAGATATCTTAACTCGAGGTACCAATTGTGTTCAAAAGTTTGGTCCTGTTCACGACCTGGATTTGGTGCGGAACCCATTTAAAACTCCTATCTTTCTATGGCTCAGACAGCCTAAGACTCTACCAGCGATTTGGGTACAACCACAACCACCACAATACTCCCACAACTGATTTTAAATTCGAAGATGGATAATATCGGTCCACTCCCTCGGATAACTTCCCCACAAAAGTTCAATTTTTTTTGCAAATTTTATGGGCACGGTAACTCTCGAAGGGACTTACCGATTTGATTCATATTTAGCACATCGTAATATTTCTACCAGACATAGATCAACTTCGAATATGGCCCACACAAAATTTCGGAAAAGTGCAGTTTATGATATTCTCTTTCACCGGGTTTGTTTTTATTGTAACAACTTGTATAGAAAGGTAACATTTTTTTTTTCAAGAATCAACCGCTTCGGTCCAAAATTTGGCAGTCATATTATTTTGCCCAAACTTAAATCAAATCATGGTCATCGGTCCACTCTTTGGGTACCTCGTCCATACAATTTCAAAACTTTTGGTTAAAATGGTGTACACGGTAACTTCCGAAGGCAGAAATCGATTTGCCCCATACTTTGCATGTAGTAATATATCTACGAGACAAAGGTCTGATTAGAATATGGACTATATATGTCAACTCTTCCGGGTACCTCCCACACAAAATTTCGGAAAAGTGCAGTTTAAGACCTCCTCATCAAAACTATTTGATTTTTCTTGCAACGGGTTGCACTCAAGGACATTGTTCCGATGGTACAAATTTTTTAAGTGGCATGTCCACACTTCTTGAGAAAGTGACCCGACAGCTGTAAAAACCCCTACGGCCAGCAAGTGTAGGGCTGGTGCGCACGACACGTTCACACTTTACATATCGTAATATTTCTTCGAATGTTTGATGAAATCCGAAGATGGTGCTTATATGCCCACTTCTTCCGGTACCTCCCACACAAAACTTCGAAAATATTCGCTAAAGTATTACGCGCGATATCCATAAACGGCGGTTGTTCCGTTTTTGAATATGGTCCAAACTTTGGATCTCGAAATATTTTTTCCAAACTTAGTTTATGTTCAAAAGTGGCCCTTTCGGTCCACTCCCTGTTACAGCGATATTATGTTTTACGTGGTACATGTTTCCTGATATAATGGTCCAAAAGCTCTAAATTATATTGTGAACCTATCGAGAGAATGGACTATGTTGGTCAATTCCTTTAGGAACCTCCCCCGTTGAGCTTTAATTTTTGTAGCAATCTCGGAATAAGAATTGTATTCGCGTACCCTGTGTTCGATCTGTCCGTAGCATTCATGACCCGTTGAAATAGTGGAGATTATGTTATGATATGTTTACCATTAATATGTTGTGTACACTTTATTCTATGGATTTTTTTTAGTTATTCCCCAACACCCTCTTATTTTTATCATCCTTAACCGCTTTATGTAATGCACTGAATGTCTAAAAACATTCCTTAATTACACTTAGTTTCATTGCAAACAAAAGTAAGCAAAGAAAAAACCTGTGAATGCCGCAGTAAACTAATGTGAGGCCAACAGAAGGAAAAACAAAACGTTTCACATTTTAACCACTTTGAGAAATAGCAAAGGATTTACATATGAAAGCATTCGACATTTCATATCCTGTCCAGATTTTGACTGCTGTACAGAGTATGAGTGCGAGAGTCGTCTATGTGAGCGTGTGTTTTTTGCTATTCATTATTAAAATAGAAAGCACCTAAAGCAGCTTTTAACTCATAAAACATTTAAGACAACAACAGACCTAACAGACAGTAGAAAAAGCAGAAGAAGGCGAAAAAGCATAATTTTAGCAGCTAGGGAGGAAGGATTTGGCAAAAAATATGGAACAGAATATACTTAAATTAAAAAATCATACGCGCATCAACAAATGATGAGATGAGGGAGAAGGGACAGCATGGCAAAAGTGCCTTGCAAATGCTCCTCTTCTCTTTTCAGAGCAAAGTGTATTTTCACATGAAATGGGAAATGCGATTAAAGTGCAGAATAATTATGAATAACGCATGATGCCAAAAAGAAAAAGGAATGGGGGAGCAGGAGTGAATGGCCATCTACCCTTTAGTATCTCTGCAACTCACCTCACATTTGCAGATTATTTCCATAGCTGTTAGGTGCTTATGATTACATTTTGCCATAATTTGCATTAGGAAGAAGAAACAAATGGAAATTAAGAGGAGAATCATACCCATACCCCGAACACATCACTTCACACTACACCCCACATACGCTGTACATTAATCTCAAGAGCTTTGCCCAGCAAAATGGTGTCGTAGAAAAAAACAACACAACTCACACACACACTCATTACATTTTTATCAGGCCAAAGGATTTTTGTTTGCCAAGAGAATGGTTGCTGAATGGGTTCCTGGGATTCGAAATGAATTCGCTAACGTTAGGAATTATGTTAATTCCATTTGCATCGCACCACATCGTTGTTTTTCTTGTTGTCGTTGGTGCTGGTGTGCTGCTGCTTCTGTTGTTACCAAAGCAAATGCTGATGAAATCATTGCTAAAAAAGATAATTTTGTCTATTGTGTCACTGTTGAGTTGTTGAGTGAATTGCAAACTAGATGGGAGGTAGAGAGAGAGAAGAAGAAACAGCGCTGAATAAAACAGGAAAAGGATAATGAATTTTATTTTTTATAATTTCAGTTTGTGAAAAAGGTGCAAATTACAATGAATTTATGTTTAAATGTGAAAAGTGATTTTAAATTATTAATATTGTTAGGATTACAGAAAATAGGTTGGAGATTTGTGCCTTATCGTATTAAATCAAATTTTTGTGGTCGGATCAAATAAAGTGCGTTGAAACGGCGGAAAAAAATCCTGAAAGTGAATTAAGTTCGCCCACGGTAACGTCGGGCTAACGAGGACATCTCGCACTCAAAATTTCAAAAGTTATCAGAAAAGTGCATATCGCATCGTTTTTGTACCCTCAGCCTTTAGGCTTTGATACGACCAAAAATGTGCCTCACCGAAATAACGGTTTTAGACCCCAAGTATGTTTGGACGAAATTCGTTTCAGACAATTTGGAGTCGATTTAGCCACGTCCGTCTGTCTGCCTGACCGTCTGTCTGGCTGGCTGGTGCGCACAATAACTCTCGAAAGGATCAACTGATTCGAACAAAATTTTGGGTATAGGAATATTTTGTCCAAACATAGTTTATGTTCGAAGATGGGCCATATCGGTCCACTCCTTCGGGTACCTCCACCCCAAAAGTTCAAAATTTGTTTGTAAAATGGTGTGACCGATAACTCTCGTAGGGAGCCATCGTTTTGGTCCAAACTTTGCACATCGTATTATTCCTTCGAGATATAGATCGTGTTTAAATATGGACTATATCGGTCCACTCCTTCGGTACCTCCCACACAAAATTTGGGTAAAGTGAAGTCAAAGAGCTGCTCTCGGATCGTTTTAAAATTTGAACTAAGTGTTCCAAGATACCCCGACGGCACCAACCAAAATGGCAAATCCGCAAGATAATTCTCACAGGGTATTTCTGATTGGTGCAGACTTTGTACATCGTATTATTTAATCCAGTCATGTATCAGGTTGGAACATGGACTATATCGGTCCACTCCTTCGGGTACCTCCCTCACAAAATTCGGAAAAAGTGAACTTTAAGCGGTCCTTCCGCACGCTTTGATTCTGTTTTCAGTAGGTTGTTCTAGCGCACTCATTTACAACGGTACTATTTTTTCCGCAGTAAGTCAATACTTACTGAAATAATGGCTCAAAAGTTCCAAAACCCTGCCCGCACATACTAAGATAACTATAATGCAAGATAACTCTAAAACTTTTTCAAGAATTTCTTCTGACCAGTGTTCGAAAATAAACACTATAATATCGTACCGTACCGTTCTGTACCGTACCAAGGTGGATAGGTACACTACGATAGTGTACCGCTCCGGAGCACAAACACTAAAAAATATTTTAGTGATACTGTACCGGAACACAACGATAATCGTAGTGTACCGCATGCCGGAGCACTAAAAATCGTAGTGTTCCGACTGCGGAGCACTAAAAATGTTAGTGTTCCGACTGCCGGAGCACTAAAAATCGTAGTGTTCCGACTGCCGGATCACTAAAAATTGTAGTGTTCCGACCGCCGGATCTTTAAAAATCGAAACAATGGGTCAATAAAAATCGTAGTGTTCGGTTGTGGAGCACAAAAATCGTAGTGTTCCTACTAAAAATCGTAGTGTTCCTACTAAAAATCGTAGTGTTCCGACGGTCGGAACACTACAAATTTTAGTGCTCCGCAGCCGAACACTACGATTTTTATTGATCCTTTGTTTCGATTTTTAGAGATCCGGCAGTCGGAACACTAACATTTTTAGTGATCCGGCAGTCGGAACACTACGATTTTTAGTGCTCCGCAGCGGAACACTACGTTTTTTATTGATCCTTTGTTTCGATTTTTAGAGATCCGGCAGTCGGAACACTAAAATTTTTAGTGATCCGGCAGTCGGAACACTACAATTTTTAGTGCTCCGCAGCCGAACACTACGATTTTTATTGATCCTTTGTTTCGATTTTTAGAGATCCGGCAGTCGGAACACTAAAATTTTTAGTGATCTGGCAGTCGGAACACTACGATTTTTAGTGCTCCGCAGCCGAACACTACGATTTTTATTGATCCTTTGTTTCGATTTTTAGAGATCCGGCAGTCGGAACACTAAAATTTTTAGTGATCTGGCAGTCGGAACACTACGATTTTTAGTGCTCCGCAGCCGAACACTACGATTTTTATTGATCCTTTGTTTCGATTTTTAGAGATCCGGCAGTCGGAACACTAACATTTTTAGAGATCCGGCAGTCGGAACACTAACATTTTTAGTGATCCGACGGTCGGAACACTACAATTTTTAGTGCTCCGCAGCCGAACACTACGATTTTTATTGATCCATTCTCCAAAAATCAAATCAGACGTTTTTCACGTGTTCTATTATAGTTTATTTCTTAATTTGTATTTATTAAAAAAAAATATAAAATATTTAATTTTCCTCACCAATCATAATAAACTCCTTTGTGGTATTTTCTATGTATCCACAGTCAGAACACTACAATTTTTAGTGCGCCATTGTACAAGAACCGAATTAAAGTTTGTCATATGTTCTACTTAAGTTCCCAACGTTATTAATTAATATGTATACATACATGGATATAACAGGTGTATCTGTGTTTTTATGTCTTAATTTGTACTTATTATTTAATATAAATATTTAATTTTCCTCCCAAATCATAATAAACTCGTGTGTGGTACATTATCATTACGTTATTTTGTAGTGCTCCGACTGCGGAACACTACGATTTTTAGTGTTCCGACTGCGGAGCACTACGATTTTTAGTGTTCCGACTGCGGAGCACTACGATTTTTAGTGCTCCGACTGCGGAGCACTACGATTTTTAGTGTTCCGACTGCGGTACCCAACGTTTTTAGTGTACCAAAATGTGGTACACTACGTTTTTCGTTGTGCTCCGGAACAGTATCACTAAAATATTTTTTAGTGTTTGTGTTCCGGAACACTAACGCTAAAAATATTTTAGTGATACTGTTCTCGGAGCGGTACACTATGTTAGTGTACTGTTTATTTTCGAACTCTGCTTCTGACTGATACTTTCTTACTGGTTTTTTTTTTTTTAATTTTGTTCAGGTTGTTGTTGGAGGCAAGTACATACTCACTGAGAAAATTGCCTAAAACCTCCAAACAAAAACCCTACAGACATCAACTAAAATTACTGACTTGCACGATAACGGATGAATAGAGTATCCGATTGGACCGAATAGGTGTACATATCATGGAAGTGTGATTATAATGCTACGAGGCTACTAGACCTCGGAATGTGGCGAGATAAAAGACATGTGGACAGGCCTGCACGCTTCACAAACTACCAAGAGAGAGATAGCAACTAATGCGGATTACTGCACTGCTGCAATGACCTTTGATCTGCCCTATGAAGTCAAATTTGTAAACTGGAAAGTATGGACTATTGGATCACCACTGACGGGTTGCGACATCAAGGTGTACACGGACAGCTCTAATATGAATACATCCACTATGCTACCGTAGTGTTTTCAGGGGGAGATTCTGTCTATAAAGGAAGCTTGTACTCGTATTATACTTCTACAGCCCCGTTGTCAGTATTGGGGATTTCCCCCAAATTGTGGAATTTTTTTTTTTGGAATGGTGAAAAAATTCTAGTTGAGGAATTTTTGGGAAAATCTGAAAAATATTTGGGATTTTGTGGGGAATTTCTTTTTTGGGTAATTATTTCAGATTATCTGAACTTTTTTAATTTCAGTACGTGAACAGCGAAACGCACAAAAAACATGCGTCATATACTAACTGGTCACAGAAAAAAATATGTTAGAAATATGTTTGGATCCAAACAAATATTTGTTTGGGACTGATTGCAAACATATATATGTTTGGATCCAAACATAATGTGTTTGTGTCAAAACAACTTTGAGGAAAATGTGTTTTGTTTGGTGCCTTGACATAACTCCCAACGGACATAACTCCCAAAATCGTTTTGGGAGTTATGTCCGCCTTGGGAGCTATGTCCGACGCCACCTCGTCCTCTCGCCTTCTGTACAAATAGCCCGATTTTTTTCAAAAATATTTTCACTATTTAAGAAAATAGAAAGCTTTTGTATAAATATGCAAGTATTTTTTAAAATCGAAAAGAGCAGCAGGCGAAAATACAAAGTTACGTTAAAAATATGCAAATATTTTAAAAATCGCCGTAATCTGGAAAAGCTTCTGCTGACAAATTCAGACTTAATTATTTTTTAAACGATTTTATGAAAACTGATACTTTGGCATTATTTGGCACTTAAGCCTTCTCAAATAAACAATTCCACTCAAAAACTAATTTCTTCCCTAAAATTTATAACGGGTTTTTGCCAGATCAATAGAAACAAGTAAAAAAGCGTTAAGTTCGGCCGGGCCGAACTTTTCATACCCTCCACCATAAAATATTCTGAACTAAAATGGATTAATTAGTTTTCATTCCTGTCCCCAACTTTAAGTGGGTACGTTAAAATGTCAGATAATGTACATAAAATGTTTCATTCGGTAGGCCCTTTTTTATGGTGCCTATATCTAACTATGTATGTTGAAAATTTTTGGTGGGCTAGAAATTGGGAGGTACCGTTATATAGGGGTTATAATAAAACATGGACCTATGTTGACAGTTTTGATGGGAGCCTTTAATGTCAAATAACTCATAATTCGGTTAAAAATTGTAGCTAGAATCTTCAAAATACCGAAAATCGGTACATAACGTGGGAACTTCAAATGTCATTATCAGCTAGTTCGGAGGTATGTGGGCTATACGAAAATATGAACTTTTTGTGAACAATTTTTGTTGGCTTTTAAATTTCAAATTACAGAAAGTTCGTCCAAAAAATAAAGCTAAGGTACGGAAAATCGGGAGGTTTGTTTTGGGGCTATACCAAAACATGGACCTACGTTCGGTTAAACATTTTAAGTAAAATCCTCAAAGTACCGAAAATGGGGAAGTATCGTTATATTGGGGCTATGTTGAAAATTGTTGATGCAGATGTGTGGTGACCACTACAACCTTCAAATGTCAAATTACAGTTAGTTCGGTTAAAAATTTTAGCTAAAATTGCCAATTACTGAAAATTGGGAGGTACCGTTATATGGGAGCTATATCCGAACATGGACCTATGTTGAAAATTTTTTATGGAGAAGTGTTGTGACCACTAAGAACTTCAATTGTCAAATTACTGCTTGTTCGGTTTAATATTGTAGTTAAAATCATCAAATTACTGAAAATCGGGAGGTACTTTTATATGGGAGCATTATCAATACATCGACCTTTCTTGACAATTTTTGGTGAAGAGGTGTGGTGACCACTAAGAATTTCAAATGTCAAATGTTCAAATTACAGATAATTCGGTTAAAACTTGTAGGTAAAATTCTCAAAATACCGAAAATCCGTTACATGGGGATACCGGAATCCGTTATACCAAGGTACCGTTATATGGGTCTATTCCAAAACATGGACCTTTGTCCACCAGTTATATAAGTTTATTGACATTTAAGAACTCTAAATGTCACATTATAGATAAATCGGTCTGAAAATGTAGCTAAAAACGTCAAACTACCGTAAATCGGGGGGTACCGTTATACGGGGGCTATACCAAAACGTGGACCTATGTCCACAACTTTTGTTATATAAGTTTAGTGACGCTTAAGAGCCCTAAATGTTAAATTAGAGCTAAATCGGTCTGAAAATGTAGCTAAAAACGTCAAAATACCGGAAATCGGGGGGTACCGTTATATGGGGGCTATACCAAAACGTGGACCTATGTCCACAACTTTTGTTATATAAGTTTATTGACACTTAAGAACCCTAAATGTTATATTGTAGCTACATCGGTCTGAAAATGTAGCTAAAAGCTTCAAAATACCGTAAATCGGGGGGTACCGTTATATGGGGGCTATACCAAAACGTGGACCTATGTCCACAACTTTTGTTATGTAAGTTTATTGACACTTCAGAACCCTAAATGTCAAATAATAGCTAAATCGTTTTGAAAATGTTGCTAAAAACGGCAAAATTCCGTAAATCGGGGGGTACCGTTATATGGGGGCTATACCAAAACGTGGACCTATGTCCACAACTTTCGTTATGTAAGTTTATTGACACTTAATAACTCTAAGTGTCAAATTATAGCTACATCGGTCTGAAAATGTAGCTAAAAACGTCAAAATACCGTAAATCGGAGGGTACCGTTATATGGGGGCTATACCAAAACGTGGACCTATCCCCACAAGTTTTGTTATATAAGTTTACTGACACTTAAGAACCCTAAATGTCAAATTATAGCTAAATTGGTCTGAAAATGTAGCTAAAAACGTCAAAATACCGTAAATCGGGGGGTACCGTTATATGGGGGCTATACCAAAACGTGGACCAATATAGCCCATCATCGAACTTGACCTGCCTGCAAACAAAAGACGCATTTTCCCAAAATTTCAGCGTCCTAGCTCCATTTTTGTGGATGCTAGAGTGATTACCACAGACGGACGGACGGACGGACGGACGGACGTGCACAGATCGACTTAGAATTTTACCCTGATCAAGAATATATATACTTTATAGGGTCGCAAATGAGTATTTCAATGCGTTACAAACGGAAAAACAAACTTAATATACCCTCCATATTATGGTGGAGGGTATAAAAACTGTTAATATTGAAATTTAACAAAAATAATTTTTAAATTAAGAAAAAAATCGTTGGAAGTTATGTCAGCGTTTTTTCTGGGAGTTATGTCCGTTTTGCTTCACGGACATAAATCCCAACGAATTTTGGGAGTTATGTCCGCAAAGTATTTTTCCGTTATTTTTTTACTAAAGTCTGTTATTTATTTCATTGGAATTTTTATTTACCACCTGCATATGTGTCTGTTGTTGCTTTTGTGATTGGTATTTCTATGCCTTTCAATAAACAATCACACAAAAAACAAAAAAACGTTGTTCCACAACATCCCATACGGGACAAGGGAGACTTCTCTCATATCAATGAGTGCACCCCGATTCATATTTAGCTCAATGATATGGGACCTACTGTTTATCGCCGAGTCCGAACGGCGTGTCTTAAGACACCACTTGTGGAGAAGTTTTTCAAGGCTGAAATACTCAGGAAATGTCGCCAACATTACTGAGGGGTATTTTGCCACCGTTGAAAAATGTTTGATGTTGCCTGGCCGGGGAATCGAACCCACTACCTTCTGCGTGCAAGGCGGGCGTGCATACCATTGCACAACGGTGGCACCCTCAATAAACAACCACCATTTATAAATGTGTGTTTATGTTAATGATAGCCATTGAGCGCTTACTGAGACCAAGTGTTCATACATTTCAATGTGTTTTACATTTACTGGTGCATCTGTTTGTTTTTTTGTGGCTTTGTATTTATATTATAACTAAACATATATTTTTTTGCACCCAATCAAATATTTGTTTGCATCCAAACATAAATTTGTTTGCAGTACCCAAACATTTGTTTGCTGCAAAATATGTTTGGGACATATGTATGTTAGAGAGGCCTTTTTTTCCTCCGTGTACCACCTTTTCGACGCAAAGAATATGCAAATATCGGCCACTGAATCTACATCTACTCTTTTCATCACGCAGACTGCAGACGTGATCACTAAGTTTAACATTATGGTCGATGGTAGCAGAATTCCGACCACCAATTTTCCCAAAATTCTGGGGTCCACATTCGCCGCATGTTCACGTCGTCCGCGCATGCCACAACAAGGTCCCCAAGTCCCTAGGCGGCAGGACTTGGGTTGCAGATAAAGAAATTTTGTTGACCACATAAAATGCGATAGGTCGATCTGTTGTAAGCTATGCGGAGACAGTGTCGCCTTCGAATATAAGTGCAACGTGATGCAAAAGAGTGCCTCATCTTCATTCATTCATTGTCTTCATTGGACGAGTTACATGAGGGGACAAAGATCTACCATTACAGCAACACAGTGGCATGCTTTCGTTGCAGTACTTGCTCGGGTGTAACCGTGAGAGCCATCCTAATCACCAAAATTTTCCGGACATAATGGCTTAATAACTTTAAAATGTCCTATGAGCAATTCCAGGATGGACGATGTCAGTCTATTCCTTCAGTTTTGTGTTTTCAATTTTAAAATCGAAGACTGTCATCTAACTTTTATTTGCTTTCAGGAAAGGCAGAAAAAATAATGTAATAAAAGCAGTGTTTTGTTGACGGACATAATTAAATATTAAAAAAATTGGATAAATAAAATAATAAAACTACTTTATACCTATTTTGCAACAAAAAATGCTTAAAGCATAGACGGCTATCCAAGAAAACTTACTTGGATAAGCTATATAAAATTCGGCATTGTGACTTATTTTATTCAGGCTTTATTACCCGTTCACCCGTTCATAACACCCAAAACTAACTTTGGGCTTATTTATGGCAGTTGCCCTGCCTGGTCTTCCTTAATTTGCAATGAATCATTTGCAAGAATAGTTGGCCATATTTCTTATGCAAAAGGGCGTGTCAAGAAAACATAAAAATTCTCATGGAGGATCTTTTGAGTTGCATAAGACACCACCTTCATTCACAGCGTAGTGATCGTCAAAACAACCACCACTTTTACTTGCGTTTTTTGTTAATTGTTAGATCACTGCCATTATGCAGAAATAAGAAAGAAGTACTAAGTATACGAATATAAAGTGAGTGAAAAAACACATAATATTAATGGAAGTGTGGAGGCTACTTCATGAATGGGAATCAGTTATTTTTTAATTCTATATTGAAAGACAAACGATGTACTTCGGTTCGCACTTTCGACCACCTCCCTCACAAAAGTGGAAATGTTCGCTTATGAGCTGTTGAAATGGCCAAGCCAACGAAATTAATACGCAATTTGACCGAAACTGTGCACATAAGTCTGGTTTTAACTCAAAGGGAAAAATGTCGGATTTTTTTTATGCGGCTGCCTCCAAAAGTGTTTAGTTTTGTTAGATTTTAATATTGATAAAGTTTGAGCATAATGGGAATATGTTAACACGTGTCAGTGGGGCCTCAAAGTTTCCGTAGTAATTTGTATGGGACCAAAGGTGAATTTTCACGGAATTGCTCTAAATCTAAAGGCCATAATTATTGTCCAATAGAAGAGAAAATTCCGCATAAAAAATCCGACATCGTTTTTTTCCCGCATATTAAACGCGTTTTGGATGCGTCATTTTTACTTAAAAAAATAGAACGATACGCCTGCTTAAAATGTGCAAAAACAGATATTTAAAAATTAACGGGAATCCGGAAATAAAAGAGATTTTTTCTAAAAATTGAGTGAGATCTTACATCCACGGTTCTTGATGTACCCCACTGAAACGGCATAGAATGATGTATTTTTTAATGGTGATCATTGAAATCGGATGCGCATAAAATGTAAATGTACTTCGTGGAAATTGTTGCCATTTTATTATTTTTTCGACCCTAATATGCAACTGATGCTACGTCGTGGTCGCCAAATAGAATTTCACAAAGTGTATATCAAATAAAAGGGATTCATTCGCTGTGTAGAAAATCGGATGCGCATGATGTCATATCCACTATTACGTTGTTTATATGTGTTGTAAGTTATGTCATATTCAATATAACTTTATTTTAATTATTTGCCACAATTGGAGTGGTTTAATATAATGATCAAAAATAGTTCGCCAATAGGAAAACTATAAGCCAAAAATTGGTTTTCCTATAAAATCAGAAAGTAACAAAATTAGAATAATAACATTTTTAAATTAAGTTTTTCCTAAAATTTTCTTTGTATTTTTGCAAATAACATGAGTATTATAGCTCCGACCTTCACGACACAGGCTTAACTTTATTTCTGACAATCTATGGATGCTGTTGTAATTTTTATACCCTCAGCATTTATGCTAACGAGGGTATATACATACACTTTCGTACGGGCATTATGTGCCACATCGAAATAATGGTTTTAGACCCCAAGTATGTTTGGACGAAATCCGTTTCGCCTCGAAGGGACCAACCCCTTTGGTCCATACTGCGCACATCGTAATATTTATACCAGACATAGATACATTTCTAATAGGACTATATCGGTTCACTCTTCGGGTATCTCCCACACAAAATTTCGGAAAAGTTCAGTTTAAGACCTCCTCTCGAATCCTTTTGATTTTTGTTGTAGCAACTTGTATTCGCTGCTCCCATTACGACGGTGCAAGTTTTTTCAAGGGTAAGTAAAGAGCAAATGGTCAGAAAGCTGTAAAAATCCGCTATGGCACCATGTGTTTTGGATGGAGCGCGCGGTAACTCTCGAATGGATAAACCGATTCGATCCAAAATTTGGCAATCGTAATATCTTACCCAAAGTTAAATCAAGTTTTTAGATGGGCCTTATCGGTCCACTTATTTAGCTTGATTTTTCTTGCAACTGGTTGCATATATTTCTATATATACCACCCACACAAATGATCAAATTTTTGTTTAAGTGCAGATAAGGGTTTGTGTGAGAATCCTTTGGAAATTTTTATAGAAGATACTCCTAGCACTTCTAGCCCCATTTACAGCGATATGATGTTTTTCCTGATATAATTGTCCTATTGAGAGCAATGACTCCCATAATAAGACATTCTTCAAAATTGGACTATATCGGTCCATTACTTAAGGTACCTCCCCACAAAACTTTTGAGAATAAATCCAATTCCATATCTTTGTTGGCAAGTTCATACGCCCAAAATTCAGAAGACTTTTTTGGCAAAAATGTGTTTAAATTCACACAGGCTGAGGGTATACCTCTGTCGGCAAAGCCAACTGATACTTTTTTACTTGTTTTATGTATATTTTGTAAGCATATGCACTACCATTTCAAAAAATATGTTTGCAAATACGTAATATATTGTCATAAATTTGATTTTACGCAAATTCGTTTAGACATTTCGGGAAAATTTTTGCATCAGCGATTTTTTTTAGAAATTTTTCTTAATTTTCTCAATTTTACAAAATTTTGCCCATATACGAATGTTTTCATGTATTTGATGCACTAAGCACTAGGGTGGTTTTAAAAAATCGATGTCGGATTTTTTATGCGGCACCCTCTAAAGTGTTTAGTTTTGTAGATTTTAAGATTGCCAAAGCTTGAGTACAATCGGAATAAGTTGACACGTGCGACTGGGCCTCAAAGTTTCTATGGGCCCTATATAGCTAATATGGGTGCCACCGGGGTGCAATGGTATGCACAACCGCCTTGCACCATAGGGTCGTGGGTTCGATTCCCCGGCCAGGCAGCATCAAAACACTTTTCAACGGTGGCAAAATACCCCTCAGTAATGTTGGCGACATTTCCTGAGTATTTCAGCCATGTAAAACTTCTCTACAAAAGTGGTGTCTTAGACACGCCGTTCGGACTCGGCGATAAACTGGAGGTCCCATATCATTGAGCTAATATGTATCGGGATGCACTCATTGATATGAGAGAAGTCTCCATTGTCCCTTATGGGATGTTTGTGGAAGAATTATATAATATAGCTAATATAAAATCCGACCCGATTTTCAAATTTATTTTGTAGCATTACTTGCTTACCCTCAGAAATGAACTGGTAAAACTGTTTCAGCGATTGGAAAATAAATGTGGTCTGTAGAGCGATTTCGTGAAAACTCGCCTTCGGCTCCAACAAATTACTATGGAAACCTTGAGGCCCCAGTGGTAGGTGCTAACATATTCCGATCGTGCCCAAACTATGGCAATCTTAAAATCTAACAAAATTAAACACTTTACGGGGGTGCCGCCTAAACAAATCCGACATCAATTTTTTCTCTTTGACTTAAAAACTGTCTACTGAACACGCTATATATGTAGTACAAGTTCAATGAAGTTTGGAATGTGTGACGGAATTTGGTGAAGAATTTAGTTTGCCAAATTATATTAAAATCGGTTGAGATTTGGATACACCCCCATACATGTATTTTCGTCCAAAGACACTAAAACTGTAAAATATTGACAAAATTTTTTTTTTTGAAAACTGTTTAGATTTTGCTAGAGCTCCCATATATATTTTATTCCGTATTTAATGTATTTAAAACACCAAGTACAACATTGGATAGACATTTTGAAGAAATTTGCAATATGTGACCGAAATCGGTCTAGAGAAAATTTCACCAAATTATGTACATATATAATAACCCGATCGACTGTAAATTTGTTTTTGGGGTCATATAAAACTGTATTTTTTGATCGATCGTCACGAAATTTTGTGTGAAGGTCGCAATTATAGTCCGAACGAAATTTTAAATAAGGTAAGAGGCATTTTCGCTTCCATATGGAAAAAGGCCCCTGACCTTTCCCTGGTGCAAATTATAATGAATTCTCGGCTAGATAACAGACCTACTGTCTATTATATAGTTGTTTTTATTATGTTTATATGTTCGTTCCTCTATTCAATCTGGCTCTGGGTCTATCTCCAGTTCAATAAATGGCTGCTTCGATGGGATGTAGCCACAGATCCACTGGAGTTAGATGGGTAGGTTTGGCGGTGCAGTTAAAAAGGTGTTTTGCGTCGTGCGGGCCCATGCCGCATACTGGGCATATGTCCTCAGTACTTTATTCACACTATAATTGCTTAAGGCCTTGGCAACTGCGTGCGTGTGAATGCTATTCAATCCTGCTTGATATGCTTGTTGAACTAGGGGTTCTCTCCTATATCGTTGGACCTCTCCCTCTAGAGCATGGATATCCTTCCTGATATCCCTGAATGGGCCGCGCCTACCCACAAGATAATCCAAGCAGGTACTGCAACGAAAGCATCTCATTGTGTTACTTTACAGGAAGAATTTTTGCCTCCTCATGTAGATGGTCCACTGAAGATTTGGGAAGGCACCCTGTCGCTGTTCTATGGGCGACATTCTGGCAAGTTTGAATCTTTTTCCAGTTCGTATCACACAATCTCGGGGACCAGACTGGAGCCGCATAGCTTACCACAGACCGACCTATCGCGTTATACGTGGCCAACAAGGTTTCTTTATCTGCATCCCAAGTGCTGCCGGCCAGGGACTTGAGGACCTTGTTCCTACTTTTCAACTTGTCGCAGATAGCTGTGGCGTGTGCGCACGACGTGAATGTTGTGTCGAATGTGACCCCTAAAATTTTAGGGCAGTTTATGGTCGGAATCCTGCTACCGTCGACCACGACATTCAACTCCGTCCAAACTGTTCTGTCCATGTGGTGAACAGAGTGGCTGTAGATTTTGTGGCGGAAATCTGCATATTCCTCGAATGGAAAAAGATGGTATGATCGGTTAAATAGTTGTACAGTCTCTCACAAATGTCATCAGGATAGGTACCCGACGCCAGGATCGTGCAATCATCCGCATACGTCACGATCTCAATGCCGTCTGGAGAGGGTGGAATACAGGAGAGGTAGAGGATAAACAGTTCCGGAGATATCACCCCACCTTGGGGAACTCCCTGTTTTACTCTACGGGGTTTGGACTTCTTATTCCTGAATTCCACGTACGATTGGTGTCCACACATATTGTTGACTATCCAACGTTTCAAGCTTGGCCGGAGGGTTGTCTGCTCAATGTCCTCAAACAGCGTGGAGTGCCTCACTGTATCAAAGGCTTTGGATAAGTCAAGCGCCACCATCACTGTTCTATCGCACGGCCGTCTCTGGTTGAGTCCTTTAGAGATATATGTGGTAATGGCGTGCAGCGCTGTTGTCGTGCTGTGCTGCTTACGGAATCCATGCTGATGATCGGCAACTTGATAGCTATTTCTGATACTGGGAAGGACTAAGGCCTCAAGTGTCTTTGCTACGGGCGACAAAAGCGAAATCGCTCTGTACGATTCACTTTTGCTGGCATCCTTGCCTGGCTTCCGTACTGGGACCACCCTGCCCATTTTGCAGACTAACGAGGGTGGCTAGCGACAAGTTGAAGACTTTGGTGAGATACTCGACTCCCGGCTCATCCAGTTGCTTCAACATTACCATGGAGATTCCATCAGAGCCCAACGCTTTGGATGACTTAGCGTTCCTGATGGCATTGGCAACATTATCCATTGTAAATTGTGGTGGTTCATCCTCGGCAGGAAGAGATCTGATGCGTCGTAGTACTCTTCTCTTCGCCCTGTCACTCTCGAGATGCTCGACAAACTGTCGATTGAAATTACTTGCGCACCTCTTCGGGTCAGTCAACGTAACGTCGCCAAACGTGACTGAGGTCCTATCTTCCCTTCTTCTAGGGTTCGAGAGTGACTTAACCGTTGCCCACAATTCACCTACACCGGCTCCAATGTTGCAGCTCTTCAGATGATTTAACCATTTTTTCCGCTTATGCTCGCAGACCATCCTGTTAACTTCCAGTGTCAGCTCCCTAACTCTGGGGTCATTGGGGTTGATACGACGAAGCTCATCACGCTCATTTGCTAATCCCGTCGTCTCTGCTGGGAAATTTGGTCTTAGTTCGGGTATTCGACCAGCAGGGATATGGCGAGTGGCTGCAGCAGTGATGATGTCCCCGAACGTCCTTTCCGCTACCCGAACATGAGAAGGATTGGGCAATTCTCTATAGCGGTGATTGGTGAACTCTCTGAAACTCGGCCAATCAGCTTTTTTTATGATTGACGAACGTGCGGCGTTCAGAGGTGATGACGTCGGAGACAATTATGGGGAGATGGTCTGATCCAACGGAAATGACGGGATGCCAGGTAACGTCATTTGTCTGACCAGGTGACACGATGGTTATGTCAGGCGAACTATGACACTCTAATCCTCTAATTCTGGTAGAAGCGTCCTCTCATTGACCGTGCAAAACTTAGAGCTATAAATCTGCTCAGCCAGCGCTGTACCTCCCTGTTCGTTTCCGAGAGCCGAATGCCACATCTCATGATGCGCATTAAAATCCCCCAGGACCAGACGATTATGACCTTGCAAGAGCGGGCTAATGTCAGGCCTATAATCAGGGATACAGCTATACATTCAGCAACTCTATCTGGGCAGCTCCACACCTGACTGCTACCCCCATACATTCCATGTACGGGCCATTAGAGACAGGCTCAAGCGAGATAGGTCTGTATTGGACAGACTGGTGCAATAGGAAAGCCAATCCCCCACCTCCACTTCTGGTGCGATCTTTCTTTAGAACATTGTAACCATCACAATGCTCTAAGCTGTGGTTGTTGTTCAGCTTGGTTTCCTGCATCGCCACGACCTTGATGTTCTTCCGACTCATAAAATCTACTATCTCCTCGCTCTTACCTCGGAGTCCATTGCAATTCAATTGCAAAAAGTCTGCATTTTCGGGGATTGGGACAACAACGGCTGGTGTTAAAGGCTGCGTGTGCGGTTGTTGTCGAGGGGACTGCGGGGGAGTTTCGTAATCAGACGAGGGAGTCTCGTAATCCGACGACGACTCACTGGGGACTGTGTTCACGCAGCATGCAGCAACATAGTCCTTGTCGTAGTCCCTCACGTGGACGAGTCCAGAGCAACCCCTTAGATGCACCCACTCCTGACATCTATTGCATCTCACCGAAGGTTGGATGTGGGTGAAGATGCGGATGTGACAAACTGAGCACAGATATATTGGTCCTGGGTTTTCCTCCGTCCCGGCTCGGACCAATAGAATTCGGAGCAGGCATTCCGGGATATGCTGCTCCCAATACAGAAAAACGAAACAAATACAAACATGTACACACTGAGGTGGCAGCCACTGGCCGGAACATTGGTTTTGTGTTGTTCCGGGTCAATCCGGTATGAAAGAACCCGCTGCCGTGGGATTGGCCGTGATCGTCTAGTGGTTAGGACCCTACGTTGTGTCTATTATATAGTGGTCTCCTTTTGTGGTTTGGTTTGTGTTTTTATTTGCTTAACAAAATAGACTATCAACGAATACCACATTAAGAAAGTCGCTAGCTCAGTCTTCACATGTTCGGCTGTGATACCTGTGCAATTGCGTTATTTGTTAATTGCTGAAAACACATTCAAAGAATTTCTTTTGTACAAATCTCAACAACATATTTAATGAATTGCAATTTACATGAAAATACAAAACACTTTGTGTAGAATATTTGGATAAGTCCTCTTAAATGAATGAAATGCATTCTAAATCCAAACACAAAATGAAGAAACTTCTTTCTGCAAGTGTTCTTTATAAATTGAGGGAATAATTAAGGAATTATGTAAATTCTACGAGGACCATATTCCATTGAGATTGAAACTCACAAAAGGACACACCTACTCTCTTAGAAAATGCAAGAAAGAAAACAAAAACGTTTATTATTAATAACGACGTCCTTAGGATACGCAATGCAAATGCATGGCAAAACAAAAATCCTTTAAAATTATTCATAAAATTCCAATTGAAAATCTGCCGTTTAACGAAAATTACTTCGCTAATTGCAATCAAGCAATAAATGCAGTTCTCACTTTTTTTGTTGTGTTTCGAAATCGCAAAAGGGGGATCAATGTGAGGTACCTCAAACCCCCCAAAAATATGCCAAAAGCTTTTGAAAAGCCAATGCAATTTCCATAATTTGTCTATAGAATCGAGGCAGCTGAACAATGCAAATTCAAATTCGAATTCATATCCTGATTAACATTCATACAAAACGAGAAAAAGGAATATGTTCCCACTTTTTGTTCGGAAACCACATAAAAGATGGAATTGAACACTGAGTTAACAAAGCCAGTCATCATCATTGTGAATTGAAATCTAGTACTTCTTCCCATCCAGACATCCATGCATCTCTCCTTGTTAATTTGAAAATTATGAAATCTGCATTATTATATCCGGAATCGTTTGGGACTTGTTTTCTGCTCAAAGTGGTTTCCTTCATTTGGTTTTTTTTTTTTCGTCTGTTATTTTATTCATATGTAAAATTTTGAAGAATTTTTAGACGTCGTCATTGCCATGAATGTGACTTAGTGCATATTGTTTTTGTGTTTTTTTTCCTGACGTTGGCGTCAATGATCAAAGGACGACACTCTTGAGAAATTATCATAAAAGGATTTCTTTATGTTTTAATATGAATTGTGTCGCCTTAAGTGTAGATTATTTTTGTGTTAAGATTTTTTTTCTAATTTTTTGTCGCCGGTATGTTCATAGAGGTGAATATTAAAATATTATAGGGTATTTTTCGAAAAGAATGATAGGTTTGTGGAACAACACAGAGATCGATATTGTTTCTCATATTATGTAAAAGCTACCCCTAATTGTTTACTTTCTACATGCTACATTCTATATAGCCGAAATATATAATGGATCTAGAATCAAAGATCGGCTAAAAATACCTACGGTATTCCACATCAGAAAACGATCACCATTCCAAATATATAGACCACATAAGTTTAGAAACTTTGGAAATGAAGTCCCAAAGATTTATCAATTCTTAAAGATTCCTAAGGTCGTTTATGGATATGTGTTTCCTATCGAAGTATTGGACTTGCATTAGTAAGGTGTAGTACTATTAGCCAACAATAAGCTGTTGCCCTTATATTGATCATCTGTTAAGTATGATAAATAGATCATCTGACTAACAGCCGTAGTTTTAAGGATTGTTATTGCCGTAGACTTTGCTCTAAATTCAGACCACCTTCCCGTTACTTAATATGGCTGAAACATACAGGTCCCCAAAAAAAGATAATAGACGATGACTTCACTACCATACTCCTACAGCAGTATCGGACGGTATCATAATTAAAGGCTAAATATTGTGTTTGTATTGTGCTAAACAACAACAAATGCCTCAATCGAACGTAAACGCACGATGTTGCCTCTAGTGTACGTATGCTTCTGTTCGTTTCCCATTGCTCATGAGCATAGTCGATGCCCAATGCTACCCTATAGACATCAGTTCAAGGCAGGGGAAAAATATTTAGACAATCCACCTTGAAAGCCTGCAAAAAATGCATACGGAAACCTAGCCTTCTAGCGGAGGTTTAAAAATTTTCTGATTTGAGGGTGAGATAAGAAGGCAACAATCCTGCCGTCAAAGTATCCAAAATCTAAACAAAAATATATTAAATCTTACTTACTTACTTAGTTGGCCAATTACAGAACATTTGTTCCATAGGCCGAACTAAGAAAAGATCTCCATTCCTCTCTGTTTTTCGCTTGACTTTTTGGAATACCGCGCCTTTCCATTTCTTCATCCACTTGTTTGCTCCATCGAAGCTTAGGCCTGCCGATTCTGCGTGCACCGCCATGGGGCATGTATTCATACGCCTTTTTAGCGGGTTCATCATCGCTCATTCTCATGATATGGCCTAGCCAACACAATCGTTGCATCTCGATACGTTTAACTATATTCATGTCTTTGTATAGCTTATATAGCTCGTGGTTCATACGACGTCGATATTCACCGTCAACGCAAATCGGCCGGTAGATCTTTCGAAGACTTTTTCTCTCAAACACACCAAGCACTGCCACGTCTGCTTGCGCAAGTACCCATGCTTCGGAGCCATACATTAGCACGGGTAGTATCAGCGTTTTGTATAGTGTTATTTTTGTTTGACGAGATGTGGCTTTGTTTTTAAATTGCTTACTTAGACCATAGTAGCATCTGTTGGCCAATACAATTCTTCTTCTTACTTCACAACTGATGTTGTTTGTTGTGTTTATGGCAGTGCAGAGGTAGGCGAAGTCTTTAACTACCTCAAAATTGTAGGTACCAACTTCCACAGTTGGTCCGAGCTCTATGGACGCTTTGCGCGTCGACACCATCAATTTGGTCTTTTCGCCGTTTACCGCCAGACCCACTTTTGCAGATTCTGCTTCGGCCTTCCTAAAGGTATCAGTTACTTCCTTTACTGATCGTCCCATGATGTCTATGTCATCAGCATAGGCAAGTAACATGTGGCTATTGGTGTAAATTGTGCCATTTCTTTTGACATTTGCATCTCGTATTACCTTTTCCAGCAAAATGTTGAATAGGTTCTTTCCAAATTTAACTGAGGACCAAGTATCAGTTAATGTCATCTTACAAAGCCGGATGAGCTTTGCTGGGATACCAAATTCAGACATTGCGTGGACTGTCGAATGCTGCTTTATAATCGACAAAAAGGTGAAATATGTCGATCTGCATCTCTTGGGTCTTCTCTAGGATTTGCGCAGGGTAAATATCTGGTCAATGGTGGACTTGCCAGGTCTAAAGCCACATTGGTATGGTCCAATTATTTCGTTGACCATTGGCTTTAGTCGTTCGCACAATATTCCTGACACTAAGGTATAGGCAATAGGGAGAAGACTTATGCCCCTATAGTTTGAGCATACAGTCTTATCTCCTTTCTTGTGGACGGGACATAGGATGCTCAGGTTCCAATCGTCGGGTACGCGTTCTTCCTGCCAGATGGTGCTAACTAGCTAATGCGTCAGCGCGTCGCCTCCGGTTTTAAACAGCTCGGCTGGTAAGCCATCGGCTCCTGCTGCTTTATTATTCTTCAGCCGGTTGATTGCTGTTTTTACCTTATCTTGGCCGGGCGGTATACATTCTATACCTTCTTCTGGGATTGGATCTGTGGTATCATCGTCTTCGCTACTATTGGATACCAGCAGATTGGAGAAATGTTCCTTCCATATCCTGGGCACGCTATCTGTATCTGTTACCAGATTACCTTGCTGGTCTCTACAGGAGGATGTGCCTGTACCAAAGCCATCTGTTTGATGTTTCACTCTTTGGTAGAATTTTCGGACTTCATTCTGCCTCCTGTACATCTCGATTTTTTTGCACTCCCGCTTTTCCATTTCTCTCTTTTTCTTGCGGAAAAGACGTTTCTCTTCTCTCCTTTTCTCCCGATATCTCTCTCGCGCGCTACGCGTTGCTACTGATTGCAAAGTAGCTCTATATGCCGCATTTTTCTCTTCGGTAGCAGCACGACACTCCTGGTCATACCATGAATTCCTTTGTGGAGGTCTCTGGAATCCAAGTATGGATTTTGCGGCTGTTTGCTTGGAGTGGGCAATATGTTGCCATTGTGTTGTTATGTTATCGGGACAAGGAGTGCTCGCGTTAAGCAATTGGGCTAGTTGAGTGGAATATGCTGTGGCTATCTGTTGTGTTTGCAGTCTATCGATGTCCAACTTCCGCGTTGAGTCTGTTCGTGCCTTATTTGCAACGTTTAGACGGGTACGTACCTTTGCTGCAATAAGGTAGTGGTCCGAATCTGGATGAATGTCTTCCATCTATTACAACATGATCAATTTAATTACTTGTTCTTTGATCTGGAGATAGCCAGGTGCCCTTATGAATATCGAGATGATTAAATCTGGTACTGCTAACTACCATGTTTTTTGCAGCTGCAAAGTCTATCAGCCTCATACCATTGTCAGATGTTTCACTGTGGAGACTGAATTTCCCGACTGTTGGGCCAAAGATATTCTCCTTTCCAATTTTGGCATTAAAATCGCCTAAAATGATTTTAATGTCATGGGCAGGGCAACGGTCATATGTTTCTTCTAAGCGGTCGTAAAATATATCTTTGGTCTGTTCGTCCTTTTCTTCAGTGGGAGCATGAGCACAAATAAAGCTGATGTTGACGAATTTAGCTTTTATTCGAATTGCAGCAAGTCTTTCATTCACTGGGGTGAAGCTGGATACCAGATGTTTTAGTGTCCGACTAACTACGAATCCGCAACCAAACTCATGCTTTACGTCATGGCAGCTATAATACAGTGCGTCACCTTTAGGTGTTGTTGTGACGCCTTTCCCAATCCATCGTATTTCCTGTATGGCAGTAATATCGGCCTTGTACTTTTCAAGTACGTCTGCCAATGCGAAGACTGCACCTTCTCTATAAAGAGTGCGAACATTCCAGGTGCAGATTCGCAGATCATGGTCCTTAAAACGTTTGCGGGGTTCGTCAACTTTAGAGGGGTTTGTTTTTCTTTTCTTTCGTTTTTTCATAGTAGGATGTTTTTTTCTAGGGGAGGGTTACTAACCCGACGCCCAAACCCAAGTTTTTAACGTTCTTATGGGTGAACTCGCGGCGCATGTTAGCTCACTACCTTTAACGGGTTTAAAAGGCAGTTCCCCTGGTGACACCACGGGGAGGTCAGTGTCCACTTGAGATGAAAGAGGGACCAAGATAAATCCTGGGCTTTGCCATGTTAAAGCCGGTCAAGACCGTTGCTTGGTGTCATTCATCCCCTACGTCACCCAAATATATTAAATCACAAAGAGTAATATGATGTAAACATCATTGACAATTAGATCTTGGATCTAAACGACTGTTGAATATAATCAACGCTATTTAACCCAAAATCCCGCACTGCAGCTGCGTTCTGCAGGTAATTTGTAGAGCACCCCAACACCTGATCGCGATAAGAGGAAAATACGAAGAGCTTCTCGTGCAGTGAGGACGGATGTCAACCCATACACAATACCAAAGTATAATGTGGTTAAAAAAGTATTAAATCAGCCTTGAGTACCACAGCAAGTGGTCCAGGTGTTCCGGGAAGAAAAATGCTGAAGCACATTAGACTTTGTAATTTATCTTTCACAAACTTTTATCGTCCATTGTTGAACTGGGCTGACCACCAGAAATTCTTCCGCGCTGGAAGAAGTACCATGACAAGAAGTACCAGCCCAACAACAAAAGACCCCATAAACAGTCAATCTTTGTGACACTGGATTTTTTTAAAGAGTTCGAGACGAAACTCCCCAACCATATTAAACGTGTGTTGTCCAACTATCGCAGATAAAAACAAGTTAGATGTAACTCAGGGTGGAGTACTATCCAAATTCAGCTTCTACGTATCGCATACGCCCGCACCACAACCACAAATACAATTAAAGCTTTGTTCCTTAAAAAGAGAAAATTGTCCACTCCTTCCGGTACCTCCCCCACAAAAGTTCGAAAATGGTAGGAAAAATTGCGATCACGATAACTCATGAAAGGAGTCACCGATTTGGTCCATACTTTGCACAGCGTAAAGTTTCTAGGTACTCCTTCGGGTACCTCCCACACAAAATTTAGGAATAGTTCAGATTAGGGCCTGCTCTCAAATCGCTTTGATTTTCGTCGTAAGAATTTGTATTCACTGCCCCGCTTACGGCGGTACAAGTTTTTTCAGGGGCAACTCCATACTTCCTGAGCAAATGGCCTGAAAGCTAGTAAAAATCAGGTATCGCACCGTGTGTTGTGGATGGAGCGCGCGGTAACTCTCGAACGGATACACTGATTCGATCCAAAAATTAGCAATCGTAATATTTTGCCCAAAGTTAAATCTAGATCTAAGATGAACCTTATCGGTGCACTTCTTCAGGTACCTCCTCACAAAAGTTCAAAACTTTTCACTAGAATGGTACGCACGAAAACTTTTGAATGCAGTAACCGATTTGGTCCATACTTTGGGCATCGTAATATTTCTACGAGACATAGATCATGTTAGAATATGGACTATATGTATATGTCAACTTCTTCGGATACCTCCCAATTTCGGAAAAGTGCAACAGGTTACACTCAAGGCCCTTATTACGATGGTACAAATTTGGTCAGTGGCAAGTCCATACTTCTTGAGAAAATGAACCGAAAACTATTAAAAAAACATACGGCCAGCATGAGTATTGGCACCTACACTTTGCACAACGTAATATTTCTTCGAATATTACATGAAATTCGATGATGGTGCTTATAGGTCCGCTCCTTCCGGTACCTGTTCCACAAAAGTTCGAAAATATTCGCTAAAATGCTAAGCACAATATCTCATAAACGGATCAACCGATATGATCCATACTTTGGATCCCGATTTTATTTTGTTTGATTTTGTCCAAGCATAGTTTATGTTCAAAACTGGGCCCTATCGGGCCATACCTTAGGATACCACCCACACAAATGATCAACAATTTTGTTTAAGTTCGGTTAAGGGTCTGTGCGAGAATCCTTTGAAAATAATAATTGTAGCCCTGTTTACAGCTATATGAAGTTTTTCGTGGGCAAGTTCATGTTTCCTGGTATAATGGTCCTATCGAGAGAACTGACTCCCAAAACAAGACACACTTCCAAAATGGATTACATCCGTCCATTCCTTTAGGCACCTCCTTAAGTGCTTTTGAGATTTTGTACTAATCCATATCTTTGGCGGCAAGTTCATACGCCAAAAATTCTGAAGACCCCCTAAATACATACATACGCTTTTTTGGGAAAAAGGTGTTTCACTTCACACAGGCTGAGGGTATACCTCTGTCGGGGTAGCCGACTGAGACTTTATTACATGTTTTTTTTATATCAAAGTTTTTAATTCTGTTTTGTCAGCGTTAGCTTTTATCTTCTGTTTTTGTTCATTTTTCTTCATTATCAAATAATCGTCAAATAAATGTCGAAAAATCAGCTCTACAATTTTTTACTCGAAGAAATTTGTCTGGTAGCCTGTGGTAGAAGAGAAAGGCATATTTGTTAGTTTTCCTCTCCCTCTTTCTTAAAAATTGCTTCCAGTTTTACCACTTTTTGGGGTTAAGGAACGCTTTGCAAGTTAAAAGTAGTAACAAATGGTAAAAATGGTAACCTCAGGTAAGTAAAGGTACACAACTTAATATCATACGTAGACAACTGCACGATTATGTCGACAGGCATAGACGTAAAACATACCCTGCAAGCAAAAACTATCGCGGAAGTGACTTAAGAGTGTTGCCTAGGCGATGGAAAAAGTCGCGGGCGATAGTCGCGGAAGTCACCCTGAAGTGAACTCATTTGTGAACCACGACGGAGTCACATCCTGGTACGCTTTTGGAGAACTTATATTTCTTAACTGAAAACTCAGGAACATCCCCAACATTCATTTTGACATTTTAAAAATTTGATGTTGTTGTCTGGCTTGGGAATCGAACCTCGGACCTTCAGAGTGCAAAGTGAGCATACTTACCACTGCACCAGAGTGTCATATAAGCATCAGATAGAAAAATGTCATATAGTAGTTCAAATTTGTGGAATTCTTAAATAAATGTAAGGAATCGGCTTTTAAGTCACTCAGGAGTGTTGCACACGCGATAAAAGATGAACTGTCATTATGCTATAGAAATTGTTTATTTAATGAACCAACGATATTTATTATCTTCCTCGTCGTGTCTCGGAAGTGACGCTTTAGGCGAGGGAGTTAGAAAATTACTTCCAATTGTTTCCAGGGTATATAAACAGCAACATACCATCTTTTAAAACTTGGTTTCTAGTAGAAACGTACATATGCCCCACCAAAAATCAACAGCTGCCATCCTCATATCGTAGATAAATGGTGAATCAGGAACTCGACGTCCATATTCGTGAACAGGTTATCCCGACAAAGCAAAAACCCTAAAATACTGGACAACCTCTACTTCTTTTGTAGAAATGCTGAGATGACAAGTAGCATTGTGCTCGGTGGGAGACCACCTTCCATTAGCGATGATGAAAAGATTCTACCCAGAGAGACTAGATTGGTTTTATCACAATTCCTATCCGACATCATTAGGTACTTAGAGGTTGCCGACCAACCAGAAGAAGGAAAACTCATAGAATATCAAATCTATATAGTCCCAGATGGGTTAAGCCTTCGCCGAGAAATATGATGTTCTTGTCAATATCCTACTATCAGCAAGGTGGGCATGCAAACCACTGCGCTACTTCCGGTCTTAAGGAGGTCATGCGAACCCTGAATGTCTGAATGCCAATGTTGGTCGCCTAAAGGGCGAATATCGACTTCGTATGGGCAGTGTTATTCAGCTCTGTGCTATTCCGGTTGCTATCGGGAACTGGCTAATAGCATAGAGCTGTGAGCTTAGTGTTTGCTAAGCGAATGGAGCTTGCTCAGAGCTTGGAGCGTGCTAAGCACAGGGTCGAATCGGTATCTCGGTAACGTGACTGCTAACAACTCACGCGTCTACTCGTACTTTGTCGGCTGGAGTTCGAAATCTTCGATAAGAAAAACCGGAACATACATATATTCGGGCAATAACGAGAAGTGAATGAGAATTATTTTCCAAACACTTAAATCGAACGTTAGATATGTTGGACAATGTTGAGTATGGGGATGGTTGATGGTATTGACGTCATTGAATAAAGTGGCTGGGTTGGATGTTACTGTGGGTCGAAGGAGAGGTAAGTATTGTATAGAACGGTCAAGTTACAAATTCTTGTGCGCTTCAACCAGCTGAAAACTAAGGTGTTAGGCTATGCTAGGTAATGCTAGGTAATGAAACGCAATAATCGATTTTTCGACTTTTCGATTTTGGTCTAAAACCCAATATGTGATTTTTCGGTCGAACTTGCCACCACAGTCCTTCCAGCGACTATAGTCAACGATAACCTGGCCTCGGCTTCAGCAGAAGCAAACAACTCCTTGAAGCCAGGACCATCGGAAGCACCAATAAACCTACTATCGGCCGCAGTCGATAAAACTAGTCTTCCGAGGCAGGACACTATTGAGGATGGTAACCCGACACTACCTCAAAAAGCTCTTTCTCAAGGTTGGCTAAGAAGAAGGGGGGCTATCGCAGATCGTCTATCTTGACGAGGAAAATTTAATTATTCAGGAGTAAACTCTGTGTGGTGAGCTAGTTTGGAAGGAAACATCTTCACTTATCTAAGAAAAATCCTGAATTTAATAGGGTTTCACTCATCCTTATGACCGAAGGGGCCCAGCTGGGCCCAACGCCAGCATCGACCCCTATAGCCCCCAGAGGTCAAACTGAAAGCGAAGGCTTCACCCCTCTTGACTTCAACTCCCTCTTCAAAGGGAGGCCAAGAGACCCACGCCGATCCAGGACTCCAAACCTTCTGATTCCTCTGCCGGCTATCAAAAGAAGGGGAGCGGGAAAGACATCACAGCTAAAGCAGGCTCTCATGCTAACTTGAGCCGAAAGGTGTCTTCCGGATCTTCTCTTACTGGTAGCGGCTTTGAACAGAAGTTAGCCGGACCAATGGTATCAAATAAACTTCAAGTAGCAGTCATCGATAAATCTGATCCTGTGGCAATATCAGCGGCAATGGATGTGGAGGGTAAGTAGCGAGTAGATGCAACTGTGTGTTCTGTCCCAAAAATTCTCTCAGTAACCTGAGGATCTGAGGCAATGGACAGCTCTCTGAAGCAGATGTCCCGAAAAATTCTATCAGTAACCAGAGGATATCAGGTAATGGGCAGCTCTCTGAAGCGGTGATTACTAAATGCTAGGAATCCTTACCTTTAAATGGTTCAGAAAAGTAAGGCGGCCAGAAGTTTGAAGTCTTGAGATCTGATAACGGAAACGAAGATGGTTTGAGCCACGGGTTGCCAAGATACGTTATTTATAACGGTTGCCACAAAGATTATGTCTGGCGAGCTGTGGCAATCTCCTTTTATCTTCGTGGGCCGTGCAAAATGTTGACCTATTACTTTGTATCTTTCTGGTCAATGTCTTGGATGGAATGCAAAAGCTCATTATGAGCATTGAAGTCCCCTAACAACTGCCCTCAAAATGCGAACTAATATCTGGCATATAACGCATGTTACAACTATTCATCCTCTATATATACATCTCAGCTGTTGTTGTTGGGGAGGCTGCGGGGCCATTTTGTATTTCGACGATAAATCTGTCGACGAATTTCGAGACAAGCTGGGAGATGTTCTGGCGTAGCAATCAGCAACATAACTCCTGACTTAGCACCCTTGCGGAGGCTACGACCATAGTAGCCTCGAATGTGCACCCATTCCCTACATCCATTACATCTTACCGATGTTGTCATGTGGTGGATGGATCTTGCAAACGGAACAGATGCACGGCCCGGGGTTCTTCGCTATAATGGCAAGGACCAAAAGGGCGCAGAGCAGAAATTCCAGTATTCACCCATCCCTAGGTGAAAAAATATACGAATACAAAAACTTTATTTCTGAGGTGACGACCCTGATCACAAAAACCTTACAGTCAATTCGGTGTATAGAATCGATCGCAGTGGAATTTATGTTTTTGTAGGGTTGGGCTACTAACCAGGCGTCCAACTCAAGCTTTTAACAATTCCTACATGTTACCTCACTACCTTTAGCGGGTGTTAAAGACAGTTCCCCAGGTTACAGTTTCCCCTTGTGATGAAAGAGTGACCAAGATAAGTACTGGGTATTGCCCTGTTCAAGTCAGTTAGGATCGTTTATTGGTATCTTACATCCCCTACGTCACCCGACTTGTTAAATTGCCTGGTAAAATTTTACTTGAATACCTGTGGTCTTTCAACAATTTCCATCATTCCAATTAACCTCGCCCTTTAGTTGTATTTGCACATGTTTGTAATGCAACGACTTTCATATGACCGGGCACACGGCATCGTATTCATCATGCTAAACGTCATCTTAGACGCATGTGTGTCTCTTGAGTAATGAATTTTTAATGGATTTTACGTTTTTTTTCCTCATAGTCCTGGCTGACACTTCTAACGAATTTTAACAAAACAAAGTAGATGAAAATTACTAAATTTGTATTTTGTTTTGTAATTCGAATGCTTTGTGGTGGGTGGCAGCAGCATTGCAAATGCAACCGAATGCATATAAAGATTCTCAAGTGAAGGGATTATGAAAAGTGGGAAGGACTTAATGTGAATATTGCATAATTTTGTAATTTAAAAATCAAATGGATGTCTTAATAAGGGGAATTCCCCCCTACTTATTTCAAAAAAGGATTCTAATACCTATGCTATATACTGCAGTTCAATTCTTCATTATAGGTAATATTTGATATGATTGCAGTTCTCTTAGTATTTTTTGCCATCAATAAAATTGCGGACCATATTTTGTTTCATTTTCATTATTTCATAATTGTTCGCCATCTTTTCTCTTTCCATCACCATCAAAAGTGTTTATTTCAATTATACAGATGCTCGTGTATTTTCCCCCACTCCAAGATGGCATTTAGCAAGCTATTATTAATTCATCACATCCTCCACATATTAAACCAGTCAGAATAAAATTGCAATTTCTTTCTGTGCCCTAAGGCTTCTCAATGGTACAAATGAAACAATTTTCCAAGTTGAAATGGGGGAAAACACTCACATGGGAAAATTAACGACATAAGTTCTTCTTCTTCATACACTGGCCTGTGAAAATAAATGTTTAAATACTCGAAATCAAGGGACAGAAACTAAGATGGCAAATCGGAAGTAGTTCGATTTGAAAATTCTATCAAAATCTTCGGATAACTCAAACTGGAAGAGCCTATATTATGCTGTTCCATTGTATGGGGGCTGTTATAATTATTTTGAAGCATTTTGCAGCTTTAACCTCATTTATCGACTCGATTTGCATATAACGAAATCATATACGACTAACTTCTCAATATACCGGATTGACTCGGAGGAATCTTAGGCCAGAGCGCATCACCTCAACAATTATGTGTTGTTTTTTTAGCATGGGAGCGGCAATATATCCCGGAATGCCTAGTCCGAGCTTTTTTGGTCTGTTCCATTTACCAGATCCGCATATACCATATGTCAACTTCTGTGAGATGTAGTGGATGTATGGAAGGGGTGCACATCCGAGGCTGATTCGGTCTTAGTCGCCTCCAAAACTACAGCGATAGGAGTTATGTTGCTGCTTGCTGCGCCAGAACATCTCACATCGCACTATGTCGCTAGTCCATATTAACTGTGGGCAAAAATAAAGGGAGTTGTTGTAGGTGCATAAATTTTGGTACACGTACCTATTATTGACTTACAATATCCAGGACAAAAAACTGGGATGGTCGGTCAACGTTTTAATATAGCCCCCATAGAACCGGACCTCCCTATTTTCAGTATTTTTAAAGTTTTAATCATAATGACCAACCGAAATTAGTGAAATTTGGTGGTTAGTCTTCAGCAGAGGTATGAAACATTCCAACAGAGAATTTTTGGTGTAGGTCCACCCCATAAAACGGTACCTCCCGATTATCGGTATTTTGAAGATTTTAGCCTCATTGTTACACCGAAATTGCTGAAAATTGGTATTTAGTCTTCGTTATGGGGCATACAACTCTGCATAGGTCCACGCCTTCATATAGCCCCCATAGGACGGTACCTCCCGATTTTCTGTTTTTTTGAGGTTTTAGCCTGATTATCACACCGAAATGGATGAAAATTTGTATTAAGTCTTTGTATTAAAAAAATTTGTATTAAGTCTTCGTTGGCGGCTTATAACTTTCCACCAGAAATTTGTCGGTATAGGTCCTCGTCTTTCTATAGCCCCCATAGAACCGTAACTCCCCATTTTCGGTATTTTGAATGTTGTAGCCTCAATATCCACCCGAAATGACTGAAATTTTGTGTTCAGTCTTCATATTTTTTGTGAGCTTATTGAATACATCAACTTCTTGTCTTTATATATGAGAATTTTCCTTTAAAAACGTTTTTTGACCGGTTCATTTTTTGTAAAAAATCGAAGTTTGACTTTCTCTATTCACCATTTTTTAAAAAATTAATATTTTTAAAAGTCTCCCGTTTTAAAGCAAGATTATCACGTACTTAATAAGCCCACAAAATATATATGATGAGCGGTTCATTCGTTTTCGCGCTATAGCCAACACCGCAAAGCGTTTTGTTAAAATAGGGGGTAACCCCGGAGTAAGGTCGTCACTGAAAAAGAGAAATAATATGTTCGTCAGCAAACCTCTGCAGCTGGAACCTTTATATGTTTGAATTATCCACTTTTCACAACTCAAACAATAAATAATATCGATACACACTTTTATACAAATTTTTCCCACTCCACTAATTTTAAAATTTGGTTCACAAAATTGATGTACTAAGACTTGGGTAGCTGTAAACACCATATGATCACTATTTACTTCCAAACAAAATTAAATTCATGTGTATTACATCCAAAGCAACTTTAAAAAATTATTTTAGAATGATAAATTACATTAAATATTAAAATTTTGGAGCATAATAGAAGTTATTAATTTTAATAAAATATGGACAAAAATACATATTTCCAACAATTATCGGATTTGAACCTTCCCATGGACAACTCTACTTGACAAATCAATACCATAATTTAAATTCCTTCAAATTGAAATGTTTACTATAAATTATCATCAATAAATTTGTATTCCGAAGTACTTGATTTTGCCCTTTTTTGGCCACGGTCGCGACACTGTGCAGCGTGTCTCCAAAATAATGGTCGCAATACGAAACACCACCGCAGGCTCCCCAATAAAATGAAACGCCCCGAAAATTCATCATTCAATTGCAACGGTGTCCGTAACAAAGTCAGCCAAGTCGTAAACTTTATAAGTCGGAGGAACATCATGGTCGCCGCGATCCAGGAAACCAAGCCCTCCGTCACCTGTATCTTGGAACGTTACGATGGTTGCAGCATTTTGAGGAGGAGGAATTGACGTCCTTATACACCAGTCTGTCCATTACATACCTACCTCGCTTTAGCTTGACTCTAGTGACATATACATGGAATGTATGAGGGAAGCAGGAAAGTGTGGAACTGCCGAGGTAGAGTTAGGTTAGGTTGAAAAGAGGGTCAATATAAAAATCGCCACATGTCCGTATGGACATACACATAAGCCAGGTTGGCCTGTTGTGGCTCTAAAAATTCGGAATTCTGGAAGAAGATTATTGCTTGCGATTATTAAAAAAATCATTTTAGAAAATCTGTCCCATTTACATAATCTCTTAAGATTTTGAACTCGCTTGCCCTAATTTGGTTAAGTTCTTGTATAGTATCGTAGCCTATGTTTTGGTTTCTCAGAGTCGCGAAGGCTGATCCACTCGGTCATCGACAAACAAAATTGTTTCTAAAGCCCTAGTTGGTGTAGTCCTCATTGCCCCGCTAATACTTAAGCAGCACATTCTTTGGACTTTCTGCAATATTTTCACATTGCATTTTTGTCAATAGCTGTCCACCATACCACAGATGCGTAAGTTAGAATCGATCTTATTACGCTTCTTTATAACCAGTGTATCATACAAGGATTGAACCCCCATTTTGAGTGTGGTCTTTCCAATTCAGTTTTCTGTCCAGGATTACTCCCACATACTTAACTGTTGGAGAAATTGCTATTGTCTTATCTAGGAAAACGGGTTCTTCAAAGCTCCTTCTTTCGTCTTCCTTGTGAAAAGACATAGTTTTGTTTTTCCGGGTTTACATTTAGTCCTCTAGGTCAAGCTCAGCTATTTTAAGAGCCATTTCGGCTCTCCTACAGAGCAGATTGGGATTCTTTCCCCTAAGAAGAAATATAACGTTGGCTGCATAGCAGACGGGATCAAATCCCTTGTCGATTAAGGTCCTTAGTAGACTATTTATGGCAGTGACCCATAGAAGCGGTGATAAAATCTCCCCCCCCCCCCCCTGTGATGACCACTGGCCAACTTTTTCTATTTCTATACCCTACACCACTCTGTCGTAAGGGGTATTGTGTCTTTGTGCATTTATATGTAACATACAAAAGGAAACGGAATAGACCCATTGTTCCTTTTGGGGATATATGGTAACATAGGGCGCCTTCGCCACTGGGGCGGGTACGCCATCGCCGATTTTCTCGAATAATACAAGTGCTAGAAAAAATCCGTTAAAGGCAAAATTATGAGTTTAATTAAGATCTATCATCTCCTAAAAGTTGGCAGTTGTGTCATAAGTATGATAGCGGACGCACGCGGTATTGTGTTTTAAGGGTATTGCGAAAAATAATTATGGGAGATGTTTTTTGTGATATCTTCTTTACCTTTTGTGATATCAAAAACATATTTTATACCGTTAGATGACAACTACTGAAGATTAGAAATCCCAATAATTTGCATGAAAAAAACAATAACAAATGTCAATATATTCATATTATGAGATATGTTGGTGGTGGGGCGCCTTCTCCATGATAGGGGTGTGGTGGGTTAATGTCAGAAGTTGCTCATGTTTAACTTCAATTCTTTATGCCATAGATATACCACACTATAATGTGAAGTTAAAATCAAATAGTATCATAAACGTATTTTGTTTTGGTTATATTATGATTTTTGTACCTGAATTCAAAGAACCTATTTCAATTAACCGATAGAATCGATTACTATTTGTGAATTTTAGAATATTTTTTGATTATTCAATAGAAAACATGTTCATTTTTCGCATAATGTTGATATTTAAGGAAAAAGTATTGTAAATTACAGTTTTAGAGTCCGTTGGAAAATGTTCAATATCGATGGCGAAGCTGCCCCATGGGTGGGGAGGCTTCGCCACTTTTTAGATATTTTGTAAATTCTCAAAAATAATATTTTAAAAACAAAATTATAACCACTTATATATCAAAACTTTTAGTCAAGATATGCTAATATTTGTACCAAAAATAATAATTGAAAAAACTTTAACGGTGTCAGTATGAAAATTGCGCCAGATGTCGCTTCGACAAAAATAACTTCTCAGCTTCCCCTCGGAAAGTGCTCCAAGACACAATATCGTTCCTCTTCACCCTGTACCACTTCAAGGCGTTATTCTCGAGGATGATGGGTAGGGTGGGGGTGACGTAGGGGATGGAAGATACCAAGGAACGGCGCAAGCAGACATGGCAGTGCTTGGTGTGTTTGAGAGAAAAATTCTTCGAAAGATCTATGGACCAATCTGCGTTGACGGTGAATATCGACGTCGCATGAACCACGAGCTGTATCCGCTATACAACGACATCAATATTGTTAAACGTATCGAGATGCAGCGATTGCGTTGGCTAGGCCATATCATAAGAATGAGCGATGATGAACCCGCTAAAAAGGCGTATGAATACATGCCACATGGCGGTGCACGCAGAATTGGCAGGCCAAGGAATAGATGGCGCAAACAAGTGGATGATGAGATGAAAAGGCGCGGTATTCCAGAGTGCAAAGCAACAAATAGAGAGGAATGGAGATCTCTTCTTAGTTCGGCCTATAGAACAAATGTTCTGTAATGGGCCAGCTAAGTAAGTAAGTAAGATGGGTAGGGTGGAAATTAAACGGTCGTGGGGTACTCTATAGCACTCGGCCAATTCCTCAAGCCTTTCTAGGAACTCCACCAAGTTCCCTTCGCCAGCGTATTTCAGGTTCCAGCGCTGCACAATATTTATGGTTTCGGAATCTCACGTCTCTCCTCGGGAGGCAGCTTCTGGAACGGTCAAGCATTCCTTTGTGACCACAGTTCTCTCATCGGCATTCAATTCGTTTCCTAACTCCCAAAGAAAATTTTTGGTGCAGGTCTCCTGCCGCTTCTTCCGCACGAGTTCTGCCAACTGCTTCCTCAAGTACCCGACTGTTAAACCTTCCGTCGGTATTGCTGCCACCTGACACTGCTCTACGAGCTGCTCCTTCCTCAGCAAATAAATCCAATCCAATGATTCTTCTTTGAACTTCTTATCGTATTTGTGACTCGATCCGTCGTCGTTGGCGGTGGTTTCGGGTTTCCCGCAGTGCGATTTCGAATCGGGTCCCTGCTCGGGCGCCATTTCTAACGTGGTTTTGTCGTCGGCTGGGGTAAGCTCAGTCGCGTCCAGGGTCTCCATAAGGACCCACTAAACCTCACGAAATGAGAAGACTAGTATTCTCCCTTTCCTGGAGGCTAAATCGGGGATTTATTGAATAAATACTAATTTACAATCTACTTGTGCTCAAATGCGATAAGAATGAATTCAATGGGTTTAGATTAATAGTTGGCGTTGGATTATGCAGACTCGCTGGGATTTGGCAGCTGAAGAGCTCGTTTTGAGTTACCGGCTTCTTCTACGAGGGAAACGGTGCAGTTTGGGTTTGGTGTTCGGCTGTAGATGATAGGGATGACGACGTATTCGGTGTTCGGCTGCAGATGATCGAAAAGACGATGAATTCGTTGTTCGGCTACAGATGATCGGGAAGACGATGAATTCGGTGTTCGGCTACAGATGATCGGGATGACGATGTATTCGGTGTTCGGCTGTAGATGATCGGGAAGATGATGAATTCGGTGTTCGGCTACAGATGATTGGGAAGACGATGAATTCGGTGATCGGCTACAGATGATCGGGAAGACGATGAATTCGGTGTTCGGCTACAGATGCTCGGGGACACGACGGGTTCGGTTGCTGATGCCTGGGGACACGACGGCTTCGGGTATTAGTCTAGTTAATCTAATTTCTACCATGCGCTGCTGGTTTCTAACTACGGAACCGTTGACCCGAAGGCCCTGTGGAACTGCTGACCCGAAAGCCCAGTGGAACAGCTGATCCGAAGGCTCTGTGGAACTGCTGACCCGAAGGCCCAGTGGAACAGCTGACCCGAAGGCCCTGTGGAACAGCTGGCACGAATGCCCTGTGGAACAGCTGACCCGAAGGCCCTGTGGAACAGCTGGCACGAATGCCCTGTGGAACAGCTGGTACGAATGCCCTGTGGAACAGCTGACCCGAAGGTCCTGTGGAACAGCTGACCCTAAGGTCCTGTGGAACTGCTGACCCGAAGGCCCTGTGGAACAGCTGACTCGAAAGCCCTGTGTATGTATTAGCCACCACAACTTAATTGGTAGCCCTCAAAAAGTATTCCCAACGCTTTAGCACCGAAGTGTAAGTTGGCGGATTTAGAACAGTCCTTTGTTCCAACCAGTGTATCTAACCCCCTGCAGTAGTAAGCTCGCCATTCTCAACCATTTCTGAAATACTTCAGTGACCTAAAGTATGAAGTAAATGAGAATTATTAGTCGTAAGCACTGACGGCGGTCGTTGTAAAGTTACTTATCCTTTGCATTACTTGTTATCTCCGAAGCGGATGGGTAGAAATGATGTAGTGTATGTTGCATATTGGAACATTTTGTCACGTTACATAGTGTATACATCTTCATTTCGAAAGTTATCTCTATATGGTGTACTACCTTATGTAATGCGGTTTTAACTGAGATGCCTTTTATGTATGCATGTTGTTTGTATTTAAGCTATCGTTAGGTATATTACTCTTTATCATGGTCTCGACTGTGCGTTTCATAGTCTTGAGAAAGAATGAGGTTAAACTTATGGGGCGATAAGCTTTTGGCATTGCGTAACTTCCCTTGCCAGGCTTGGGAATAAAGACTACCCTTGTCTCTTGCCAGGCTATTGAATCATGCGCAAATTTTAAGCAAGTGTTGAAGATCTGATCCGGTCCACTTACCTTTGAAGTAAGTCCGGGAAGATCTGGTCTGGACCCGCTGCTTTGTATGGCGAGAAGCTCATTAGGTGCTTCTTCTGATGTATAAACATTCTCCATCGATGACACTGTGTGAGCTGTAGTGCTCACCGGGAAGTGTGTTCTCATCACAAGGCTTAGGGTTTCCTCGGTTGTTTCCATATTTTCCCCATTTCATCAACCATTAGCTCGAAACCGTTTGATTTTAGAGACGTCATTTACGCTATCTACCTGTTCCAAAAAAAATTCCAGGAGTTGCGTTTGGCTTTTCTTGTTAATTTGTTGTATTCCTTTAATTTTGTTTAGTCGTTGTCCCAGAAAACAGTTGCTTTTTTGCGTTTTGCCCTATTGTAAAGTCTTCGGACCTCTTTGCCCTTGTTGCGAATTTCGCCTTTCATTCAGGATTTTTCAGGGCGGCATTACGGCACAGCACACTAGCGCCGCATAGCTTAACACAAAACGGCCTATTGCTTTATTAGAGGTTTCTTTGTCAGCACTCCATGTGCTGCCGGCCATCGACATAAGGACCTTGTTTCTACTTCTGATCTTGTCGCAACTAGTTGTGGCTTGTGCGGAAGACTTCAACATGCTGTCGAACGTCGGAATCAGGGCACTACCGACCAATAAGTTCAGTTGGAGCCTCATTTCAGCCGTCCAGGAGGTGAAGAGTGTGACAGTGGATTTAGCGGCGGATATTTTCATATTCCTCAGATGGAAAAACTGTACTAAGTCCACTATGCAGGCATACAACCTATCGCATATGTCATCGACCATAGACCGGACACTAAGATTGTACAATCATCCGCATACCTTACGATCTCTATGTCGTCTGCAGGGTGTGGAATTTCCGAAAGGTGGAGATTAAACTGTGGATGCCATCGTGGTGCAGCCCTGCACTTAGAAGGTCTGCGGTTCAATCTATGACTATCAAAATTTTCGCAGGTGCGAAATCTCCTCAGTGTAATCTTGGCTTACGTTTCCTGATTATTTCGGCGACAAAAAAACTTCTCTGCAAGTGGGTTTGTCAGACACGCCGTTCGGACAACTTTCCAGATTTCTAATACAATATGGGTGGCTAACGATAGATTGAGGACACCTGTTAATCATTACCATTGAGATTCCGTGTGGGCCCAACGCTTTGGATGGTTTCTCGTTTCGGATGACGTCTGCTTCCGGTGGTCTAGGCTCTTTCTTCAAGTTCTCATACTCTTATGTGTCCAGGGTTCGTACGACGAATCTCATCACGCTCAAATCACATCGGCAGGCCAATAGGCTACAGAAGACCTCTGAAATACCTTTAATAGGCAACCGAAGATCTTCTGAAGTCTTTAATAGGTAACCGAAGACTTTCTTAGGTCTTCTATAGGCAACCAAAGGCATTTTGAGTTTTTCAATAGGCAACAGAAGACTTCTGAAGTTTTCTATAGGTAACAGGATATCTCTA
This sequence comes from Musca autumnalis, assembly GCF_047663935.1. Classification (NCBI taxonomy): domain Eukaryota; kingdom Metazoa; phylum Arthropoda; class Insecta; order Diptera; family Muscidae; genus Musca; species Musca autumnalis. The sequence continues at coordinate 38,256,227 of NW_027411866.1, read as the reverse complement.
TAGGCAACAGCAGACTATTGAAGGCAACCGAAAACCTTTTGATGTCTTTAATAGGAACATAGGATTATGAACTCTTCTATAGGCAATAGAAGACCTCCTGAGGTCTTCCATAGGCAACCGAAAATCTTTTGAGGTCTTCAATAGGCTACGCTAATTTATAAAGCCCACAGTGGCCTTTTCTATGCACCGGATTGTCTCGGAGGAATCTTCGACCAGGGGCCGTCATCTCAACAATTATGTGCTTGTGTCCATATCAGAAAGCATGAAAGACGAACGAAGATAAGTCCTGGATTCAAAAGAAATCCTCACAGAAAATAATAAAATACATACAATACATACTATATCCGCAGTAATATCGAAATGGCTTCCAATGAAGATTATTATTATCCATAGCATAAATTCCTAATTGAAAGGAAAGAAATTATGGAGCAAATTAGGAATTCATTAACAAGAATATCAGCAACTTAATGGCGGCATACATTTCCGGGCATAAATGAAAGAATTAACCAAAAATCCCCCAATAAAAATATGGAAAAAAGATGAAAATAATTTACCGCCCCAAACTCAGACTGACTTGGAATACAAATTGGTATTGTTTTTTGGTTGACTTTGATCTTTCGTATGGTATAAAAATGAATGCCGCAAGGAAAGCGGCAATGCATTAATATTCCCCAGAAAAAGAAAGATGAAAGAACACAAAAGCACCCGCGCACAACTGAACATTCTAATTGAAAATTTGATGAAACAAAAAATAATGAAAACAAAATGCAGACGGAATTACAAGTAATCAAGGAACCATTTTATCAATTAATTGCAATGACGTAGAGAAGTCATGACAAAAAAACAAGAAGCAGGAGTCACGCGTCCTTTTGTTTCAATCACTTACAGCTAGGTTGGAAACGCCTTGAACAAAAGACGTGTCGTGTTAACAAACCAATTTGTTGTGATGCTATTTGGCTAACACGTTAACAAACTATAATTGCAGCTCTGTAGCACCACTACACTAGCGAACATGTTTTTCATATAACCCATAGGGTACCTGTTTTCTAGTTATTCGCTGTAATTGCTTAACAAACCCTTGACACAAAACTCACACTCGCACACACACCCACCTACATCATACAGTGGCTCAAGTGGCTGTTCGAAGTTAACACCCCTCCTTCTCGAAACATTTCACTGTGTTTTTCATAGTCGTTTTCCTATGGCGAGGATTAAGACCATTTTGCCAAGTTAGACTCAAGTGTTAAGAGCCTTGTGATTGTTTTTTCTGGTTCATTGTTTCGTTAGTGTTTTCCACACATGACTTGTAGGACCTCTTATTAGGATCACAAAAAGGTGCCAAAAAATAACACACTCAGTTTTTCAACATGTTTTTCTTTTCACAGCCAACCAACAGGGAAAACAAAAGGTGAACACAATGATTCGCAGGTAATGACTGTCAGGAAAAAAGTGGCGTTAGTCCTAGTTATAATCTTGTTATTGTAGATTAGTCTCTACAGAAGAAGGAAGGAGAACGAGGACGAGGGCGTTGCAATATAACAACTTAACAACTTATTTAGTTAGGAACGTCAATTTGTCTAGGAGGCACAAGATTTAAAATTGAAATTGGAAAATCATTTTTTTAAATTGTACCATCATCTGAATAAACAAAGTTCCGATCATGGATATTTTAAGAATTTTGGTGGTTGGTAGACACAATGAAATCGAAGTTATTGGTTCTTACATGGCAAATTCCAGGAGTAATCCTGGTCCATTTTTAATGTCAAGTTGACACTGGCCTGCCAATGGTGTGGCCTAGGAGGCTAACTCTGGTACATGTTAAATTAGTGAGCTGACATATGCCGAGTAATACGTATAGGACTTACAATCTATGTATGTATATATTTCCCATGAACATACCCAAAGGAACTATGGAGACTTCTCTTATATCAATCAGTGCACCCTGATTCAAAGCCCCCTAATGTAATTAAACAGACTATAGTCTATGAGTCTATTCAGAGAATGACAGAACACCTTACATAGAAGGGTCAGAAAGTAAATTTGGCAGTACATGGAAAGTACCAACTAATATTAGCGCCATACAGAAAGTGCATCGTTCAGTAGATTAATAATATTATACCTCGGGTGTCATCGAAAGTCGTTAATTAGATTCTTTGGTTATTTTCATTCGTATATCTTTTTAAGTTATCTGGTTCTGGTTCCTCTTGTCCAAATTCAATTCTGCAAATTGGTCTGGACCACAGAATACCTCTTGCAGTCTGCTATAGACAACAGAAGAGGTATTCAGTAGGCAATCGAAGACCTTTTGAGGTCTTCAATAGGCTATAGAAGAATCTTTGATGTCTTCAACAGGAAAGAAAGGACTTCTGAAGTCTTCTATAGGTAAGAGAATACCTCTTCAGGACTTCTATAGGCAACAGAAGACCTTTGAAGTCTTTAGTAGGCAACCAAAGTCTTTCTGCGGTCTTCTGTAGGCAACTAAAGACATTTTGAGGTCTTCAATAGGCAACCGAAGATTTTTTGGGGTTTTCAATAGGCCATAAAAAACCTTTTGATGTCTTCAATAGGCAACAGAGGACTTCTGAAGTCTTCTACAGGCAATAGAAGACCTCGTGAGGTCTTCAATAGGCAACATAAGAGCCTGCAACACCTTCAAAGGGAGACATTTTGAAGTTCTATATATGCAACCGAATATCTTTGGAGGTCTTAAATAGGCAACCAAGACCTTATGAGGTTTCCTATAGAATAGAAAACCTTCGAAGGGGTTTTCCTATAGAACAGAAGACCTCCGCAGAAGGTTTCTATAGAATAGAAGACCTTCGCAGGACGTTTCTATAGAATAGAAGACCTCCACAGGAGGTTTCTATAGAATAGAAGACCTCCGCAGGAGGTTTCTATAGAATAGAAGACCTCCGCAGGAGGTTTCTATAGAAAAGAAGACCTCCGCAGGAGGTTTCTATAGAATAGAAGACCTCCGCAGGAGGTTTCTATAGAATAGAAGACCTCCGCAGGAGGTTTCTATAGAATAGAAGACCTCCGCAGGATGTTTCTATAGAATAAAAAACCTCCGCAGTAGGTTTCTTTACAATAGAAGACTTCCTCAGGAAATTTCTATAGAATAGAAGATCTCCGTAGAACGTTTCTATGGAATAGAAGACCTCCGCAGGAGGTTTCTACAGATTAGAAGACCTCCGCAGGAGGTTTCTATAGATTAGAAGACCTCCGCTGGAGGTTTCAATAGATTAGAAGACCTCCGCAGGAGATTTCTATAGAATAGAAGACCTCCGCAGGAGGTTTCTATAGAATAGAAGACCTCCGCAGGAGGTTTCTATAGAATAGAAGACCTCCGCAGGAGGTTTCTATAGAATAGAAGACCTCCGCAGGAGCTTTCTATAGAATAGAAGACGTCCGAAGGAGATTTATATAGATAGCAGACCTCCGCAGGAGGATTCTATAGTACAGAAGACTTCCGCAGGAGGTTTCTATAGAATAGAAGACCTCCGCAGGAGGTTTCTATAGAATAGAAGACCTCCGCAGGAGGTTTCTATAGAATAGAAGACCTCCGTAGGAGGTTTCTATAGAATGGAAGACCTCCGTAGGAGGTTTCTCTAGAATGGAAGACCTCCGCAGGAGGTTTCTATAGAATAGAAGACCTCCGCAGGAGGTTTCTATAGAATAGAAGACCTCCGCAGTAGGTTTCTATAGAATAGAAGACCTCCGCAGTAGGTTTCTATAGAATAGAAGACCTCCGCAGGAGGTTTCTATAGAAGACTTCCGCAGGAGGTTTCTATAGAATAGAAGACATCCGCAGGAGATTTCTATAGAATAGAAGTCATCCGCATGAGGTTTCTATAGAGTCAAAGACCTCCGCAGGAGGTTTCTATAGAATAGAAGACCTCCGCAGGAGGTTTCTATAGAATAGGAGACCTCCGCAGGAGGTTTCTATAGAATAGAATACCTCCGCAGTAGGTTTCTATAGAATAGAAGACCTCCGCAGGAGGTTTCTATAGAATAGAAGACATCCGTAGGAGATTTCTATAGAATAGAAGACCTCCGCAGGAGGTTTCTATAGAATAGAAGACCTCCGCAGGAGGTTTCTATAGAATAGAAGACATCCGCATGAGGTTTCTATAGAGTCAAAGACCTCCGCAGGAGGTTTCTATAGGATAAGAGACATCTGTTAAACAAATGCAGCGTGTCGTGCTGTCCCATTCTCATGCAGGACATATGGTGGGTATGGAGCCATCCATTCGGGCCGAATACGAATTGATAAGGCTGCATCGTTCTGATCTTAACTAAGCTAACACCACTCGGGTTTGCCTATGCAGCTGGCTCCGATTACGACATTCACACTGTATCATTGCCCTGCTTGCGCAACTGCATCAGTGTAAATGGTATCCAAGCCTGTCTGAAAGTTCAATCATCTAGAGTTACTCTTTGGACCTCTCACACTAGATCAAGAAAAGCTCTTCTAACGTGCCTTTGTGGGAAAGCCTAGCCAAAAGATTGTGGCAGGGATGCTCACGGCTATCACACCCAAACAGGTACGGTATATACAGCATCTTGTTATGCTGTCGCACCGGTAAAACTTTCGTCTCCTCATGTAGAAGGTCCATTGATGTCATGTGGAGGCAATCTGTTGCAGTGCTCAGGACGACATTCGGGTAGGTTTGAATATTTTTCCACTGCGTAGCTCTAACATTTACAAACCATACTGGTGTTGCATAGCATACCACAGACCGGTATATTGCTTTGTAAGATGTCAATTAGGTTTCTTTATCAACTCAAGTACTGCTGGCCAGCGACATAGGTACGTTGCCCCAGCTATTTGCGGCAACATCAGATGTAGAAATCTTGTCGCAAATAGCTGCGTCTTGTGAGGACGACATAAACATGCTACCGAACGTTGCCCTCACTATCCTGAGGATAAATGGAGGACACTTGTAAAATACTCAACTTTGAATTCATCTAGTTCCTTTAGCCTTACCATTAAGATTCCGCGTGTACCCAACGCTCTGGTTGATTTTGCGTTTCGAATGCTTTCTGCAACACCGCTTATCGTATATTGTGGGGGTACCTCCTCGGCTGGGATCTTTCCCCGATCCGAGAGTGATTTCCCCGTTGCCCACAATTTACTTAATCATGTACAAATGTGGCATTGCTTCGAGTGGTCTTGCCCCTTTTTCCGATTATGCTCGCCTACTAACCTGTTGACTTCGAGAGTAAATTTCCCTAACTCTTGGTTTGAAGGGATCGTACGACAAAGCTCATCAGAGTCATTTGCTAGACTCGTTTCCCCTGCTGCGAAATTTGTCTGATTTCCCCTATTCGACCAGCAGGTATGTAGCAAGCAGATGCAGTAATGATTATGTCCTTCAACATTCTCTTAGCGACGCGTGGATCTTATTGAATGGGCAGCTCTCTGAAGCTATGATTTGTAAATTCTCTGAATCCTTTTCAATCAACTTATCTATGGTTCAGAAAAGTACGGCGGTCAAAGGTCATGAAGTCGGGTGGTCTATTAACGGTGACGATGCTAGGAAGGTGGTTTGAGCCAACGGAAATGGCTGGTTGCCAAAAAACGTCTTTGATTAGACCGGGTGCCACAATGGTGATGTTTTGCGAGCTGTGCCAATCTCCCCTTATCGTCGTAGGAGTGTTTTCGTTCACCATGCAAAATTATCAATAGACCAGCGCTGTACCCCTCTGGTCAATGCTTAGGACGGAATGCCAAAACTCATAATGAGCATTGAAGTCGCCTAGCACCAGTCGGCTGTTTCCCCCCAAAGGCTAAATAATGTAGGGCAGGGCACAACTATTCTACCTAAGCTGTATCACATGTTAAAGTTATCCCAGTTATCCCAGTACATTCTATGTCTGGGTCACTACAGTCTTGCTAAAGCGAGATTGGTCCGTACTGGGCAGAGGTGATGATGAGCTTTGTTACCTGCATCGGGGCAATCATGATGTTTCTCTGACTAGTAAATTCCACAATTTCGCAGACTTTGCATTTTCGGGTCGCTGAACAGCAACCTGTTGTGTCACATGCTGGTTTGTTCTTGTTGGGTAGATTGAGGGGGTGCCTCGTTTTCCGACGACGACGATCAGTCCGACAACGAGTTGGAAATACGATGGGAGATGTTCTGGCGCGGCAAGCAGCAATAAAACTCCTATCACAGTAGTCCTGAAGGCGGCTAAGATTGGAGCAGTCTCGCAAGTGAATTTTCTAAACCCATTACGTCTCACCGATGTTGACATGTTGTGGATGCGGATCTGGCAAAGCATTGCAATTGAATTGCAGGAATGATGAATTTTCGGTGAGATGAACAACAACATGTGGTGTTAGAAAATGTGTTTGTTGTTATTGGGGAGATGATGTCTCGTATTCGGACGACAACAATGATTTCGACGACGAAACTGGAGACACGCTGGTATATGACCTGGCGCAGCAAGCATCAACATAACTCCTATCGCTGTAGTCTTGAAGGCGACCCGAGCAGCCTCGGAAGTGCATGCATTCTATACATCAATTATGTACCAATGTTGACATATGGCGAATTCGGATCTGTCAAACGGAACAGTGCCGGGCCATGGGTTCGTCTCTATCCCAGCATGGACCAATAAAGCTCGGAGCAGGCTTCCCGGAATGTATTGCCGCTCCTATGGTGAAACAAGTAAAAAAGTGTCAGTCGGCTTTGCCGACAGATATATACCCTCAGCCAATGTGAAGCGAAACTTTCACGTACGGACAGATCGAACGTATTTAAGGTGTCTTCAGAATTTTGTGGCCCTTTTTGGACATTTGAACTTGCCGACAAAAATGTGGAATAGGAATTAACTGCAGTAAGACACAAATGTTGAACATTTGTAGGGGAGGACTGATATGGACCATTTTAGAAGTTAAACTAAATTTTGATAAAATATTAGGAGATCCAAAGTTTGGACCAAATTCGTTGCCCCATTCAAGTGATATCGTCCTAGCATTTTAGTGACCGGTATTGACCATGAAATAAAGTTTGGATATAATTTGACGAAGACCAAATTCTGGACCAAATCGGTTGAACAGTTCGAGAGTTATCGTCATATGGTGACATAGGGGTTTTTACACCTTTCGGGTTGTTTTCCTAAGAAATATGGAATTGCCCCTGAAAAAACTTTTACCGTCGTAATGGAGGTAACGAATGCAAATCGCTTCAACAAAAATCAAAGTGATTCGAGAGCAGGTCTTAAAGTGAACTTATCCGAAATTTTATGTGAGAGGTACCAAAAGGAGTAGAAAAATATAGTCCATATTCGAACCTGATCTATATCTGGTAGATATATTAGGATGTGCAAAGTATAGATTACATCGGTCACTCCCTTTAAGAGTTATCGTGCGCAAAATTTTTCCGAACATTTTTTCAACTTTTGTGGGGGAGGTACTTGAAGGAGTGGACCGATATAGCCCATCTTCGAATTTAAACTATGTTTTGATAAAATATTACGAAGGCCAAATTTTGGACCGAATCGACAGATCCGTTCGAGAGTTATTATGCGCTCCAACCACTACACAAGGTGTCACAGGGGCTTTTTGCAACTTTTCGGCCATTTTCTCAGGAAGTATGGACTTGCCCCTGATGAAACTTGTATCGTCGTATGGGGGGAAGTGAATACAAGTTGTTGCAACAAAAATCAAAGCGATTCGAGAGCAGGTCCTAAGCCGAACTTATTAATTTTGTGTGGGAGGTACCCGAAGGAGTGAACCGATTGAGTCCATATTGGAACCTCATCTAAGTCTGGTATAAATTTCACGATGTGCAAAGCATGGACCAAATCGGTTACTGCCTTCAAGAGTTATCATGCCCACAAATTTTCCGAACATTTTGGAACTTTTGTGGGGGAGGTACCAGAAGGAGTGGACCGATATAGCTCATCTTCGAACTTAAACTAAGTTTGGACAAAACATTACGAAAGCCAAAATTTGAACCTAATCGGTTCATCCGTTCGAGAGTTATCGTGCACACCAGCCAGCCAGACAGACAGACGGACGGACATTGCTAAATCAACTCCAAATTGTCAGAAACACATTTCGTCCAAACATACTTGGGGTCTAAAACCATTATTTCGATGAGGCACATTTTGCCCGTATGAAAGTGTATATACCCTTTCTAGCCTAAAGGCTGAGGGTATAAAAATATACGAACACAAACACACAATTGTTGAGGTGATGGTTCCGACCTGCAGTTGTATTTACTGTATGTCCGACTGTCTGGCTAATTACTACGAAGCTAGAAGGGAGCAACCGATATCGTTCAAATTTTTAACATATATCAACTTCTGAAATGTACTACATCTGTCCACGCCTTCGGGTACCTCTCCCACAATTTGGAATTTCTACCGAAGGTAGGCCTTGTGGTACTGATTATAATGGTGTGATTCTCTACTTTGGACAAGTCTATACTTCCAGAGATAATGACCAAAAGCTCTAAAAACTTGCCGGCATCAACTAAATTGACAATTTTTCGAGGATCGTTTTGATTTTTTCAGAGAAGATTCTCCTAATGATTCTGATTATAATTTTGGCTGGTGGTCACAATAAATATCGGAAGTAGCGAATAATATTGGTCCAATCTTTGCACATCGTAATATTTCTCTAAAACCTTAATTAAGGACGTACAAATACTTCATCGCAAAGAAGACACCAACAGGTCTTGCCTGTACTCAAATGTGCGCCATTAAATATGACTGCCACATTTCATATTTTCCATCCTCATCATACATTAATATGTCTTTCCTGTTCGTATGACTGGATGTGTGTTGTGTGAAAATTTTTAATATATGGCTTCTTTTGTAATCAACAAAGAATATACGGTTAATTGTGGTTTTGTATGTGGTTGGCAGTGTTGTGTTGTTGTTGTTGGCTTCCATTAAATTTTTGCACTTGCATATGACATGGCGCCCCTCTCTCCACAGTATCAACAAAGCCATATGCATAACATATAGAGAATACAAATAAGTCCCCAAATGCCGCCGCCGCTCCTTAGCCCCCAACAGAAATTATATCCAACATCACCAGCAGTAGCAGTTTGCCACATGTCAGACAATCAAAAACGAGCCACAGCTATGTAGAAAATGTTGATTGTCCTTTGGTCCCTTTATGGATTCACTCATCCGGCCACCTCCTCCTGATTATCGTATTGTTATTATTGTTGGTTTTAGATTGTTTGTTGCTAAGTATGCATTGCGCAATTTTCAATTATTTTCCAGTGTTTTTTTTTGTTTGTGTTGGTTTTTCGCCCCCCAACCCCCTGTCATTATTCGTTTTCTTCTACTTTGGCAAATTTTTTCATTTTTCTCTTAGCCCATGCTGATGATGATGATTTTTGTGTGTGTGTGGTTGTTATTTTTTTTCCCCATAAAGGTTTCTCTTTTTCTGATTTTTTCCTTTTGCTGATTATAATTATTATTCTTATTATTTAGAAGCCCCTACATGACTTTGGAGAGTGGGTATGGTTCTGCGAATAAATTAAATATCTATAATTGCATGAAATTATCCGAAGGGTGTTTGCGGGTGTATTTGAGAAGTTGAACCAAACTTGTTGGCTTACGGGACCAAAATGATTGGAACCATCTTGCTTCAATATAGTTGGTCATAAAAATTGGCAACTTCCTCCCCGTGACCTTTGGAATATGAAACATCTCCCCTGCAGCTACCAAAAATATTGAGGTGACAACTCCTGATTATGCAATTCAATTGCAATTAACCCCCGGAAAAGATTGAAGAAATATACGATTTTATTTTCAATCCCAAGAGGTTCGATTCTTGGACCAGGGGCCATCACCTCAGCAATTATGTGTCTGCGTTCGTATACTTTTTCACCATGGAAACGTAAATATATCCCGGAATGCCTGTTCCGAGCTGTGTTGGTCCGTACTGGGATAGAGAAGAACCTTGGGTCATGGGTCTGTTCCGTTTGCCAGATCCGCATCTACCATATATCAACATCGGTGAGATGTTATTAATGTTGGGTGCACTTCAGAGGTTGCTCGGGTCTTAGTCCCTCCAGGATAGGAGTTATGTTGCTGGTTGCTGTGCCAGACCATTTCCCTGCGAGCTTCCAACATCACTGTCGGAAACATCGTCGTCGCCAGAATTCAAGACAATCTCCCTAACAACAAAAAACTCAGCATCTAACACGCCAAATTGTAGTTCTACGCCCCCGAAATACATCATTCCTGCAATTCAATTGAAACGGTCTCCGCAATAAGGTCATTGAAATTGTGGACTTTATGACGCGGAAAAAGATCATGGTCGCAGCGATCCAGGAAACAAAGATCATCGACAGCTGTAGTTTGCGACGTTCCGATGGTTACAGCATTTTACAGAATTATCGTACAAGAAGGACTTGCCTTTCTTATACACCAGCCTGTCCAGTACAGACATATCTCGCCTGAGCTTGACTCTAGTAACCCATACTCGTAAAAGAAATGTATGTGGGTTGTTGTTGTAAAAGAGTTTATTATTGTATGTTTGTGTGTTTGTTCTTCTGCTCAATGTGGCTCTGGGCCTATCAGTTCAGTTCCAGGAAAGAAGCTGCTTCGATGGGATGTAATCACAGATCGCCTGGAGTTAGATGAGTAGGTTTGGCAGGGCAGTTTAAAAGTATGGTGTGTGTTGTGTGGGCCTATGCCGCATACTGGACAGATGTTTTGCACGGTGCTATCGATACTTGCCCAATAGGAATTTAAGCGACTGCAATATCCTGAGCGTAGTTCAGCCAAAACTACTCTGGTTTGTCGTGGCAGCTGATGCTCCTCAGCTGCGATTATTGGGGGATGTACTCCAAGGACTTCGTTCACACTATATTTGCTTATGGCGTCTGTGTGAATCTTATTTAAGCCTGCTTGATATGCCTGTTGATATAGGGGTTCTCTCCTGTATCGTTGGACCTCTGCCTCTAGATGGTGGATATTCTCCTTGACTTGCCTTAATGTGTCGGACCTACCCACCAGATGGTGATTGGGATGGCTCTCACGGTAACATCCTAGCAAGTACTGCAACGACAGCATCTCATTGTGTTGCTTTACTGGAAGAATCTTTGCCTCCTAATGTAGATGGTCCACTGAAGGCTTGAGGAGGCACCCTGTTGCTGTTCTCAGGGCGGCATTCTGACAAGCTTTAATCATTCCCCATTGCGTATCACATAACCAACCAAACTGGCGCCTCATGGCTTACCACTTACCGACCTAGCGCGTCATATGTGGTCAACATAGTTTCTTTATCTGCACCTTGTTCCTACCGCAGATAGCTGCGGCATGCGCGGACGAGGTGAACGAAGTGTGGACCACGACATTCAACTCTCTTCTATACTGCGCCGTCCATGTGGTACTCTGTTCACCCGTAGATTTAGTGGGGGATACCTGCATATTCCTCGCGCGGAAAAAGATGGTAAGATTGGTTAAATAGGAGTTCAGTCTCTCGCAGATGTCATCAGGGTAGTTACCTGACGCCAAGATCGTACAAATATCCGCATACGTTACGATCTCAATGCCGTCTGGTGGGGGTGGAATACAAGACAGGTAGAGGTTAAACAGTTTCGGAGATATTACCCCACCTTGGGAAACTTCCTGTTTCACTCTACGGGGTTTGGACTTCTTGTTCCTGAATTCTATGTACGACCGGCGTCCACACATATAATTGTTTGATGTCTGCTCTATGTTCTCAAACAGCGTGGAGTGCCTGACAGTATCAAAGGCTTTTGATAAGTCAAGCGCCACCATTACTGTTCTGTCACACGGCGGTCTCTGGTTGAGTCCTCGTGCTGTGCCGGTTGCGGAATCCATGCTGATGATCGGCAACTAAATAGCTATTTCTGACACTGGGGAGGACTAAGGCCTCAAGGGTCTTTGCTACAGGCAACAAAAGCGAAATCGGCCTGTACGATTCAATTTTGCTGGCATCCTTGCCTGGCTTCAGCAGCGGGACCACTCTGCCCATTTTCCAGACTTCGGGAACAATTAGAGTGGCTAGCGACAGGGGTAGCAGTAAAATGTGAGACTACCGAGGTAGAGTTGCTGAGTGTGGACATACCGCAGATTAATAGCTGTACCTCTGCTAGTTCGTTATTATCGGTTATCACCATTAGCTTTGAAATAAGATCCTAGGTAATGAACAGAGGGGTACAGCGCTGGCCGAACAAATTGATAGCTCCACATTTTCCACTGTGAATCAAGACTCTCCTACGAGCATAAGAGGACCTCTCCAGGCATCACTATTGTAGCACCCGGTCTGATAAATGAAATATCCTTGTTACCAGTCATTTCCCTTGGCTCGGACCATATGCCGACCACAGTGTCCATAAACAGACCACCGCACTCCAAAACCCCTGATCACCGTACTTTTCTAAAATATGGGAAACCCGCATTAGAGAGATGTCCATTCTCACAGATCTTCGTGTAGCTGAACGAATTTTCCGGATATCATCACAGCTGCAGCCGCACGCTACTGGTCAAACCAAATTTTCCAACGTAATGAGTTCCGTTGTGGGTACCACCGTGATGCAGTGGTATGTACACACGCCTTGCACGTTAAAGGTCGTGGGTTCGATTCCCCGGCCAGGCAACATCAAATGTTTCAACTGTGGCAAAATACCCCTCAATAATGTTGGCGACATTTCCTAAGCATTTCAGCCATGTAAAACTTGTATACAAGTGGTGTCTTAAGACACGCCGTTCGGACTAGGCGATAAACTGTAGGTCCCATATCATTGAGCTAATGTGAATCGGGGTGCACTCAGTGATATGAGAGAAGTCTCCCTTGTCCCTTCTGGGAAGTTTGTGGAACAATTATTATTTAATGAGTTTTGTTGTACGAACCCTGAAGACACAAGAGTTACGGAACTCAATCTTGAAGTCAACAGACTGGTAAGCGAACATAAGCGGAAATTGGCTAGACAACCTGAAGCAGTGTCCTGTTTGAAACGTTGATTAATCAGTCTTTTGTGGAATTCAGAAATAAGAAGTCTAAGATCCGTAGAGTCAAACAGAAGGCGGGGTGATATCGGCGGAACTATTTAACCTGTACCTTTCTGAAATTTCGTACCATCCAGACCATTTAGAGATTATAATGTGATAGGTTAAATATCTACATAGCTGACCCAGTGCAGTTCTTTCATCTGATGAAGATGAAAATATTCCCGCTAAATCCACCGCCACAGTGTTCACAGGACGGCACAAATGAGGCGTCCCTTGAATATATTGAATAGAATGTTCGATAGTATGTTTAAGTCGATCGCGCAAGCCACAGCTATTTGCGATAAGATCAGAAGTAGGAACAAGGCCTTCAAGTCCCCAGACGGCAACATTTGGGGCAAAGAAACCTCGTTGATCTCTAACAAAGCAATATACCGGTCTGTGGTAAGCTATACCGCCCCAGTGTGTTATGCAAATGTTTGCGCTGCGCACGGTTAGAGAACTTCAACAGAGTTCCTTCTCATGATACCAGTGGACCATCTTCATGAGAAAACGAAGATTTTTGCGGTGTATGCAAACAACAAGATGGGAATTATATACAAACCTGCCTGAGAACTACAATAGGGTGCCTACTTATGATACCAATGGACCATCTCCATGCGGAGACAAAGATATTTTCAAAGATAGTGGAGAGGTTTCCCACACCCAGGCAAGACAGGTTAGATCTTCATGATCTAGAAAGAGAGGCCCAGTGTTACAAGCAAGAACCTATAGGCTCGAATGCCATTTACGCCTGTGCAGTATCAAAGGCAGTACAAAGATACAGAAGAACGCCCGAATGGATTTAGCCCAGTTAAGATCCGGGCGATGATGATGCCTCAATTCGTATTAGACCCGAATTGATGGGACGATGCCGTTCATGTGGATTGGGACCGCAGTGGGACAGCTAAACTTACTCACCCATCTCCCGATTCTTTATGGACGCAGCCACTACTGTTTAGAGAATTTTTGAATCTGAACGCAGAGGAGAGCCGGAAGCAGATATTAAAAAATATATACCAACGAACTTATTTGCATTGCTACAACAACAATATCATCGGACATGCATACCACGGTATGCTAGAAAGTGTTAACCAGCTAAGGCATACTCTTTATCAGCATATTGCTTTCGGTCTTGAACAGCTGTTGCTGTTGTATTATTCTATATCCGACTTAAAGCAATATTCTATCTATATCCTCAGCACGTAGACTGTATCTGTTACCTTGCTCCTCTCTGCAGGAGGGTGTGTATGTTTCAGGGACGTACGCAAACGTAGGGCACAGGGGGTTCCGGCCAACCCGAAATGAAAAAATTTTTAAATTTTTTGTTAACATTTTGCTTCCAAAATTCATATTTGGTCCAGTGCTACCACCACTCGAAATTAATTTCTTTGTGGATTGGTGGTATGTGCAAATATTTCAAGCTCCCACATTTCTATTTATATATTTTTCCTGCAAAAAAAAAACTTTATACCCTCTTCTTTTCTCACGAGTCGATGTTTTGTTCTCGAAACGTTCGTATACCCAACATACTCGAAGGACCGGGAGGATCTTTGCGATTCACAGAGGTCTATATCACGGGTACCAATTTTAAGATCCACTGTATGGGTTTCACTTCCCCCTTGGTAGGAGGGTGGGAGTTGGGGTAACGGTTTTGTGAGGTCTAGTCCTGACCGGCTTTAACATAGCAAAACCCAGAATTTATCTTGGTCCCTCTTTCATCTCAAGTGGACACTGACTTTCCTGTGGTGTCACCTGGGGGACTGCCTTTAATAGTGAGCTAACATGTGTGCGCGTTCACCCATAAGAACGTTAAAAACTTGGGTTTGGGCGTCAGGTTAGTAACCCTCCCCTAGAAAAAAGCAGCCTACCTGAAAAAGGAAAGAAAAACAACCCCCTCTAAAGTTGACGACCCCCGCAAACGTTTTAAGGAACATGATCTGCGAATCTTCACCTGGAATGTTCGCACTCTTTATAGAGAAGGTGCAGTTTACGCATTGGCAGATGTACTTGAAATATATAAGGCCGATATAACTGCCATACAGGAAATATGATGGATTGGGAAAGACGTCAAAACAACACCTAAAGATGACGCACTGTATTATAGCTGCCATGACACAAAGCATGAGTTTTGTAGTTGTTCGGAGGTTAAAACATCTGGTCTCCAGCTTCACCCCGATGAATGAAAGACTTCCGGATACGGATAAAACAAAATTCTTCAACATTAGCTTTATCTGCGCTCATGCTCCAACCGAAGACAAGGGCGATCAGACCAAAGATATATGCTATGAGCGCCTATAAGAAACATATGACCGTTGTCCTGCCCACGACATTAAAATTATTCTAGGAAAGGAGATTATCTTTGGCCCAACAGTCGGGAAATTCAGTCTCCACAGTGAAACATCTGACAACGGAATGAGGCTGATAGACTTTGCTGCGGCAAAAAACATGGTAGTTGGCAGCACCAGATTTAAACATCTCGACATTCAAGGGCACCTGGCTGTCTCCGGATCAGAAAACAAGAAATAAAATTGATCACTTTGTGATAAATGGGAGACATTCCAATGAGCAAACGTAGACTCGGACCACTACGTTGTTGCAGCAAAGGAACGTATCCGGTTAAACGTAGTTAGACATCGGTAAGCTGCAATCACAACAGATAGCCACAGCATATTCCACACAACTGGTCCAATTGCTTAATAAAAGCACTCATCGTCCCGATAACATATCAGCGCAATGGCAAACAGCCGCAAAATCAATACTTAAATACCAGAGACCTCCACCAGCCATGGAATGACCAGGAGTTTCGTGCTGCTACCTAAGAGAAAAATGCTGCATATAGGGCTACTCAATCAGTAGCAACGCGTAGCGCACAAGAGAGGTATAGGGAGAAAATGAGATAGGAGAAACGTCTATTCCGCAGGAACAAGAGAGAAATTCTACCAAAGAGTGAAGCATCAAACTGATGGCTTTGGTACAGGCTCATCCTACTGTAGAGACCAGCAAGGTAATTTGGTAACTGATACACATAGTGTGCTCGGGATATGGAAAGAACATTTTTCCAAACTGCTGGTATCAAATACTAACGAAGACAACGAAGATACCACTGAACCAGTTCCAGAAGATGGTATTGAATGTATACCGCCCGGCCAAGATAAGGTAAAGACAGCAATAAACCGGCTGAAGAATAATAAGGCAGCAGGGGCCGATGGCCTTCCAGCCGAGCTGTTCAAATCCGGAGACGACACGCTGATAGGGTGCATACTTCAGCTAGTTAGCACCATTTGGCAGGAAGAACGTGTAGCCGACGATTGGAACGTGAACATCCTATGTCCAGGGGCATAAGTCTGCACCCAAGTCTGCTCCCCATAGTATCTGGCATATTGTGTGAGCGACTATGGTCAATGAAATAATTGGACCTTATCAGTGCGGCTTTAGACGGGTATTTACCTTGAGACACATCCTGAAAAAGACCCAAGAAATGCAGAGGGACACCTTCCATCTTTTATAGAGCAGCCAAGCCATGTCTGATTTTGGTATTCCCGCAAAGCTGATTAGGCTCAAAAAAATTCTTCGAAAGATCTACTGGCCAATCTGCATTGACGGCGAATATCGACGTCGAATTATTCCATTTGTAATTCGAATCATTTTATTTGTAATTCGAATCATTTTATTTGCAATTCGAAAAAACCAGATATAAAATCACGGCAAAAAATATTTTGTAATTTTCTTTTGTCTCCAATTACAAATAAAATGATTCGAATTACAAATGGAATAATTCGAATTTCAAATAAAATTTTTCTCATTACAAATGGAATAATTCAAAACAAAAAAAATTTGGTAATTTTTGTTGTTGTTTCGAATTACAAATAAAATGATTCGAATTACAAATGGAATTACTCGACTTTCAAATAAGATAATTCGAATTACAAATGAAATAATATTAATTAAAAATGGAATAATTCATATTACAAATAGAATAATTCGAATTACAAATAGAATAATTCGAATTAAAAATGGAATAATTAGAATTACAAATGGAATAATTCGAATAATAAATGGAATAATTCGAATTACAAGTGTAATAATTCGTATTACAAATGGAATTCTCGAATTACAAATGAAATGTTACGAATTACAACTAAAATGTTTGGAATTACATCTGAAAAAGGTGTAGTTGATCCTCACTAGGGTGTGATATTACTCTTTGCCTAGACACCTTCTCCTTCTGATCCGGACTTAGGAATGGTAAAAGTTTCGAAACTTTTGTACGATATTTTTTTATTATAAAGAAGTCATCTTCGGGTTGTTTTAGTTTTCTTCGGGAATTTCAGTTACCGGTTTAAGTTATGTCTAGTTATAGTACATCACTTAAACCACCTCTGGCCAACAATGTTTCCACCACTACCACTACCCATAACAATGCTTCCTTCCCTCTCACCGCCTCTCGATTTGTGTGTCATACTTTTTGTGGTTTAATTAAAAGCCTGTATGCGTTGCACTCAGAGTCTCCTGTTGTTGTTGCCGCTGTTTGATGGCATTCCATTTGCTTGGATTGGTATGATTCGCTCGGTGATGTTGGTTGGTAGTTTGGTTGATGGCATCTTTTTTCTATATGGCTGCCAGTGTTGCAATTAAAAATGTAAAAATTACTACTGTGGGCTAAGAAACCAAACAAAAAAAAAAAGAAAACAAGAACCTAGTATATTCCAACTAGAGGAGAATGCAGAAGTGAGTGGGTACAATAACGCATAGTGGCATTATGATTAATGCCATGATTGTGATAAATGTTGAGATGGGGTGGGTGGCTGTTGGCTTTAAGGCTAAGCTGGGTGGGTGCCTGTGTGGCTGGCCGGCTGGTTGGCTTAATGCTGTTGTTAGTGAGAGAAAATTCATATTTTTCCGTCACACAGACACACATCACACATAATATAGTGTTCGGGCTTCGAGTGAATAAAATATAAATATATTTTGATTTCTGTTTTTCCTGAGATTTCCTTTTTTCCATTCCCTTTTGACACAAAATTATGCAATGGTCTCATTAAAAATTTAAATTAAAATCTAAAAGCCAAAAGGAATTATTTTGTTTTAATAATAATTATGAATGCTGCAGCAGCTGTAGCTGCAGGAGGAAGGGTGATGATGATGATGCTGCAGTTGATGGTTTTATTTCTTTTTTGATATTAATAATAATGAAAAGTCTAGAAAAGAAAATGAGAAAATTCATTATTATAATGAATTGTGATATTCCATTAAAACGAAACTATTTGAAGAGGTTGAATTACTGGTTTGTTTCAAATATTAATACCTTATATTACATATTAGAAGATGATTGAATTTTTATATCCTCAGCCAATAGGCTAACGAGAATATATGTATATTCTTTCATACGATCAAAATATGACTCATCGAAATTAGACCTTTAATGTGGACGAAATCAGTTTCAGACAATTTAGAGTCGGCCCAGAATTTTGCCTTCGTCCAAACTTACCCCCTGTTTATGTATTTCGAAACGAAAATGTGTGCGCATGAAACACACCCAAACTTTAGTTTTGGAAATATTATTTCCTTTGCGTTTGCTTCAAAACAAGAAACAAATTTGAACAAGTAAAAAAGCATTAAGTTCGGCCGGGCCGAACTTTTCATACCCTCCACCATAAAATATTCATTCCTGTCCCCAACTTTAATTGAGTACGTTAAAATGTCAGATAATGTACATAAAATGCTTCATTCGGGAGGCCCTTTTTTATGGTGCCTATATCTAAGTGTTGACAATTTTTAGTGGGATAGAAATTGGGAGGTACTGTTATATAGGGGTTATAATAAAACATGGGCCTATGTTGACAGTTTTTGATGGGAGCCTTTAATGTCAAATAACTCCTAATTCGGTTAAGAAATTTAGCTAGAATCCTCAAAATATCGAAAATCGGTACATAACGTGGGAACTTCAAATGTCATTAACAGCTAGTTCGGAGGTATCTGGGCTATACGAAAATATGAACTTAAATGAACAATTTTTGTTGCAGAATTTTTGTTGACTTTTAAATTTCAAATTACAGAAAGTTCATCCAAAAAATAAAGCTAAGGGACGGAAAATCTGGAGGTTTGTTTTGGGGCTATACAAAAACATGGACCTACGTTCGGTTAAACATTTTAAGTAAAATCCTCAAAGTACCGAAAATAGGGAAGTATCGTTATATTGGGGCTATGTTGAAAATTGTTGATGCAGATGTGTGGTGACCACTACAACCTTCAAATGTCAAATTACAGTTAGTTCTGTTAAAAATTGTAGCTAAAATTGCCAAATTACTGAAAATTGGGAGGTACCGTTACATGGGAGCTATATCCGAACATGGACCTATGTTGACAATTTTTGATGGAGAGGTGTTGTGATCACTAAGAACTTCAAATGTCAAATTACTGCTTGTTCGGTTTAATATTGTAGCTAAAATCATCAAATTACTGAAAATCGGGAGGTAGCGTTATATGGGGGCTTTCGTGACAATTTTTGGTGGAGAGGTGTGGTGACCACTAAGAATTTCAAATGTCGAATGTTCAAATTACAGATAATTCGGTTAAAACTTGTTGGTAAAATTCTCAAAATACCTGAAATCGGGCGGTAACGTTATATGGGGGCTATTCCAAAACATGGACCTATGTCCACTAGTTATATAAGTTTATTGACATTTAAGAACCCTAAATGTCAATTGATAGCTAAATCGGTCTGAAAATGTAGATAAAAACGTCAAAATGCCGTAAATCGGGGGTACCGTTATATGGGGGCTATACCAAAACTTGGACCTAGGTCCACAACTTTTGTTATATAAGTTTAGTTACACTTAAGAACCCTAAATGTCAAATTATAGCTTAATCGGTCTGAAAATGTAGCTAAACCCGTCAAAATACCGTAAATCGGGGGTACCGTTATATGGGGGCTATACCAATACGTGGACCTATGTCCACAACTTTTGTTATATAATTTTATTGACTTTAAAGAATCCTAAATGTCAAATTATAGCTAAATCGGTCTGAAAATGTAGCTAAACCCGTCAAAATACAGTAAATCGGGGGGTACCGTTATATGGGGGCTATACCAATACGTGGACCTATGTCCACAACTTTTGTTATATAAGTTTATTGACTTTTAAGAACCCCAAATGTCAAATTATAGCTACATCGGTCTAAAAATGTAGCTAAAAACGTCAAAATACCGCAAATCGGGGGGTACCGTTATATGGGGGCTATACCAAAACGTGGACCTATGTCCACAACTTCTAATTTATAAGTTTATTAACACTTAAGAACCCTAAATGTCAAATTATAGCTACATCGGACTGATAATGTAGCTAAAAACGTCAAAATACCGTATATCGGGGGGTACCGTCATATGGGGGCTATACCAAAACGTTGACCTATGTCCACAACTTTTGTTATATTAGTTTATTGATACTTAAGAACCCTAAATTTCAAATCATAGCTAAATCGGTCTGAAAATGTAGCTAAACCCGTCAAAATACAGTAAATCGGGGGGTACCGTTATATGGGGGCTATAGCAATACGTGGACCTATGTCCACAACTTTTGTTATATAAGTTTATTGACTTTTAAGAACCCCAAATGTCAAATTATAGCTACATCGGTCTGAAAATGTAGCTAAAAACGTCAAAATACCGCAAATCGGGGGGTACCGTTATATGGGGGCTATACCAAAACGTGGACCTATGTCCACAACTTCTAATTTACAAGTTTATTAACACTTAAGAACCCTAAATGTCAAATTATAGCCACATCGATCTGAAAATGTAGCTAAAAACGTCAAAATACCGTATATCGGGGGGTACCGTTATATGGGGGCTATACCAAAACGTTGACCTATGTCCACAACTTTTGTTATATAAGTTTATTGATACTTAAGAACCCTAAATTTCAAATCATAGCTAAATCGGTCTAAAAATGTAGCTAAAAACGTCAAAATACCGCAAATCGGGGGGTACCGTTATATGGGGGCTATACCAAAACGTGGACCTATGTCCACAAGTTTTGTTATATATGTTTGTTGACACTTAAGAACCCTAAATGTCAAATTATAGCCAAATCGGTCTGAAAATGTAGCTAAAAACGTCAAAATACCGTAAATCGGGGGGTACCGTTATATGGGGGCTATACCAAAACGTGGACCGATATAGCCCATCATCGAACTTGACCTGCCTGCAAACAAAAGACGCATTTTCCCAAAATTTCAGCGTCCTATCTCTATTTTTGTGGATGCTAGAGTGATTACCACAGACGGACGGACGGACGGACGTGCTCAGATCGACTTAGAATTTTACGCTGATCAAGAATATATATACTTTATAGGGTCGCAAATGAGTATTTCAATGCGTTACAAACGGAAAAACAAACTTAATATACCCTCCATACTATGGTGGAGGGTATAAAAATACACTCAAATTTGGTAGTTTTTCCTACGCACTCATTTTCTTATCGACATACATACACAGGCCCTTAGTCTAAGTTCGAAGATGTGCCATATCGGACCACTCCTTCGAGTACGTCCTCCACAAAAGTTCGAAACTTTTCGCTAAAATGTTGCACAAGATAACTCTCGAAGCTAGTAACCGATTTGGTACATAATTTGCACATTGTAATATTTCTTCGAGACATAGATCAGGTTCGAATATGGATTATCCCTGTAGGAAATGTCAATAGTGAATCTATACTGACTCACTACTGACATTGTCAACAGTACTACTGACAAACTGTAGACAACTAATGTAATTTCCTATGGACATTTTGTATGAACGTGTCATTCGAAAGTCAGTACTGACAACGGAACTAGTATGTCAATAGTAAGTCAGTAGTTCCTGAGGAACCATGTGTTGACATTGGAGGTAGCGAGTCAGTATAGACATTGGAGGTAGTAAGTCAGTATAGACAATGGAGGTAGTGAGTCAATAGTACCAGATTTTCAATACTAATTTTTTTAGCTTATTTGGAACTTTTCATAGATAAAACAGCTATATAGTACGCTTAATAAGAAGATGAAGCTACACATTTGTTTAAATACTATATTTTATTAAAGAATAAAACAAATAATATTGAAAATGCTAAAAATGTACAAATTGCGTATTACAGTATTTATATCTTTTTTAATGGCTAAGCCAAAGATTCCACATAAGTAAAAATTAGTAAATAAAGACAATATTTTCAAGGCTGCTTAAACATTTTAACATATAAATAATAAAAAACGTTTTCGTTTTATTTTCTTGGCAAAGTCGCACCAATGACTTGTCTGCTTAAAATAGTTCTTCTTCTGTTGCACTTAACGTTTTATCAGGCGATTCGCTGAATGTTGATATAACATCTAGGAATTGAAAAGAATAAACATGTATAAATAAACATAAATAAAAAATATGTCCTTAAATTTGCTTGCCTATTACAGCTGTATAACATTGGAAAATCTCACAATCGATTTTTGCCAAATAATTCATTCAACATAATTCATTATTATGTTTAGTTGCATTCAGCATTTCCAGCGAGACGGGACAATATATACATCAGGCTCCACAATCTTCTCTAAAGGTTCCACATAATGTCTAATTGTCGAAATTTCACCACAAATGTTGTTAGTCGCCTCAGAATTCGTACTTTGCTATAGAATTGTTTATTTTTCACTCATACTTGTTATTGAAATTATATGCTTTAAGTATTCACGATATTTTATTGATTTTTACAAAAACACTATTTTACCAACCGCAAAAATTATTTTACGCCAAACAATTAAGATAATTAAAAAAAAGATGCTTCGTTGGGCTATCATATGTCAATATACACAATGCTTCTTCTTATTAAGGTAAAGGTATCAATAGTTGACAACCTGGTGACAAAGTGTTGACTTTGTCACCATATTAGTAGACAAAGTGGCGACATGTCAGCACATGACCCCACACTTCCTACAGGGTATGTCGGTCCATTTCTTCGGATACCTCCCACACAACATTGCGGAAAACTGGACTGTAAGGCCTGGGGCTCAATTCTATGAAAAAGTGAAATGAAACATTTTATAAAGGACTAGCAAATGCCCGCTACTTCGTATGCGGAAAGGGAACAAAATATATATAAACAATATTTACTACGGGAATGGTTAATACTGGAGATTCTGTTGTACTAAGACTTTTATTACCAATATTTTTTTGATTGTAGTCAGAATTTACAAAAAAAATCTGAAGTATCGCATCCCTACACAACTACCATATTTTTTATTTCGAATTTCCAAAACTACGTATCATATTGCAAATTTCAGATTTGACTCCTGGTATTAACCCTTCACTAACACAGCATTCCCTTCCAGTACGAATTTCCAAACACTAAACTTTATCTCACGCCTTCACAACAACAATCACGCAGATTTACAATTCAAGGTTCTAGCTTTAGCGGTTTCGCCCAGAACCCGAATAGGTCCGTTAAATTTTCGGCATTCAAAATGGCCATAAAATCCAAAATGACCATAAAAATCCACGTTTTCGTATATCCCCATATAACGGTACCTCTCAACTTAGTGTATTTTAAAAGATTACTTCCTTATATTCAACATATATCCTAACCCCATTTCTCTTTTCCAGCTTTATCTGTTCTCCTGAAACCCATTATAGTACTATTTTGTACTTTTTGTATAAATAAGTACGAATGTTCAAAACCTCCTCCCTACCTCCACTCTAAACAACAATTGCTAATCTAGTACCGAATTTCAAAATTCCAGTTCTACCCTTTACAAAGTCACAAATTGTACAAAATTCTCTACCATATAGCAAATACCAAAAGGTACCAAATTTTGTACCTTTTAGCACTTTTCGTACACGATTTTCCAAAATGTACTTTCATATCTCAGCTCTATCCGTTCACCTAACCCCAATTTATAGCCAATGTAGTTCCATTTAGCACTTTTCCATAGGTATGAATTTCCAAAACTACCTCAATCCTCACTCCAACAGTAATCTGTTCACGCAAATCCGTACCAGTTATTACTGCTTCGTTCACATTAGTACCATTTTCCAAAGCTTCCTCCATATCTCAATTCTATATTCTAACAGTAATCTTAATTCCAAATTTCAAGATTCCAGCTCTTCAAATCCAAATCCAAATCATACTAAACTCACTACCATTTAGGACTTTTCGACCTTTGGTACATCTTTCTTACTCTTAATCAGTGACCCCCATTCCAAATTTCAGGATTCCGGCCCTATTCGTTAACCCATATCTAAATTGTACTATATTTAGTAATATTTAACACTTTTCGTATAAGTTTAGTTCGAATTCCAAAAACCTTTCATTTTTACTCTTCAACAGTGATTCTCATTCCAAATTTCAGGATTCCAGATCTATCCGTTCACCCAAATCCAAATTGTACTAAATTTAGTATCATTTAGTACTTTTCGTGCACTTATAGCTCGAATTTCTAAAAACCTTTCTTTGTTACTCTCCATCAGTGACCCTCATTACAAATTTCAGGATTCAAGCTCAATCCGTTCACACAAATCCAAATTGTACTAAATTTAGTACCATTTAGAACTTTTCGTGCACTTATAGTTCTAATTTACAAAAACCTTTCTTTGTTACTCTCCACCACTGACCCTAATTTAAAATTTCAGGATTCCAGCTCTATCCGTTCATCCAAATCCAAATTGTACAAAATTTAGTACCATTCAGTACTTTTCGTACCCTTATAGTTCGAGTTTACAAAAACCTTCATTGTTACTCTTCATCAGTGACACTCATTCCAAATATCTGTATTCCAGTTCAATCCGTTCATCCAAATCAAAATTGTACTAAATTTAGTACCATTTAGTACTTTTCGTATCCTTATAGTTCAAATTTCCAAAAACCTTTCATTGTTACTCTTCATCAGTGACCCTCATTCCAAATGTTTGTATTCCCGCTCTATCCGTTCACCCAAACCCAAATTGTACTAAATTTAGTACCATTTAGTACTTTTCGTGCACTTATAGTTCGAATTTCTAAAAACCTTTATTTGTTACTCTCCATCAGTGACCCTCATTACAAATTTCAGGATTCCAGCTCTACCCATTCACCCAAATCCAAATTGTACTAAATTTAGTACCATTTATTACTTTTCGTACACTTATAGTTCTAATTCCAAAAACCTTTCATTTTTACTCTTCATTAGTGATCCTCATTCCAAATTTCAGGATTCCAGCTGTATCCGTTCACCCAAATCCAAATTGTACTAAATTTAGTACCATTTAGTACTTTTACCCTTATAGTTCGAATTTACAAAACCCTTTCATTATTACTCTTCATCGGTAACCCCCATTCCAAATATCTGTATTCCAGCTCAATCCGTTCACCCAAATCCAAATTGTACTAAATTTAGTACCATTTAGTACTATTCGTGCACTTATAGTTCGAATTTCCAAAAAGTTTTCTTCGTTACTCTCCACAATTGACCGTAATTTCAAATTTCAGGATTCCAGCTCCATCCGTTCACACAAATCCAAATTGTACTAAATTTAGTACCATTTAGTAATTTTCGTACACATAAGTACGAATTTCCAAAATCACCCTCATGTCTCAATCATACACTTCAACAGTAATCTTAATTCCAAATTTCAGGATTCCAGTTTTATCCGTTCACCCAAATATAATTTGTACTAAATTTAGTATCATTTAGTACTTTTCGTACACATTAGTACGATTTTTCAAAAACATTTAATTACATCAACACCACTTCCCAACCTTGATTTCCATACCAAATTCCATGATTCTAGCTATATCCGTTCAAAATATACAATTGGTACTAAATTTTGTAAATTTTAGTACTTTTCGTACACTAAGAGGTCGATTTTCCAAAAACCATTTGGTATATCTTTCTAGATCTCCATCAGTTACCCTCATTCCAAATTTCAGACTTCTAGCTCTTACCGTTTCCCTAATACAAAGGGTACCATATTTAGTACCTTTTAGTACTTTTCGTACCCTTCTAGGTCGAATTTCCAAAAACCCAGCCTTATCTCACCCCTACACACCAACAGCAACCTACACCCAAAATTTCAACTTCCTAGCTTCAGCGGTTTCGTCTGGGCGCTGATGAATCAGTCAGTCAATCAGTCAGTCACTCACCTCACTACTCTTTTATATATATAGAAAAATCTGTCAAATGAAAAATATCATAAAGAAAATATTTTTCGTTTTAAAATTTTCATAGAACAAAAATCCAGCTCTGAAATCGTTTTGATTTTTTGCAACAGGTTGTTCTCAAGGCCTCTTTTAAGTTTTTTTCATGGCCAACCCCATGATTCCTGAAAAATGGCCCGAAAGCTGTAAAACCCCTACGGCTACCGTGTGTAGTGGAACCGGATATTGCATTTAGTCACAATTTTGCATATCGTAAAATTTCTGCTAATCTTAGATAAAGTTCGAAGATCGTTCTTATCGGTCTACTCCTTTCCTCCATCAAAGAAAATTTTTTTGCTAAGATGGTAACCGGTGTATCTCTTGAACGGAGCGACCGAGCGGCCGAAGGTACTCCTTATGGTCCCTGCTTCATGACATATTGGTCCAAAATCTCTAAACTATACCGTGACCAACTTAAATGACTGGTGAGCGCGATATCTATCGAAAGGAACGAATCACAAACTGAGATTCGAATTCAAAATAGACTATGGAGTCAAGGAAAGTACCTCTTCCGCTTTAATCCAAATTCATATCGGCACCTTTGTATGTCCAAAAAGGACCACAAAATTCTAAAACCTCCCTCTCTAACAAATATAGATATTTACGCAAACGCCTCACTATTGTCACCAGCAGTTCAAGCTGTTGTGTAACAAGGGAATGAACTTTACCTAATGGCGGGGACGATATCCGGAACTGAACGACATAAACGATATTCTAAAGAGACATCCAGGACGACATTAGGGGATGAACGATAAATTATCATTGAAATAGGAGGATGGAGTTTGTGAAGGAGTTCTGGACGAACTATCCTCACGAAATACCCACTTCAAGAACAGGAAGAACCCCCCTGGAAATCCCTAAGGAGGTGACGGCCCAAAGAACCTCTTGTCGAATAAAGATACATCTTCAACCAAGATGCTTAAGTCACAGCCGTCAAAAAAGACTGAGAAGAAGTAGAAAAAGCAAAGAAGCTATCAAAAACCTCCATGATGGTTTCAAGCGACACCAACTGACTTAGGTGCAAACACGAGCTGGCGTGCTCTAGTCCTCAGTCGAACAATCCAAAATCACAACAAGCGGTTTCGAAGAGGATGCGGTCGCCGTTAGAATGGCATCCTTTCTCGTATAAGTTGACACTGTCACAGTCGGTCCATCCGATCCAGATCAGTGAGAAGATCACTACTGGAGAGACCAAAATCTCTTTAGTCACTGCAACTTTTTCGAATCCTTGTAAGTCTGCCAAGGCAAGCAAGGTTAGAACGAATCCCATCTCTTCGCAGAAACCATGCTAGTCTTACCCTAAGCATTGTCACCATGCTGCTTAACGAATTGTCAAAAATGATAGCCGGCTAGCGATCTCAATGGGTGCATCAGCGATTGTCATGAGTTACCACCAAAGCCGGTCCCAAGCCTAGTTGAGAAAGGAGGAGGGATCTTGTCGCGAAGCAACAAGATGTACTGATTATATCGCTGTACAACTTTGGGATAAACGACATAGAACGGATCATCGTTGATACCTGGGCTCCTCAACGAGTAGTAGGCTATGTTGCCAAGTCCTAATCATGGCAGTGGAGGGCAATGCCATGACCGTCCTCAGATCCCACTATTCACAAATTCGTAAATGCAAGGGAGAGCTGTACTTCGGGTATGGGTGGCTCCAGTTCCGCATGTCGGAGTCATAGTAAAGAACATAGGCAGCATCGTCCTAGCTTGGTGCAATTAAATCTGTATCACTGTAAAGCGGCGAATATCGAACTTCTTCTCTTCCTTACAGGAACTGAAATAGGCATTGCTATGGTTCAGGAACCATATTTGTAAAAAAATAAGATATCCGTACTAAACGATGGGCGTTACTCTACATTCTACTCTTCCAATGGGGAGAAGCTAAGAACTTATATTGTAGCTAAGAAAAGTCAAAATCTTATTAAACTCTACAATTACAGTAACGGCGACACGACATTAGTGACGCTGGAAGTAGGCTCGAGAAGAACTAGCCTATCGGTCTACATGCCATATTAAGTACCAGACCCGCCAAGTCAATTAGTGTGCAAACTTGTGGACGAGACATAGAGCAGTTGTAGTTTGATAATGTGCTGTGATACAAATGCTCATCACTTCTACTGGAGAAGCAGTGACACCAATGTGGGAGGCGAGTCCATATTCGATTTTATTTTGACTAATATATTGAACTGGAGGGTGTCGGTGGGGTGCTCCTTTTCGATACATCTTCAAGCCAACCGCCTCATACGAACCACAGGAGAACCAATTGGGAGAAATTCAACTCTCTAGCTTTATCAAGACTGTGTGAAATTCCAGAGGAGTGAAGTTCGGAAGGCTATCAGAAATTACTGGATAAACATCAGTAAACAATAGAAGGAGTTAATGCAGCTGCAAGATTTTGTAGGGTGATTTGAAAGGATCTTAAATATTGGAAGCATCATCCGAAATGATGACACGTTGACAAACTCTGCTCTAGAAACCCTAGAGCTACTAGCAAATAATCACTTTCCGGAGTGCAGGGATGTCTATTCGTATCTGCCTAGTCTGGATACGAATAGGACCTGTTCCCCTGACGAAAGGGTATTTATCGATATATGTTTATAAGTAATCCAAGGATATCGTGGACGATCAGTAAATTTGAACCCTATAAATCCCCTGTCCCAGATGGTATTATTCCGGTGATGCTGCGAAATACACCACTTGTCTTGATTACCATACTAAAAGAAATTTTTAGGGCCGGTAATACCGGTAATATCGAAAGATGCTACCAAGACTGTAAAGACAAGTCACTCTTTACCGAAGCACTATAGACCGATTAATTTCTCCTCTATTCTAATAAAAACACAAGAAAGGCGGCTTGACTTGGAAATAAGATCCAACATAAATCGTGACCACATAAGCAACTCACAACATGCTTACGGTAAAAGGGAAATCAACAGAAGCGGCGTAACACAAGGTTGTGGGTTATATAGAAAAGAATATGGATATCTAGAGTCACACCTTGGCCGCCTTTCTAGACTTAAAAGGGGCGTCCAGTAATGTGAAACTCGAAACCATCTATTCGGCTCTAGAGCTACTGAGTGTCCCCTCTATCCTAACCATCTAGATTGATAGAATGCTGGAAAGCAGGCCAATCAATTCTAACATTGGAGAGAGCTCCGTAAGGAAGTCAGAGGCACCACAGGGAGAAGTTTAATCTCATTTACTTTGGCTTCTGGTGGTTAATGGGATACTCAAGCAATTTCACAGACTAGAAACTAGGGTAGATGCCTATACAGATGACGTAGTCATCCTAATCAGCAGTAAGACTTTCTCGCTGGGCTCATCATAATAGGCTTGGTGTAAATCCAGCAAAGACAGATTGCTGAATTTGTGCTGCCTATACTGGATGGTGTGTAATTGAATCTCTCTACGGAAGCGAAACACCTGGGAGTGGTCCTTGACCATCGGCTAAGATGGAAGAGTAACACTGTGAGAACTTCATAGGTAAAACCTGGGGCCTTGGACCGCATGTAATACACTGGCTGCATAGGACAGTGGTCTGTCTCATATTAACCTATGGCTATCCCGTCTGGTGGCAGACCCTGAGCAGTATTTCGAACCGGGCCAAGTTAACTAGTAAAAAGCACCCTTCCTTGAATGACCCAACTGAGGTATTAATCCCCGATAGAAGTCGAGGGCGCGGGGCAGGCAATTTCTGATAAGCTACCCATTTACACCGATGGCAGAAAGCACGGGATTTGGTGTGTATTGTGAAGAACTGAATATCAGAAGTTCGTACAAATTTTACGACAACTGCACTGTGTTTTAGGCAGTAAACTTTGGAGTGCAAAAAGCCTCAAAAAGCGTTAGGATATACCATTAAATTTAAGGCTCTTCAGTTGTATGTCTATCTTAAACAAGTTAAGTTCTGATGGGGTTCCAGGGCACTGCCATGTTGAGGGAAATGAGACAGTTGATGATCTGGCATGGCGGGACTCACAGTCCTCGGTCCTTCGGGTGGAGGACTCAACAAACTCAGTAAGCTCTACGCAGAGAAAAATCTCTCACTACGTTTCACCGAAGTGTAATTTTTTTAATGACTAATAATGACTGGGACAAGCTGACCAAAGATATACATGTTTTTCCAGCGCTTAGAAAAACATAAGAGCTCCGGAGGCAAAAAACATGACTATTGTTGTAACACTGTTTTTATTATATGTATGTAAGTTCATTTTCTATGTTTAATCTGGCTCTTGGCTACAGTGGAATGTGGCTGTTTCGATGTGATATAACTGTACCGCACGATGGGCATATGTATTGCACGATGCCATCAAACCTTGCCCTATAGGAATTAAGACGGCTGCACCATCCCGAACGTTGTTGAGCCAAAACTACTCTGGTTTGTCGTGGAAGCTGAAGCTCTTCAGCGGCAATAGATTGGGAATGTTCAACAAGGACCGCATTCACAAGATAGTCGTTAACGCGATCTGCATCCGCGTGAATACTATTTAAACCTGCTTGTTGATCTAGGGATTCTCTCTTGCAACGCTGGACCTCTCTTTCTAGATCATGAAGATCCCTCCTGACATGGCTAGGTGAGGGGTCCTATCCACATATGGTGATTAGGATGGCACTCAAGTGAACACCCGAGCAAGTACTACATGTCATTGTGTTGCTGTACTGGAAGAATCTTTGTCTCCTCATTTAGATGGTCCACTGAAGACAACAGGGCGGCATTCTGATAAGTTTGAATATTTTTCAATCGTATTCACGGACCAAACTGGCGCCGCATAGCTTACCACAGACCCTCCTCTCGCGTTATATTTCGTCAATAAGGTTTCTTTTTCTGCACCCCAAGTGCAGCCGTGTAGAGGCTTGAGGACCTTGTTCCTATATTTCAGTTTGTCGCAGATAGCTGCGGTATGCGAACGTGCTGTCGAATGTGACCCCTAGAAGTTTGGGGTAGTTTGTGGTCGGAATTCTGCTACCATAGACCATGACATTCAACTTTCTTCTCCCCTGCGCCGTTCATGTGGTGAACGGAGTGGTAGTAGATTTAGTGGCGGATATCTGCATATTCCTTGCGTGGAAAAAGGTGGTGAGATCAGTTAAATAGTAGTTCAGTCTTCCACAGATGTCATCAGGAAATGTACCTGACGGCAGGATCGTGCAATCATCCGCATACGTTACGATCTCAATGGAGGGGGCGGAATACAGTTCCGGAGTTATCACCTCACCTTGGTGAACTCCCTGCTTCACTTTATTTCTCCTGAATTCCACGTACGTCTGGTGACCACAGATATAATTGAGAATCCAAGGATTCACGATTTTGATACGTCAAGCGCCATAATCACTGTTCTATCACACGGCTTATCCTGGTTGAGTCCTCGACAAATATGTGTGGAGATGACGTGTAGAACTGTGCTGTGCTGCTTACGGAATCCAAGGTGATAATCGGCAACTGGCTAGCTATTTCTGACGCTGGGGAGGACTAAGACCTTAAGGGTCTTTGCTATGGGCAACAAATACGAAATCGACCTGTACGATTCACTTTTTACTGGTATCCTTGCCTGGCATCAGTAGCGGGACCACCCCGTCCATTTTCCAGACTTCGGGAACAATGAGGGTGGCTAGCGACAGGTTGAGAACTTTAGTGAGGTACTCCACTCCCGGCTCATCCAGTTGTTTCAGCAAGGAGATTTCATCAGAGCCCAACGCTTTGGATGATTTAGCGTTCCTGGTGACATTTGCAGCATCGTCCATTGTAAACTGCGGTGGTTCACCCTCTGCAGGAAAATAGCTAAAGGGACTCTTCTCTTCGCCCTGTCACTCCCGGGGTTCTCAACAAACTGTTGATTGAAATAACTTGCGCACCTCTTCGGGTCAGTCAACATAACGTCGTCATACATGACTGACGTCCCATCTTCCTTCTTTCCAGGGTTCAAGAGAGACTTCACCGTTACCCACAATTCATTTATACCGGCTCCAATGTTGCAACTCTTCAAATTATTTAACCACTTTTTCCGCTTGTGCTTGCCGACCAACCTGTTGACTTCCAGTGTCAGGTCCCTGACTCTGGGGTCACTGGGGTTAGCTCGACGAAGCTCATCAGGCTCATTGGCTAATCCCACCTCCTCTGCTGGAAAGTTTGGTCTCACTTGTGGTATTCGACCAGCAGGTTCATATATGTCGAACGGCTGCAGCTGTGATGAAGTCTCGGAACGTCCTTTCCGCTACCCGAACATCAGAAGAATTGGGCAGATCTCTGAATCGGTGATTGGTGAACTCTCTGAATCTCGGCCAATCAGATTTCCCATGATTGACGAAATTGCGGCGTTCAGAGGTGATGAAATCAGAGATGGTCTGATCAGGTAACATGATGGGTTTGTCTGGCGAACTGTGACACACTACTCTGGTAGGGCGCCCTCATTGACCATGCAAAACGTAGAGCTATCAACCTGCTCTGCCAGTGCTGCACCCCTCTGTTCGTTTCCAAGGACCGAAAGCCACAACTCATGATGTGTTTTAAAGCTCCCCAAGACCAGACGGTTATGACTTACCTAAAGAGATCTTATGCTAGGCTTGTAACCTGAAATACAGCTATTTATCGGTGGGATGTAACATCAGCAACTCTACCTCGGCAGTTCCACTGCTGACTGCTACCCCCATACACTCCATGTACGGGTCATTAGGATCGGGCTCAAGCGAGATAGGTCTGTAATGAACAGACGGGTGCAATAGAAATGTTAATACCCCACCTCCATTTCTGGTGCCATCCTTCCTCAGTACTTTGTAACCAACCCAACGCTGTAACCTGCAGTTGTTGTTAAGCTTGGTTTCCTGCATCGCCGCGACTTTGAAATTCTTCCGAAATTATTCATGAAGTTCACTATTTCCTCGATCTTATCTCGGAGTCATTGCAAATAAATTGCAAAAAGGATGCGTTTTCTGGAATTGGAACAAAGACGGCTGGTGTTATATGCTGAGTGTGCGGTGGCTTTTGTGGGGGACTGGGGGAGATTCGTAATCTGGCGACGACGACTCACTGGGGGCTGTGTTCACGCAGCATGTACCAACATAGTCCCTATCGTAGTCCCTCACCTGGAGAAGTCCAGAGCAACTTCTTAGATGCACCCACTCCTTACATCCTTTGCATCTCACCGAAGGTTGGATATGGGTGAAAATGCGTATGTGACAAACCGAGCATAAATATATTGTTCTTGGATTTTCCTCCGTCCCGGCACGGACGAAAAAAAAAGCCGTAGCAGGGATTCCGGGATATACTGCTCCCAACACAGAAAAACGATACAGATACAAACATATGTACAGTGAGGTGGCAGCCGCTGGCCGGAACACGGGATGTTGTGTGGTTCCTAGTCAATCCGGTCCGGGAGTTTGATAGTTTCTGCGATAAAAGCCCGGTTTAGATGAGGCCATAAAATCCGAACCCGATCTAAGAAAAAAATCCATACAGTGTTTTTGCCTATTGGGCTTCTACATTCATAAAATGCTCGGCAAAAGTTGTTTGCACTTGATAAGCTCAAAAATGTTGCACATTGTTTTACTTCTTAATGTCTAATTTTATGCAGGGTTTTGCAAATTTCTTCTTTTATTTGGGAATTAACTTTGCTATAAATTTTAATTTTTTACCATGCCGTGTTTTCTCTTCTCTTTATCACTACCCTCAACTGCTACTTAGGATCCTACCCGATAAAGTGGTAACGAAATAATTCACTTTATTATAAGTAACACCCCCAACAAATTTGCAAAAAAGGATCAAAGAAAATACCATAATCATCTCTGAAAACAATGCCAATCAATAACACACGGGAAACATGTGTTTTAAGGACCAAAACAAAACATTAGCCAAATACTCCTGTGAAAAATTCACACCTTCTTATCACCGAGAGAACAAGAAAAATCTTCAATAAACACCCTTCGGAAAGATCTTGCATTTGCAAATCCAATAAAAACAAAACCACACGAACAAATGAAATGACCATTGAAAAACGCCTTTAACTGAAGAGGTGTTCTCAAGGTAAACACTTGACTACCAGTGTTTACACAACTGACATTTCTACGAAACATTTCTTGTTTTTGGGTATTATTAACAGGTTTACCTTAAGAGGCAGGATACTTATGTGTGTATGTGGGATGAAAATATGAACATATTTGAACTGTGAAATTTCAAACAAACCAAAGAAAAGGGATTTACGCAAACACATTTTGCTCAATTTGCACTCTACCCTCACTCACTCGCTTACAGACAAAAGCTAAACCACAATAATGAACCAAACCCAAATAAGGAAGTGCACAATGAATGTGAAAAGGATTTCGACATAAAATTGTTTAAACTCACATTGAAATCCTTGAATGCGTTGCAGGTTTTTGGTAGTCTAAATGTCTGCTTTTCTGCTGCTGCTGTTTCTGTTTGTCTGTCCATTTAATTTTGCAAAACAGGTATTATGTTTGTTTGTCACACCAAACCTCGCCAGACATGATGACAACCGCTGTACAAATATTTTGACATTTCTCCAAAAAAATCCCAATTTTCTCTGAAATACATGAAGTGTTAAGAGCAAAGGTTTGTTTATTGCAGGACCAACACAAAAGAGCGAAAGCCACAAAAGATTACCACTCTACTCTTGAAATGACAACAACGCCATTAGGTCTGCCAAGTCTACGAAGAATGCAACAGGAAATTCCATTTGTTGTGATTAGGGAACTTTGTTGATAATTTCATTAATTCAATTTTCTAAATTTTTGTTCACAACTGTTAAATGATTCCATCACAAAGGATATGTAGGAAACGTTGTAATTGATTGAATAACCTTTTCTTGGGGCAGTATGAGAGTGCGATAGTGGAAATCCTGCTTAATGAAATTGATAGTTTTGTATTAATTATTTTGAAAATAAACATTAGTTATTGTAGTTTGTTCAACATAATGTATTTGAAGCTATGCGATCTTTAATTGGGAAATTTCCAACGAAACACACTTTATAGACGTAAATTAGGGCGGCCCAAAAAACTAAAAAATTCTTTTTTTTTTTTTTTTTTTGAAAAAAATTCTTTTTTTTTTTTTGAAAGGCCTACCTCCTAATTTTTTCCATTTGATCCAAAAACTCTATGTATGAAATGTTTAGGCGATCGGTTAACATTAACCCGTGCCACCGGAGCGATTTTTGTTTCCATAGTAATTTGTGTGGGACCAAAGATGAAATTTTTCGAAAATTCTATTGAAACCGCATTTATGGTCCAATCGATGAAAAAATATTATCAGTTCATATTGTGGCTATGAAACAATTCCTACAAAAATGTTATAAAGTTGGGCTGGATTTTGACATTGCTCCTATATGCATATATGACCAATTATTGGTAATTTGGGCCCTATAATATAGCTAATATTAAAATCCGAGCCGATTTTCACAAATTTTTGTAGGATTCATTTTTTGCCACAATAATGAACTGGCGAAGTTTTTTCATCTATTGGAAAATAATTGTGGCCTGTAAAGCGATTTCCTAAAAATTCGCTTTTGGCGCCACAAAATGGTTCAGGAATCGATTTTCCTGGCCAAAAATCAAAATTTTGTTTTGTCAAAGATATTTAATTTCTATATGGTATTCGATAGTAAACATATTGAAACTAAGGAAACCAAAAAAATGGGTCAAAATATTGGAAGGTGTGGGC
The DNA here is from genome assembly GCF_047663935.1 of Musca autumnalis. NCBI lineage: Eukaryota > Metazoa > Arthropoda > Insecta > Diptera > Muscidae > Musca > Musca autumnalis. The sequence continues at coordinate 38,220,376 of NW_027411866.1, read as the reverse complement.
GTGGTGTGCCCCTAAAAACGGACATTTTCCCCATTTTTGGGAAATACGTAATTTTTGCATATTTCTGGAGAAAGACGTAGCTATTTCTCGGAAACTATAACAGATACTGTGTTCGTTATTTCAATGTAAGGTAGGCAGGATTGTGGAATTTAAAAGTAGTTTTAGTAAATTACCGTAGCGTTTACACAACATGAGCTATTTTATTTTTCCTCAGGTACTAAATTTTATGAAATTCCACATTTAGTGGACTAGAACTTTTATGGAACAACATGGAACAATGTTCTGTTTTCACAGAAAGATGTTCGAGAATCTCCTCTTTTGCGCGCATTTATACTTTTGTACCCGTCCCGTTCCGTCCGTTTAACACTTTTTTTAATTTATTGAAATTACATGGGTAAAAATGTGTGTGTTTTCTATACCGTTTCCCATATGAATTACAGCTTTTTGACACAAATTAACATTTTTTGAGTATATGAGTTTTTACACGAGCTATATAAGTTTTATGAAACCCCAAGGAGTATTTTTTTAATTTTTGAAAAAATTAAAATTTGTTGTAAATTTTTTCTTTACAAATTTTTGAAAAAAAAAAAAAATTTTCGAATTTTTTTTTCGATTTTTTTTTTTAATTTTTTGGTAATTTTATTGTTTATTTGTTGGTGTTTGACCATCTTTAATACATAGGAAGATACAAAAACTACAAAAACACTCATATTTTGTTGAAAAATTGTCAAATTGTACCGAATTTGACCGCTTATAACTCGTCTGAAAGCTGATTGTATTATCTGTCTAACAAAAAAAAAAATTATGAAAATATCTCTATCCGTTCAAAAGTTACAGAATTTTGACCAGGAAAAAACCATTCTGAACCACTGTGCGCCCATTGAAAGTACAACGGAAATAGAAACAATTAAAAAAGTATCAGTCGGCTTTGCCGACAGAGATATACCCTCAGCCTATGTGAACTGAAACTTCCATTTACGGAAAGATCAAATATATTTCGGGTGTTTTTTTAGAATTTTGTGGCCCTTTTTGGACATTTGAACTTGCAGACAAAAATGGGGATTAGGATTAAAGTTCAAAAGTGTTGCTGAGGAGGAACTTAAAGGAATACACCGACATAGTTCATTATGGAAGTGCATCTTCTTTTGTGAGTCACATATTTTAGACATACATAGCGCCCAGTAGTCATTTCAGTGGGTCATCGTATAACTTTTGGACCAGTCAACGGAAAACATACTATCGAACAGCATCGGTATACATCGGTATGGTGCCTACCATTTAAGTCAAATTTTTTTCCAATATTAGGGGGGAGGTACCGGAAGTTGTGGACCGGTATTGCCCATTTTCGAACTGAAACTAAGTTAATAATAATTAATAATCTAACCTTATCTATATCTCGAAGATATATTAGGATGTGTAAAGTATGGACCAAATTGGTCACTCCCTTCAAGAGATATCGTGAGTACAATTTTCTGAATATTTTTGAACTTTTGTGGGGAGGAGTGGGCCGACATGGCATATCTTCGAACTTAAACTAAGTTTGGACAAAATATTACGAAGGTGAAATTTTGGATCGAATCGGCGGATCCGTTCGAGAGTTATCTTGCGCTCCAAGCACTACACACGGTGTCATAGGGGTTTTTGAACCTTTCGCCCTATTTTCTCAGGAAGTACCTTATGAAATTTGCACCGTCATATGGCGGGGGCAGTGAATATAAGTTGTTACAACAAAAATTAAAGCGATTCGAGAGCAGGCCCTAAACTGAACTTTTTCGAAATTTGTGTGGGAGGTACCCGAAGGAGTGGATTGATTGAGTCCATATTGGAACCTCATCTAACTCTGTTAGAAATTTCACGATGTGCAAAGGATGGACCAAATCGGTAACTCTCTTCAAGAGTTACCATGCGCACTAATTTTCCGAATATTTCCAATATGTGAGTTTTAGAAAATGTTCGTAAAAATTCACCTTTGGTCCCATACAAATTACTTTGGAAACAAGAATCGCTTTGGTATCACGGGTTAACGTAAACCGATCGCCTTAAAATTTCATATATAAAGTTTTTGGATCAAATGGAAAATGAAAATTTAATGGAAGAAACAAAATGACACAAACTTTACGATAAAATTTTTCAACATTTTCAATGTCTCCAAGCCTCTGCTGTATTTCACCCACTCCAAATGCTCTTGGCGTCAAGTACTTTCCTTTGTGAAAGCCTGAACACTAATTTAAGTGATTTTACCATCATTTTTAACGCCAGAAATATGCAAATATCCACCGCTAAATCCACGGCCACTCTGTTCACCACATGGACTGCAGAAGTGAGCACTGGGTTAAATGTCGTGATCGATGGTAGTAAAATTCCGAGCACCACCTTCTCCAGCACGTTCGGGTCGTCGGCGCATGGTACACCTTTCTATGACAAGCTGAGATGTGGGTTCCAGGTCCTCAAGTCCGTAGCCGGCAGGACAGTTAAAGAAACCTTGAAATCCACCAAACCTCATTTTCAAGGTCAAAATCGCCAAGGTAAAACCCCTATAGAAAATGAGGAAGATGAGGTTTGGTGGATTTCATGTGTCCAGAATTTATATTCTTTATGACAAGAGCTACAACTTTGCCTCCATGAACAAATTAAAATTCTTCGCGGTTTAGGAGATATGCGCCTGCCAAAATGCTCACTTTTGACTTAATTTTTCAAGGATATTTTTGATGTCCTTTTTATCCTGGAATGCAATAACTTATAATTATTATGTAAAGCCTATACTCTCCTCTTTAATACGACACAAATACCAGCATCGTACGACGAGTACAAGTATTTAAAATATTTTTTGGAAAAATGTTGACCTTTGAAATTTTTTGGACTTCTAAAAGGTCAAAACGATGAGAAAACGAAAAATTACAAAATGCCATTTTACTCCATTTTGGCTATTTTTTCGAACGTATATAGTCCGGTTCAAGTGTAATTTTGGCTGTCGGACAGTGTAATTTGTTCAGTAGTCAATTGTTCCGCGCTAAAGGGCATTCTGTAGCTCTGAACGACTACTCAAAAGCTTTAAAATGTTTGATCTTGTGATTAAATTTATGCAAGACTTATACAACACTTCTGCCGCAGGAAAGACAATATCTCACTGAGATTCATCCTCTCCAATGATAACGCGAATATTTAACTATCTTGTGTGCTTGATGGTCCAATGTAATGTTGCATATATTCGTATATGGACAGTAGCCGATAACTTTACCCCAAAAAGTTATGTGAGAACGTATGAACTTGCCGACAATAATATAAAAACTTTAGGGGTATTTATCTTAACGATTTTAAACAATCCAAATAAATGTGAAGATTTTGCTAAAAAATTTGATTTGGATAAAAGCAGAAAAGTGATGATCTTTAGCGGATGAGGTAGGTACCTAAAGGAATAAACCGACATAGACCAATTTGCAGGTGGACCTAATTTTTCGATAGTGCCAACCAATCATTTTAGTTGATTACCGTAGAATTTTTTAGACCTCTTAGAAGAATGGACTTGAACGCGAACCAAATTATATCGTAGTAGTCTGAATCACAAAGACTACTTTCGATAAAAATGTCAAAATAACCCTCGTACAGACTTTTGCCAGTGAGATGCGGGAAGTTCTTGTCCGTTATAATCTTCGAACCCGATTTAAGTTTGAGATAAACATGACATTTTTAGAGAAGAATGTTACAAAATTGTATGCAGCTTTTTCATTTCGGGGTAGGCCCGGGCCCCCATGGCCTTCCTTGCGTATGTCCCTGGTTCTACGCTGATGGGGAACGACGAAGCTGGTGCTTTTTAAACCCTACACCACTGTGTGGGGAGGGGGGGATAAGTTGGTTTTGGCCAAAAAGTTTGTAACGCATCAAAATAATGGTCGTAGACCCATACATATATACCAAAATGAATGTCTCGACGAGCTGAGTCGATCTGGCTTTGTGCCTCCGTCCGTTCATCCGTCCGTCTGTCCATCTAAACCTCGTAATCACGCTACAGATCAAAATTTTAATCCGATCGTCAACAAATTTTGGGGGTTGGTGAAGGTTCCGGAGGGACCGCTACCAATATCATTATCATGATTTCATCCGGCGAAGGGAGTTATCAATTGGCAACACTGTCAGTTCGTTTTGAAAAACATTACTCTCTGTAATAGAGGGTAATAAATGAAGTTGAGCCAATGGGGGAATACTCCAACTCAAGCAATCAAATGAGATTGAATCTTCAACAATAAACAAAACAAACAAATACCAGCAAGGAAAGGATCAAAGTTGGTCGGGGCCGACTATATAATACCCTACACCACTGTGAATATGTAAAATATATATGGGAGCTAAATCCAAATCAGAACAGATTTTGATATAATTTTTCACATTTATTTGTAGACCAAATTCAGTCACAGAGTCCAAATTTCATCAAAATTGGACATATATATCGTGTTTCGTGCATCAAATACCTCAAATCGGTCGAAAATATATATGGGAGCTATATCCAAATCTGAACCAATTTCGATATGATTTTCCACAGTTATTTCTAGACTAACCACCGTCACACATTCCAATTTTCATTGAAATCGGAAAAATATAGCGTTTTCGTGCATCAAATGCCTCAAATCTGCCTACATATATGAGAGCTATATCCAAATCTGAACCGATATCGATATAATTTGGCACACTAATTTCTAGGCTAAATCCCGGCAAACATTCCAAATTTTATTGAAATCATACATATATAGCGCATTTCGTGCGTCAAATACCTAAAATCGGCCGCGAATATATATGAGAGCTATATCCAAATTTGAACCGATTTCTATATAATTTGGAACACTTATTTCTAGACTAAATACCGTCGCACATTTCAAATTAAATTGAAATCGGACTTATAGCGTGTTTCGTGCACCAAATTCCTTAAATCGGGCGGAAATATATATGGGGGCTATATGCAAATCTGAACCGATTTTTACCAAAATAAATAGCGTTCGTCCTTTGGCCAAAAAACTATATTCCCCAATTTTCATGCGAATCGGACAATAAATGCGACCTGTACTTTGTTTACAAAAATACATGGACAGACGGACAGACGGTCAGACAGACGGACATGCGTAAATCGACTCAGAAAGTGATTCTATGTATATCCCTAAAAGGAACTATGGGTCTATCTCGTTTCCTTTTGCATGTTACAAACTAATGCACAAAGACATAATACCCCTTACCACAAGGTGGTGTAGGGTATAAACAGCGGAGGTACGCGCAAAGGGAAATTTGTTAAAAACAAAATTTCCAACAACTACCTCACAGGCAACTGTGGTGATGTTCTTTTCATCTCACAGAATTCGATGAATTCTTAGTTGATACGTGCTGACATGTTGCAGAATATTTTGATTTTTGTGTTCCTTTGGAAAAGCCCAAAAGTGAGTGTGATTCTCATTCATATGGGAATACTAGACACTTACAGAGTTCGGTTTTGCGATTTTAATAATAATGTCGAGTATCACAGCTATGGTTGGGGACCTTCCAAAAACAAAGTCTGACTATCAAAGTAGAAAATCCCATCTTTACAATGATGTAAAGCAGGTTGGCGTAGGTGGTCAAATAACGGAGATATCGCAATAGGCGGTAATACATCATGCTACGCGTCGCAATTTTGATTGGATCGTCACGAAATTTTGGGTGTTAACGGGGATCCCACAGAGAAAAAAAGCTATTGATTTTGGTAATGGTCGTATATTATTCAGGGGTCGGAATGTAAAAAAAAAACTTATTTGGACAAAAGGCCAACGTTTTATTTCAAAGCGAATATCTCTCTTCTGTAAGAGGTATATCGAAAGCAAAACTTGGCAAGGAAAGTAGAAAATATCACCTTCACAACCCTGTGAAGTAGGTTGTCATAGGTGGTCAAACAACAGAGATATCGCATTAGTCGGTAATTCCATTTTTCCATTTTTTTATGCAATCACAATACTTTTGATCGGATCCTCACGAAATTTTGGGGTTTGATGGGGGTCTCAAAGAGAAAGACGCATATTGATGGTTGGCGTACATCGCAATTTTCCATTTTTTATTTGAGTTGTACTGACGATGCACTTAAATGCGTTTCAACAAAATTGACCTGTATTAATGAAGACATTCAGAGCAAAGGCGCTAAGCTATCCCAATTTTAATATTCTGAATTTTTTTAGTCAAAAGCTTATGAACAGGGGTAGTGGTGTAGGGTATCACATAGTCGGCCCCGACCCGACTATAGCCTTGGTTCACTTGTTATACTCTACACCACTGTGTGGGGAGGGGGGGGATAAGTTGGTTTTGGCCAAAAAGTTTGTAACGCATCGAAATAATGGTCGTAGACCCATACATATATATACCAAAATGAATGTCTCGACGAGCTGAGTCGATCTGGCTTTGTGCCTCCGTCCGTCTGTCCATCTAAACCTCGTAATCACGCTACAGATCAAAATTTTAATCCGATCGTCACCAAATTTTGGGGGTTGATGAAGGTCCCGGAGGGAAAGAAGCCAATTGATTTTGGTGAAGGTCGGAAAATATTCAGGGGCCGGAATGGACAAAAAACTTATTTAGAGAAAAAGTCAAAATTTTGATTTCAAAGCAAATATCTCCGCTTCTATATGGGCTATATCAAAAGCAAAACCTGCTAATGAAAGTAGAAAATATCACCTTTGCAACGATTTAACGTAGATTGTCGTAGGTCAAACAACGAAGATATCGCAATAGCCGCTAATAGAACCCAATTTTTAAGTTTTACGATTTTGTTTGTTTTGTTTATTGTTGAAGATTCAATCTCATTTGATTGCTTGAGTTGGAGTATTCCCCCATTGGCGCAACTTCATTTATTACCCTCTATTACAGAGACTAATGTTTTTCAAAACGAACTGACAGTGTTGCAAAATTTTACTGATCGCTACCAATATCATGATTTCATCCCGGCAAAGGGAATTATCAATTGGCTTCTCAGTTTTTGAAATGATGCCTTTTTAGCGAAAAACCGCACTCTTTAAGTGTCTAGTATTCCCATATGAATGAGTATCACACTCACTTTTCGGCTTTTCCAAAGAAACACCAAAATCAAAATATTCTGCAACATGTCAGCACGTATCAACTAAGAATTCATCGAATTCTGTGAGATGAAAAGAACATCACCACAGTTGCCTGTGAGGTTGTTGTTGGAAATTTTGTTTTTAACAAATTTCCCTTTGCGCGTGCCTCCGCTGTTTTTTGTTTGTTTTGTTTATTGTTGAAGATTCAATCTCATTTGATTGCTTGAGTTGGAGTATTCCCCCATTGGCTCAACTTCATTTATTACCCTATATTACAGAGAGTAATGTTTTTCAAAACGAACTGATCTGCTTACAGTGACTTCACAATATTGCCCATAATTCTGATAAATTCAAATTTAAAAATCGTTTTGTGCGTGAGGTTTTTTTCACCGAATCACCCTATAATTAAGATTTTATGTAATCTTATGTAGAAATTCATCACGCTATGATACAGGGTTATCGGGTTGTAAAAAATTCATACTGAATCCCGTCGGTATTAGTTTACATTCGCCGTTGATAATACTGTGCAACCAAATTCAATTTTTTCAAAACGTATAGGTTTTGAAAGTAAAGCTAAAAATATGAGACACTTTTTAAAGTTTACGTCGTAGGCGGGGCAAGTTCCCTCCATTTCTACTTTTTTTGAAATATTCGTGTGGGCGATATTTTTGTTAAAAAAATTAACCCTCGTGTGGTTCATCAAAGGGATTGGTTTGGTCTTTTTGGTCACTTTTTTATCAGAGCAGATTTCTTGTATTCAGAGACTCTTAGTGGATTTTGATTTGGAACATTTCTTCTTTTCTTCTTCTTTATTTTCAAATCCGTATTCGGATATTAGCGATCATACAATGTTGATTATTACAGAGTTGTTTGATTGTATATGTATAATAAGATTAAAATATTTCATTCAATTATAGGTAGATCTCTATTTCTGGCGGCGCTTATTTCATCTTGGTGTCCTGTCCATTCCTGAATGTGAATTTGATCCATGTTATTTCTCGTCTCCCTCTCGGACGGCGTCCTTCTATTTTGGATCTTATGATAGCTTGGAGGAGATAATATTTTCTATTTCTCATAAGATGTCCCAAATAAGCATTTTTTCTCGTTTTTATCATTCTGATCATTTGACTTTCGGTATTCATTCGCCTTAGTACTTCATTATTTGAGATGTGATCTATCCAGGATATCTTTAAGATCCGTCGGTATATCCAAATCTCAAACGAGTGCAGTCTTCTCTCGTCTGCTGCTTTTAGTGTCCATGTTTCTGCCGAGTATAATAGTACTGACCATATGTAGCATTTAACAAATCGTTTTTTTGTTTCCAAGGTTATGTCATGGCTCGTTAATATTTGTCTATACTTAAAAAAAGAGTTTCTTGCCATTTCAATTCGACATTTTATTTCCATTGATGGATCCCAGCTTTCATTAATTTGAACTCCGAGATATTTGAATGTTGAGACTCTTTCTATTGGAGTACCATTGATGCTTAAAAGAGTGTTGAATTCGACGCCTCTTCTACTTGTAATCATGAACTTTGTCTTTTTTATATTAATTTTTAAGGCATATGACGTACTTGCATGTTCAAGAGCATCTATTACTTTTTGTAGTCCTGCGGGGCTGCTTGCAATTAGGGTGGTATCGTCGGCATAACGAATATTGTTTATAATTGTGTTGTTTATTCTTATTCCGATATTTTTCCCACATATTGACTCCTCAAATATTTTTTGGGAGTACAGATTAAACAGAAGGGGCGATAGTATGCACCCCTGCCTTACACCTTTTGAAATTTGAACATTTCCAGTAATTATTCTTTTTTATTATTTAGTTCGACCTTTATTTTGAATATTATAAATATATGTTTAAATAAAACCGAGCTCGAGGTCTTTGTTTTTGTTGTTTTTATTTATTATTTAAATCGATATTTCGTCTTTCTTCGAAAGACATCATCAGGATCTGTAGGAAAACATTTTTATTATGTTTATGCATACATGCTATTGCTTGTTGTTGCACTTACAAATAATACTTAAAGCTATTACAACAATAACAATAACATCGCCAAGCACCAACGTCAACCTTGTATCGTTGTCATCTGTTTTGTTACTGCAGTGCTCTCTTCTTATTCAACTCTATTTATTTTTCTGATCAGATGCCTATAACTGTGTGCTAAATTCTCCGTATCTGTTTTGTAGTTTATTCGTTGTGATGTTGGAGTATTCATTATGTGTAGAGTTTCCAACATCAGTCTCTTATTGTAGTTGTTTTCACATTGTAGTACTTTCACACTCTCCAGTTCTGGGTAATGTTGTTGGGTGGCACAGTGGGTAGAAAGTGCTGTCTTCTGTGACATGTTATATGATCTATTTTTGATGTCTGATTTGTGTCCGGATAACCGCGTTTTTAATTTGATTTTTGGGGTTCCTATATAATATTTTCCACATTTTTCATTTTCGTTGCCATTGCATTTTATTTTGTATATTAAATTCGATTTTTCCATAGTGTCTATTTTTGATTTTAATGGCGTAAATAAGTTTTGTAAAGTGTTATATGTTTTGGACGCTATTGCATAGTTGATGTCTTCATAACATTTTGAGTTCTTAAAGCGTTCTGAAAGGCCGGATATATATGTAACCGATTTATAAATTTTAATTGGTTTTTCTGTGTTTTGTTGATTTTTATTATTATTATTATAGTACTGCTTGATTAGAATATTTATGATATTTGATGGGAAGCTATTTTGTCTTAATATCGAAGTTATTTTCTTTATGTTTTCTCTATGAAATTCCTTGTCACTGATATTTAGAACGCGACTTATAAAATTTGATGCCGTGTTCATTATTATTGTTTTTGGATGTTTCGAATGGCATCGGGGAGATTGGTAAATTACCATTCGAAACATCCAAAAACAAGTTATAGGCATCTGATCAGAAAAATAAATAGAGTGGAATAAGAAGAGAGCACTGCAGTAACAAAACATATGACAACGATACAAGGTCGACGTTGGTGCTTGGCGATGTTATTGTTATTGTTGTAATAGCTTTAAGTATTATTTGTAAGTGCAACAACAAGCAATAGCATGTATGCATAAAAATAATAAAAATGTTTTCCTACAGATCCTGATGATGTCTTTCGAAGAAAGACGAAATATCGATTTAAATAATAAATAAAAACAACAAAAACAAAGACCTCGAGCTCGGTTTTATTTAAACATATATTTATAATATTTCCAGTAATTTCACCATCTACTTGAATGTTTGCGGTCTGTTGCCAGTATAGGTTTCTGATGCATTTTATGTCGCTATCCTCTAACCCAATTGAAATCAAAATTTCCATTAATTTGTGGTGGTTGACCGTGTCGAATGCCTTTTCGTAGTCGACAAAACATACGTATACATCTTTTTGTACATCGCGGCAGTTTTGTATGAGTACATTCAAACTAAGTAGGGCCTCTCGAGTTCCCATGCCTTCCTTGAAACCAAATTGCGTTTTCCCCATGTGTGCTTCACATATTGGGTATATGCGCCTATGTATTATCTTTAAAAATATTTTTAGGGCATGACTCATAAGGCTTATTAATCTATAATCTCCGCACGTCTTCGCATTGTTTTTCTTGGGAATCATAATAAACGTAGATTTTAGCCAATCTTGAGGGTATTGTCCTGTTTCATAAATTTGGTTGTATAATTTCAACAATAGTTGTGTATTTCTTCCATCTAGTAATTTAAATAATTCAGATGGGACTTCATCCGGCCCGGTAGCTTTGTTGTTTTTCATAGAATTTATGGCCATATCTAATTCGCTTTCTGTAATGCGTCTTCCCCTAAAATTGGCTTCTCCATCTGTGCTATGCATTTCTGTTCTTGCGGTATCTGTGAACAGACTTCTAACATATTTTTCCCAGTGTTTCTTCTTTTCTGCAGTTTCATATATGGCTTTATTATTCTCATCGAAAATAAATGTAGATGAGCTTTTTGAATATATTCCAGATGCCTCTTTTAACTTTTTGTGGAGATTGAAATCGTCATGTAAGATTTGGAGTCTTTCAATTTCCTGGCACTGTTTGTTTAATTGCGCATTTTTTGCGGCCCGAGTCGCGACTTTTATTTCTTGATTAATTTCCCAATATCTTTCATAGTTTGAATTCTTATGTTTGCTCCTTTCTATGCGAAGTGCGCGTATCTCGTCGGTCATCAATGTGACCTTTCTTTTAGATGTTGTGGTTCCAAGGATATTGCTCGTTATAGTATTCATGGAATGTTTTACATTGTTCCATAAGGTCTCGACATCTTCTCCATCAATATTTTGTAGTCCTGCATTAAGGTGATCTTTCATGGATTGTTTAGTGGAAGGATCGTTTAATTTTTGAATGTTAACTCTTCGCTTTGGTGTTTTCTTTCGGATGGTAGTTAGCTTTATCTGTAATTTCCCTAACAGAAGATTATGGTCCGAGGGAACATCAGCTCCTGGATACGTAGAACATTTATTTATGCAGGAGGAATATCGCCTATTTATTAAAATGTAGTCAATTTGGTTTCTAACAATGTTTCTGTTATTGTCTTGTGGCGATTTCCAGGTGTAAAGTCGTCTTGGATGGAGGCGAAACATAGTATTAGCAACCTTAAAACTGTTTTCTTGACAGAATTGTATTAGTCGTTCTCCTCTTTCATTCCGTTGTCCTAAGCCAAATTTTCCGGTGATTCCGGTTGTTTCTTCTTGCCCAACTTTAGCATTAAAATCTCCCTGGATTATTGTAATATCGTGTGGTTTTGTCATCTTTAATAAATTTTCAACGTCGTAATAAAACTTTTCCAATTCATCATTATCGCTATCACTTGTAGGTGCATATACTTGTATTATGTTCATGTTTATTGGTTTTGCAGATATTTTTATCATCATCGTCCTATCAGAAATTGGAACATATCCAGTGACACAGGTCGCTATGTGACTTTTTACTATAATAGCTACGCCCTTTCTATGAATTCCCTCTCTATTTCCGGAATGATAATTTTTTACGTTCTGGGAAATAATTTCCGCATCCTCCACCCACCACGTTTCACTGATAACCAGGATATCAATTTGTAGTCTTCCCATTTCGCTTATGGTGTTGTCTAGTTTTCCAAGCTCATAAAGACTTCTCACATTCCAAGTTCCTATTCTAAGTCTGGTTTTGGTTTTACCTCCGGGGATTCTTAGCACCCTCTGATTGCCGGAGACTAAGGGCCGTAGGTTATTTTCTGTATTCATTGTAACTGTATGATTTTTCTAGGGATTATACTTCAGTGGTTTGCTGGGGCCTTTTGAAGGGTTTCGAGTTTTCCGTCTCCGTATTCAGCCGCTCCTCCTGGAGTTCAGACGCTGTTTGCTGCCGCCAATCCTTTGGTCAAACGCTGCCGTTTTCCATTTTTTTTTTTGGTTCGCCCCGCATATTTTATTTCTGCGGTACCCGCCATATCTGATGAGCGTTCCCCTATCCACCACCTGGGGAGGCGTCCGATGGGAGAGAAAAAAGGAAGAAAAAAATAACTCCGCACGGATTTCTTCTTTTAATAATATTTACAGTACAAAATTTAAACGACTAATTTCATCCTATGATATATAAATTTGTATGTAATTTTCTTAAGAAAATATTATAGCTAGATACATGGTTTATTCATAGTTAACTTTTATGTAGTATTTTTCTTTTTTTGACACCTTTTATCTAGAACATAACATTAGAGGGACGACGTCAAAGACAAAAATACTCTTCGTGAAATTTCATGAAAGTAGCATGAAAGTTGACCTATCGTAAAATTTGACGAAGAATATTTTTATCTTCGACGTCGTCCCTCAGATGTTATGTTTTGTGGGATAATTTTGTATAAACTCAGATGAAGTGCGACTTTAACCCTAAAACGTGTTTTTATTTTTTGCATATTCCTGGCCTTAACATACAATTTACAGATCTGGTGTACTCGTATTCTGGGACCTATAGTAATATTTTATGACGAACAATTTTTTAGAATATGTTGCACTGATATGATCACAGTTTAAAGGAGGTTTTAAACCATTTTGAAAAAAGGGACCAAAAAGACTTCTTCGATGAAACGCATGAGTGTTATTTTTTAACAAAAATAATCCCCACATCCTCCTCAGTAAAGTTAACAAAGAAATGCCTAAAATGCAAGGATTCCAAGATATATTGACTCGAATATTTCTAGAAAAAAAAACTAGAAATGGACGGAACTTGCTACTAAGGTTATTTCCCGACGTAAACTTTCAAAACGCCGATACACGTGTCGCATATTTTTAGCTCTACTTTCATAATCTGCTCAGTTTTTCTTGTCTTTTTATGTCGTACAGTGTAATCGACGGTTAAGAGATTTTGAGGAATGGGAAACACTATATCAAAAAGCAAAGCTTGTGTGAAATCTTTAACTTGAATCCCACATTGCCTTGCAGAATGATGACACACTTCAGGACTTTTATCAAACCACCATAAAATTGAAATATGTACATTCCAAAGACCAGCAGCATAGAAAGTTCAACATTTAACCCCCTATAGCTTAATAAACTTTAATTATAGGTCTTTAACAACTTTACAAAACTTTTATGGAATAAGGTGTCCAGCTGCTGAGACAGAATTTTTATTAAAAAATGACGACAATGTACAAAAACGTGTTGCTAATGAACTGTTACTTGTTTCATAGTAAAAATGAATTTTGTTTTTACATAAACAAATTGTATTTATTTAAAATAATAACAACAACAATACACAATTACGCACAAAGTTTGAAAGTTTAAATTTAAATTCAAAAGCCAGCGGCTGATCAGAAGGGAGGGCAAATTGAATGCGTTTTATGAATGGCGGGTAGGAACGGTTGATGAATTTCTTTTCTGCTTTCCAAAAAAAAAACAGCACTCAAATCGTCAACACCGTGGAAGGGAACAACCCAAACTCATGGCAGAAGAAGCAAAAGTAGAAGTGAAACCCCTCTATACGTGAAATGAATGGAAAGAGGCGAAATAAATGTTCACATTTGATAATCAACAGCGAATGAATTTGTAAAGAATATCAAACAAAAACAGTAGTTGTAGTAGCAACAGCAACAACAACGAGAACAGCTCAAATTATAATGGCAACCGGAAACGGCTGCAATTTTTTTATTTGAAATTTGAATAATAAAGTGGTCGTTCGCTTGGTCGCAAGTGGCAGACATGCTACTCTGTCAATGGTACCGTTGTTTCGTTTTTTTTTTCTTTCGATGTAACAAAGCCTATAATGAAAACTGCCATGTTTGTAGTAATGGTAACTGCTGATGAGGTGGAGAAGGAGGTGGTTATTACAAGCCATGGCGTAACAGCTCTTGCCTGGTTGGTCGGTTATTTAGTTGACTGACTGACTAAATTGGTTGACATTGATGGGACTTGAAGAAGGCATTTAATTTAGTTTCAACTTTCAACACCCCAAATAGTTGTTGTTGCTACTCACTACCCTTGGTGTCAGGAGAGAGAAAAAACAAAGTTCTTTTGTTTAGAATAGAAATTAACTTCCATGTCAAAGGGTGTTTTTATGTCAGTTTCATTTTTGATTAACTAACGTTGATGTGAAGTGCAGGACAGTAATTGTACCCTCATGTTTTAGAGATTTGTTCAGAGCTTTTGATGCTTTGCAATTTTTAAAAATTGTAATTTTCTGCTTGATTTGCAAGGACTTGTGACAGGGGGAGGGTGTATTGTTTTCGTAGAAAACTAAGCTTTCGAACAGTGACATGTTTTAAAATTCAAATTAGTTTTTATATGAGGGTTTTTGCATGCAGATGGTCAGATTTTTTGGGAATGCTTAGTGGTTCGTAGAAAACAAAAATGACTGATGAACACCATCAATTCCGCAGAAATACCCCGTTGCACAGTGGTTCCACTTGTATGGAAAAGAGTGCCAAAAATAGTTCTAATCGAGCTACCTCCTCCAAATTTTAAACGTAGGTTTATAACAAGCTAAAAAGAAAGAAAACCATTTTTAGTGGATTTAGGTCCATATTTGGGTATAGCTCCCATAGAAAGGTACTGCCCGATTTGTGGCATTTTGACGATTTTGGCCAAATTAACCAATGGATTTGGATGTTATTGTGCATTTTGAGTTCTGAGTGAATAAACTACCTCCTTGCAAAAAATGTTCAATATAGGTCCACGTTTAGGTATAGCCACCATATAAATGTACCCTCAGATTTTCGGTATTTTGACAATTTTAGCGAAATTGTCCAACTGATTTGGCTGTAATTTGGCATTTTGAGTTCTGAGTGAACCAAATACCTCCATGCAAAAAAGGTCAATATCGGTCTAGGTTTAGGTATAGCCCCCATATAAACGTACGTCCCGATTTTCGAAATTTTGATAATTTTACCCACATCTTCCAACCGATATGGCTGTAATTTTGCATTTTGAGTTCTGAGTGAGCAATATACCTCCTTGCCAAAAATGTTTAGTATAGGTCCAAGTTTAGGTATAGCTCCCATATAAACGTACCTCCCGATTTTCGGAATTTTAACGATTTTACGGGCGTGGTGTAAGAGGAATAACTTAGCGGGTGGCAGAAGGGGCAGCTGGACTTTTTTAATCGTAAATTAGAGACTTTCCCCTGCATTCTAAAAAAAATTTCGAGACTCACAAAAGCTCACAACATTAGTAAAACTCAACATAAATTAATTGTAATTATATTAAAAATAGCAGAAAAAGTCATTTATTAAGAATTTATTTTTAATGAAGTTAGAAAACGAATTATGAATCTGTTTTTTCGTAAAAACATTGCCAATGCCATCACCTATAAGTTTCATTTTGAAAATTGCACATCCACTTCTCCAATTTTTTATAATTTTACTCATAACCTACGAATGCTTTGCGGATGTATTTTTCGTTTTTAAGGCCTCACATACAAATCACAACTTCTTTGACTTTACTTGGCGTATAACCGCTGTAAATTTACAAAAATAAGGCTGGATATTAAAAATATGATATGTTTAGAGAATATTTATTTCAATAGCAATAACATTTGTTGCCATCAATTTTTCGATTTTTGTCCACGGGCGGAACCACTGTGCGTTGTGGATGTTATGAGTCGGAGACGAATAATGACCGTAGCAATTCAAGGAACAAGGCTAAGAATACCTGAAGTCTTCGGAGTTAGGTTGTATACAACATACTGCGCTTGGATCATACGAGAAGTGGAGGGGTGCAAGTCAATCCCCAGTCTGTCCAGTACTATTATTGTGACCCATACTTGGAGTACCGGCCAAAATAGAACTTGTGTATATCCCGCCGAAAAACAACTGTGTCCCGGTTTATTCGCCAGACATCAGGCCCAAGGCCATAAAAGACTGGTCCTAGAAGATTTTAATACGCATCATGATATATGGCATTTATTCGCAGGAAATGACCAGAGAGGCAAAGCGTTTGCTGACCAAATGGATAGTTCCACATGTTACACCATTAACGAGGATGCTCCCACCAAGATGGATTAAAGAAAACTGCTATAGTGCGCTTGACATCGTTGGTTTGATGAAGGACGTGGCTTAGCAACCGTAATTTCCCTTCTGTTGTACCAACTCCCTATTCTTATCCCCATCAATAGATTAACCGACTTTATAACTTCTGAACGCCGTACTTTACCCAACCATTGGAAAGCCAATTGGAAAGGACTCAGAAAATTCACCAACCAACGCTTTAGTGAACTACCCAATTCTGTTTATGTTCGAGTAACAGAGAGGAATTTCCCGACCATCATTACCGCTACTGCCGCTCGTCATATTCCTGAAATACAATCTAATTTTCCAGCTGGGGTGAAGGGATTAGCTAATGAGGTTAGTCGTAGAGTTGTGTTGTTCCGGAACGAACTAATTCCAAGGAACTATTCCGGACAAGGAACTATTGGAACTATATCCAGCTCTTGCGTTTATATAGTTCCTTTAGTTCATATAGTTCCTTTCGTTTTTCTCGTTCCTTCAATTTAACGCCTACGTCGATATTTCGTTGTTGGTGTTTGTTCGCTGCAATTTATTTATTTTTATGTCAATTCATCCACCAAACAATGAAAATATTTCGGTCTCGGAACTATTTGGAACGAAAAAAAAAAAACAAAAAGAGCGGCGACAGAGAATGATTCATTGAACTATTTCGGTCTCGGAACTATTTGAACGAAAAGAACGACGAAAGAGAAAGATTCGTTGAACTATTTCGGTCTCGGAACTATTGGGAATGAAAAGAACGATGAATGAGAAAGATTCGTTGAACTATATCGATCTCGGAACTATTCTAGTTAATCGGCGTATGCATACGGCGCACCTGTGGCTATAGCATCTGATGTGCTCTAACATTGGAAGCGGTGGATCAGAGTTAAGATGTTATCGAACTCTGAGAAAGGTGACGATGGAACTTCTGTTTTCTTTAACGACTTGGTTTTGATAGATCGTTAGAGGTACATCCCGATTGCAACCGGCCCAAGAGAAGTGTTTTGTGTCATTTGAGGTGGAACCACTACAGTTTACCATAGGTGATGTTGCAGATGTTATCCGGGGTGTAAAATGAATTAAAACTCTTGGACCTGGCAGTATTTCAATGCTTATGTCATAAAAGCGGGTTGAACTTTTCGTTAGTCACCCTACACAGAAAAAAATACTGTATTTGCATCTCATTAAAATCTTACAAACTTTTGAAAAAATAGTGGCTTTTGGATAGATACAAGAAACTGCACATGTATCTTATGTGAGGTACCTGTACAGTATGAAAAATATGTAAAAAATCTCGAAACATTTTTTCTGTGTACTAGACCCAGGAACTTGGAAAGTGAGCAGGATGATCCAACTGCTAAGTCAAGCACGGATGCCAGCAAAGGTAAGTCATTCAGGCCGAATACACTTTTGTTATCAATAACGAAGACTGTTGAGGCGTTACTCCTCCACATCATCAAATCGCGGTAATCAGTTGCGGATCATCAATATGGGTTTCGGAAGCAGCATAATATCTGAACATAACTACACGACATTTACGCACATATTAGCCGAGGCCTCAACCAGAACAATCTCAGTGAATTGGTAGCATTCGATCTGACTAAAGCCTTTGATGCGATCAGCAATGCTAAGCTGTTTGAGAATGTAGAACCTCCGGCTTTGTTTGAAGCCTTGGATCACTGACCACAGGTGTGGTTGTTGTTATAACAGAGTTTATTATTGTATGTTTGTGTGTTCGTTCTCCTGCTCAATCTGGCTCTGGGTCTATCTAAAGTTCCAGGAAAGTGGCTGCTTCGATGGGATGTAACCACAGATCCACTGGATTTAGATAAGTATGTTTTGCAGGGCAGTTGAAAATATGCTGTGTGTTTTGCGCGGTGCTATCGATACTTGCCCAATATTAATTTATGCGACTGCATTATCCTGATCGTAGTTGAGCCAAAAGTACTCTGGTTTGTCGTGGCAACAGACACTCTTCAGCTGCGATACATGGGGACTTCGAGGACTTTATTCACACTACATTTGCTTATGGCCGTAGCAACTGCGTCCGTGTGAATGTTATTTAAGCCTGCTTGATATGCCTGTTGATCTAGGGGTTCTCTTCTGTATCGTTGGACCTCTGCATCTAGATCATGGATATTCTCCTTGATTTGCCTGAATGTTTCGGGCCTACGCTCCAGATGGTGATTGGGATGGCTCTCACGGTAACATCCGAGCAAATACTGCAACGACAGCACCTCATTGTGTTGCTTTACTGGAAGAATCTTTGCCTCCTCATGTAGATGATCCACTGAAGACTTGAGGGTGCAACCTCTTGCAGTTTTCAGAGCGGCATTCTGGCAAGCTTGAATCTTATTCCAATGCGTATCATATAAATTCGGGGACGAAACTGGAGCCGCAAAGTTTACAACAGACGACCTATCGCGTTTTATGTGGTCAATTTAGGGACAGTTTTTGGTTGGAATTCTGCTACCATAGACCACGACATTCAACTCTCTTCGCACCTGCGCCACCCATGCGCTGAACAGAGTGGCCGTAGATTTAATGGCGGATATCTGCATATTCCTCGCGTGGAAAAAGGAGGTAAGAGGGGGCGGGATACAGGAGAGGTAGAGGCTAAACAGTTCCGGAGATATTACCCAACCTTGGTGTACACCTTGTTTCACTCTAGGGGTGTGGACTTCTTGTTCCTGAGTTCCACGTACGACTGGCGTCCACTCATATAATTGACTATCGAACATTTCAAGTTTGACCGGAGGGTTGTCTGCTCAATGTCCCCAAACAGCGTGGGGCCTGACTGTATCAAAGATTTTTGATAAGTCAAGCGTCACCATCACTGTTCTATCGCACGGCCGTCTCTGGTTGAGTCCTTGACAAATATATGTGGTAATGGCGTGCAGCGTAGTTGTCGTGCTGTGCTGCTTACGGAATCCATGCTGATGATCGGCAACTTGATAGCTATTTCTGATACTGGGGAGGACTGAGGCCTCAAGGGTCTTTGCTACGGGCGACAAAGGCGAAATCGACCTGTACGATTCACTTTTGCTGGTGTACTTACCTGGAATCAGTAGCGGGACCACCCTGCCCATTTTCCAGACTTCGGGATCTATGAGGGTGGCTATCGACAAGTTGAGAACTTTAGTGAGATACTCCATTCCCGGCTCATCCAGCTGCTTCAGCATTACCATGGAGATTTCATCAGGGCCCAACGCTTTCGATGATGGCGTTCCTGATAGCATTCGCAACATCATCCATTGTATACTGTGGTGGTTCAGGAGATCTGATGCGACGTAATACTCTTCTCTTCGCCCTGTTACTTTTGGGGGTACTCGACAAACTGCCGATTGATATAACTTGCGTATCTTTTCGGGTCAGTCAACGTAACGTCGCCAAACGTGACTGAGGTCCTATCTTCCCTCCTTCCAGGGTTCGATAGTGACTTAACCGTTGCCCACAATTAACTTATACTGGCTCAAATGTTGAAACTCTTCAGATGATTTAACCACCTGTTCCGCTTATGCCTGTTAACTTCCAGTGTCTAGGGTCATTTGGGTTGGCTCGATGAAGCTGGTTTTCTCCGGACCAAAAGAATCTGAAGCAGGCATTCCGAAATATGCTGCTCCCAACACAAAAAAACTAAACAAATACAAACATATGTACACTGAGGTGGCAGCCGCTGGCCGGAACGCTGGTGTTGTGTGATTTCTGGTCAATCCGGTGCGAGAGAACCCGCTGCCGTGGGATTGCTGATGTGGTCGCCAGTCATACATAGAATTTTGAAACAAAAAGTCCAAACCCAGTATACTGAACTGTTTAACATTTACCTTTCTGCAATTCCATGTCCTCCCGACGGCATTGATATTATTACTTATACCGTTGATTTCATGACGCTCATAGTGTCATGTCTCTGAGTTCTTCCACGCGAGGAATATGAAAATATGCTCCACTAAATGAACGACAGGAATGGGCAAATATCCGCCGCTGTACAAAGAGAGAAGTCTCCCTTGTCCCGTATGGGATGTTGTGGAACATTGTTTTTTTGTTTTGTGTACAAATACATTGCATTTGAGAAATCAAAGTTCGACGACAGGGAAGCCACTCCCACATCCGATATGTCTGATAAGCTGCAAAAGCAACAGCGAAACCAGTTCACATTATTTGGTGGTTGTGTGGGTTCGAATCTTCGGCTTTCCATTTTCACTTGCAAAAAATCTTCGATCATCAAGCTCAACTCCAAGGAGAAAATTAATCCATCTTTGTGTTTATTTCAGCTTGAGTCCATGTTTTGTTGTATTCAAGTATTTGAATAAGAAAAAAAATGTTTTACATTGGATATGAAATTTATTAGTTGTGGGTGGAGGGTAGGGAGTACTATAGTTTCAGTTGTCACCAAACAACTTCATCAGTTCCCTTTTCCGCCGACTCTGTATCGATAAACAGGTCAATAAGGCCATCCAACAAATTAAACAAAATGAGAAATTTGCGGTATGGCCCTAAAGCTGATTACCCTACAATTTGAGTCGAACTAAAGAAATTTCATATCATACCACTGTTTTTATGTCGTCTTTGCTTTTGAGAAAATTAATAAAACATGTAAAAAAGTATCTGCCGACTTATCCGACAGATATATACCCTCAGCCTGAATGTCTTAAAACGTTCATCTATTGTCAATAACGAATTGAATACCGGCTACACAGATTTTGTAGCCCTTTTTGGAAGTATGAACTTGCAGACAAAAATATATATTTGCTTTGAAGTCCCAAAGTGTTGAAGGAATGGGCCGTCATAGTCCATTTTGGAAGTGGATCTTATTTTGCGAGTCATTCCTTTCGATAGATATTGTTATACGTTGACCAACTAAAATGACTCATGATTTTTTAACAAAAATGTTGAACTTTTGTGGGTGAAGTAAAAGAACATACGGACAAAAGATTAGGAGATCCAAAGTTTGGACGGTTTCTTTGTTCAACAGATATAGCGCGTAGCATTTTAATATTTTTGGGGCGGAAGTGGGGAGGGGATTTACAGGAAGTTGCACACCGATAGTTTGGAAAAAAATTTTGCGAAAGCCAAATTTTGGACCGAATCGGCTGATTCGTTCGAGAGTCATCGTGAGCTTCATTCAGCCACTATACATGGTGCCATATTGGTTTTTATAGCTATGGGGCTATTTTCTCAGGAAGTATGGACTTGCCCCTTAAACAAAAAAAAAAAAAAAAAAAAAAAAAAAACTCGAGAAAAAGCCTTAAACTGCATTTTTTCGAAATTTTATGTGGGAGGTGCACGAAGGAGTTGACATAGTAAATATTCGAACCTGTTCTATGTCTCGTAAAAATATTACGATGCTCAAAAAATAAACCAAATCGGATGCTCTCTACGAGAGTTATCGTGCTCGTTTTTTGTGAAAAGTTTTGAACTTTTGTGGGGGAGTTACCTAAAGGAGTGGACCGATATGGCTCATCTCATACTAAGTTCGATCAAGATATTATGATGGCCAAATTTTGGACAGAATCGGCAGATCCGTTCGAGAGTTATCTTGCGCTCCAACCACTACACATGATGTCATAAGGATTTTTACGACTTTCAGGCTATTTTCTCAGAAAGTGTGGGCTTGCCCCTGATGAAACTTGTACTGCCGTAAGGGGAGCAGTAAATACAAGTTGCTGCAACAATAATCAAAGCGATTCGAGAGCCGGTTCTAAACTGAACTTTTCCAAAATTTTGTGTGGGATGTACCCGAAACAGTGGACCGATTAAGTCCATATTGGAACCTTATCTACATCTGGTAGAAATTTCACGATGTGCAAAGTATGGACCAAATAGGTTACTCTCATCAAGAGTTATCGTGTGCACAAATTTTCCGAACATTTTCGAACTATTGTAGGGGAGGTACTGCAAAGAGTGAACCGATATAACACATTTTCTAATTTAAACTAAGTTTGGACAAAATATTACGAAAACCATATTTTGGATCGAATCTGTTAAACCATTCGATAGTTATCGTGCGCTACAGCCAGATGGACAGGCGGAGGGACATGGCTAAATCAACTCCAAATTGTCTGAAACGGATTTCGTCCAAACATACTTGGGGTCTAAAACCATTATTTCGAAGAGGCACATTTTGTCCGTATGAACGTGTATATACCCTCCTTAGCATAAATGCTGAGGGTATAAAAACAGACACATTCTTCACCATATGGACTGCGTAGATAAAGCTTTAATTAAATATGGAGGTCAATGGGTCAATTATTGCGCCCATTACTTACGTAAAAGTCCTAGGGGTCACATTCCATAGTTTATCTGAAAAGCGAGAAAAAGAAGCAAGAATAGGGTTCTCAAGTCACTCACTGGCAGCACCACATAAAACGCAATAGGTCGGTCTGTGGTGAGATATCCGGTGCCAGTGTGGTGTGCCATAGCAAGGGAAACGCAATTTTACAAATTTAGCCCTAAGGACTGTAACAGGATATTTCGTTTGTCGAAGCAGTATCCTTTTGGGCTCTTTAGACAAAACCATCCAAATCATCATCTTCTAGATAGGTTCTCCCAGTCATTGGAGGAAAACTCATCATGATCCAAAGGGAGATCCAAAAATAAAGATGTGAGTAGTAATCATACTGATGCAGTCGCGGAGGCTCTAAGAACGAATAGTAAGTGTAAATTCGATATCTACTCCACAAACGTCTAAAAATGTACACGGGGAACTTACAAAACTTGTTTGTGGGGAACATACTCGAATTAGCTCATTATACCCTACACCACTATGTGGAGAGGTTTTGGCCAAAAAGTTTGTAACACATCGAAATAGTGGTCGTAGGCCTTTACTTTTACATATATACCAAAATACATGTCTCGACGAGCGGAGTCGATCTGGCTATGTTTGTCCGTCCATCCGTCTGTGCATCTAAACGTTGTAATCACGTTATAATTGTTCCACGAACATCCCATAAGGGACAAGGGAGACTTCTCGCATATCAATGAGTGCACACCGATACATATTAGCTCAATGATATGGGACCTACAGTTTATCGCCGAGTCCGAACGGCGTGTCTAAGACACCACTTTTGTAGAGAAATTTTACATGGCTGAAATACTCAGGAAATGTCGCAACATTACTGAGGGGTATTTTGCCACCGTTGAAAAGTGTTTTGATGTTGCCTGGCCGGGGAATCGAACCCACGACCTTATGTGTGCAAGGCGGGTGTGCATACCATGCATTACGGTGGCACCCCAATGTAATCACGTTACAGGTAGCAATTTTGAACGTATCGTCATCTAAGTGTGTATGCGGGACCCGATAGGAAGAAACCTATCGATATTGGCGACGATCGGATAATATCAGGGACGTACGCAGGGGCCCTGGCGGCCCGGGTTCTCCCGTTATGAACAAATTTCATACACTTTTTGAACATTTTGCTTCCGAAAAGTCATATTTGGTCTAATGGGGGTCCCAGGGAGAAAGAATCGAATTAAGTTTGCTGATAGTCTAATAATATGCCCTAAAATAAATGTTATCACATGGTCGGCCCCGACCCGACTATAGCCCTTGTTCACTTGTTTATAAAAGTAAATTTTATTGTAGAATACCTTTAGGTCTTCGTATAGTGGACGACAAAGTCAGTCAGACAATACAGTCTCATAGAACAATAGTACTACCACACTACACACCACCTAGGTGGCTAAAATGAGGCTCCCCCGATACAAAGTGGTCGATGATGCCCTGAGTCTGACCTCTATGGTACAAATGAGAACTTCTAGATCAGGGATCAGGCAGGATTGGATACAATTCGCAGTTGCACATGCGGAGACAACCCTTAGCAGAAGAACACCAGCTGTCAAGGCAAACACAAGTGGTTTTATATCTATTAAAATCCGGACTGTGCAGCCACTTCTACTCTTATTGGACTCGAATTTACGTTACAATACCCGACGCTCTGCTTCTGTTTAACTGCCAACTAAACTCAATCACCTTGTTAACGATTCTTTATGGACGCAGCCAGTCGAGGTTGCAGAATTTTTTAATCTGAACAAAATGGAACCAGAACTATATAACAGAAAGTATGCACAAATGAGCTTCAACAACTCCAACTGATGAGCCCTTTTTGACAGAAATCGAATTATTATTTTTTCGAGTCCTTCAAAAGTTCAAAAATGTTGCTTAGGTGCAGTTTAAACCCCATTCGAGGATCGTCTTGGTTCGAATTCACTAAAGGTAGTCCTTGTAGTCGTACTAGTATGACTGATGTGTTACATGACTTACGAATTGAGTATCCGACCTGTCCGAAATTTTGAAAATAGTAATATTTCTTCCAAACATACTTCGAGTTCCATGAACCTCCTTTTAAAACCAACAAATTTTTGAAGAAGAGCAATTTCAGGGCTATTCGAGGAGAGTGTTGAAAGTTTTAGCAAAGGTTATATCTTGTGGTCCTTAATAAAATGGGATATATTTTCATAGACAATACCATGCAAAATTGCTTAATGGCTCTAAAGCTCTAAAAAAACCTAGAGTGACCCACTCAATTGGGTAGTGGGCAGAAAGAACATTGGTCCAACCTTTTCACATCGTTATATTTCTCAACTTATGACATCTAAAAAAATACTTTTGATCCTTGGCTACGTCCTTGTTTATGATGCATTGATGATGATTTTTATAACACAATCTTGAATAACAAAAAAAAAAAACATCCACCATTTTCTAATAATTTCAAAATTTGAAATTATAAAAAAACAACAAATCATCCACAACATCTCTCATTCAAATATACCACTCATATCATCCACTGAAATCTACAACAACACATCTCATCCATCATAAACACATCATCATCGTCGTTGTTGTCCTCGTCATTTTCGTGTTATGATGGCTGGCTATGAAGCAAATCATCAAAATTGCACCCTTCATCAACTTTTTAACACTAATCCCATTATTCACACTAATTTTGTAGCGAGAATTTAACAAATTGGTTTATCATCCACTTGAAATGACACTTGGAAATAAGGCAGACTCACACGCAAACAGAGAGACAGACACACATTCAAATAAGCATGCTGTGTGATCATTTCGTCCTATCCTACACTCAAGCCCAGAACAAACAACATCACATGCTAAGAAAGATACCCTCTGAAATAAAGGATGCTAACACCACTAAACCTACTGCACACAATATCCTAGGGGTTGTTTCAAATTCCCTGCGTGAGTGTGTGTGTTTGTTTTTTGAGTAGCAACAGCAAAAATCTTCCAAATTATCTAAAGATTAGGGATGAGTGGTTAAAAAAGTAGAAAAACGCCCAAATCGAAATTAAACAATTATAGTTTCACAGATTCTGGTGGTAAAGGTCCAACTGATGTGTACTCAAGCCTAACACCACTTGAGATTTTTTTTTCTGTTGTGGAAAACCAAAATGCAAATATTTACTCCGCACAAACAGAACTGCTGCCGCCATTATGGTTTTAAGGGAAATAGGTACTTATATTTAGAGTTATATACAAATGTCATCTGCAATCATCAATTTTGGTTATGTAGTTTTTATGCAACCACTATGAAAATCCTTAAATTACCAATTACAAAAATAGGGGTAGTAAATTATATGATAGATTGAGAGGAAAATGGGTAGAGACCAAATGTGGATACTTCTATGTACATTGATATGTAATACAACAATTTCAAATAACCATCGGTCTATACAAATTTATTGGGGGTTTTCTAGTTTCCCTGCCATTTTTATACCCTCCACCATAGTATGGAGAGTATATTAAGTTTGTTTTTCCGTTTGTAGCGCATTGAAATAATCATTTGCGACCATATGAAGTATATATGGATAAAATTATGAGACAATATATGCATGTCCCACCGTCCGCCTGTTGTAATCACTCTAGGATCCACATAAATGGAGATAGGACGCTGCAATTTGGAAAGATGCATCTTTTGTTTGCAGGCAGGTCAAGTTCCATGATGATATAACGGTACCTCTCGATTTTCGGTATTTGAGGATTTTAACAACAATTTTTAGCCGAACTAGTTGTAATTTGACATCTGAGGTTCCCAGTGGTCACCAAACGTCTGCACCCAAAATCGTCAATATAGGTCCATGTTTTGGTATATCCGCCATATAACGGTACCTCCCGATTTTCGGTATTTTGCGGATTTTAGCTACATTTTTGGACCTGCTATTTAACGTATGAGATTCTCAGTGGTCACAAAACATCTCCAACAAAAATTGTCTACATAGGTCCATGTTTTGGTAAAGCCCGCCATATAACGGTACCTCCCGATTTTCAGGATTTTGGCTACACTTTTGGACCGAACTACCTATAATTTCACATTTCAGGTTTCCAGTGGTTCCATCAAAAAAATTGACAACATAGGTCCATGTTTTGGTATATCCGCCATATAACGATAACCCCCAAATTTCGGTATTTTGAGGATTTTAGCTACCGAACTATCTGTAATTTTACATTTTATGTTTCCATTGCTTACGAAATAGATCCTTAGGTTCATTCTTTGGTGTAGCCCCCATATAACGGCACCTTCCGATTTTCGGTATTTTGTGGATTTTACCTACATTTTCGGACCGAACTAACTGTAATTTAACATTTGGGGTTCCGATTTCAGGTATTTTAGTTTTATCTATATTTTCGGACAAGATTGGATTGCCTTGGCATATATGGTTTTCAGTGGTTAAAAACTTTTCTATCAAAACTGTGAACACCCCCTTCCGACGGTACCGTGCGATTTTTCCGTGCGACCGAATTAACTAAAATTAGGCATTTGGGATTCCCAGTACTTCAAAAAATCTCCACATAAAAGTGTGAAAAGTAATTATTTCATAAAAGTTCAGAATTTTTAATGGTGAAGGGTATAAAAAGTTCGACTCGGCCGAACTTAATGCTTTTTACTTGTTATTGTTAGTCTCAATTAAAATTAAGCAAGTTTATTTGCTAACGGTAATCTTCTACCTCTCCATACCATTTTATTTTATTGATTTGTGCGGCTCTGCTTCCAACCCCAAGTTCAGAAAAGACGCCACCTCAATAGCATTATAGCATAATGACAGTGGAGTTAATTGAGTTGGTTTGGCTGGGCAGTTAAAAAAAATGCGGACAGGTATTGCATTCTGGGCAGATGTCCCGCGCTGTGTTAGCAATCCTGGCCCAGTAAGAAATGAGGCTGCAACGCTGCTTGTCTATAAAGCTGTCGTTCTTCCGGCTATTATAGCCTCGGCGACTGCATCAGTATAAATATTCCTCAAACGTGGCCGATAAGCCTGTTCATGTAGAGGTTCTCTTTTGTAACTTTGGAACTCCCCGACTAGATCATATGCGGGTGGTACCTATCCACTAAATGGTGATTTGGATGGTTTTGTCTATACCATCCAAACAGATATTGCATCGAAAACATTCTGTTCTGTCGACGCACCAGTATGATCTTATAGTGCGGTTACACTAGAGTTTTTGCCGGATTAACTCACTTCATTAGGATTTATTTGACGTTTTCGCTATAAAGTTGACATTTGAAACCCAAACCCACTGGGTTAATCCGGTTAAGTGTAACCGGGGTATTAGTCTCCTTATGTAAATTATCCACCTAAGACAAGAAGAGAAACCCTATTGCGGTTCTCAGGGCTGATTCTGGCAAATTTGCAAGTTTTTCCATTGCCTATCACTTACGTTGGCAAACCACACCGGCGATGCATAGTTCATCAAAGACCGATCTTTAGCTGCTCCACAAGTACTTCCGGCTATGTGAACAGTGTGAATGTTGACTTAGTCGAGGAAGAACTCAGCAAAATCAATGTAATAGGCATTTATCGCGTAATAGGCAGAAAATTAGAGGTTTAACAGTTCCGGAGATATCATTCATCCTTTAGTAAAGCCTAATGCTAACATCTCTGTTATGTTCACGACTTGTACTGGTTGAGACCTCGGCTAATATTTATGGAAATGGTATGAAGTGCTGCTGCGTCACTATGCTGCTTCCAGAATCCGTGTTAATAATCCGCAACTGGATAATACACTCTGATGCTGGGGAGGAGTAACGCCTCAAGTATATTTGGTACTGAGATCGGCCCGTATGGCTCAACTTCCATGGCACCCGTACCAGGTTTTAATAACGGAAACACCCTGCCCATTTGTTACGCTTCGGAATTATTAGGGTAGCAGTGGTATGCTCACCCGCCCTGTAGGTAGGTCAGTAGGTCTGTGGTTGGATTCCACATCCAGGCTACTTCAACAAATTTTCAACGGTACCAAAATACCCCACAGTAATGTAGGCGACATTTCCTGAGTATTTCAGCCATGTAAAATTTCTCTACAAGTGGTGTCGTCAGCACGCATTTCGGACTCGGCGATAAACAGAAGGTCCCATATCACCGAGCTAATATGAATCGGGGTGCACTCATTGATATGAGAGAAGTCCCTTTGTCTCTTCTGAGATGTTTGTGAACGGATACTCGACTCCAGGTTTATCCAGTTGCTTTAGCATCACCATTGGAATTCTGTCAGGTTCAAGCCCTTTGAATGATTTTTCGCCTCGGATAACATCTGCAGCATCCTCCATCGGCTGGAAGCGATCGCAAAGGACATAAAAACCGGATCGTTATCGGGGTGCTTAATAAATTGTCGACTAACATAACCCGTGCACCTCTTCGGAGCTGTCACAACCACCCCGTTAAATACGACAGAATCACATCATCCTTTTTATCAGAATTCGATAAAGCCTTAAGCGTTGTCCACAGTTTACTGCTACCGATTTCAATGTTGTAGCACTTCAGATGCTCTGGCCACTTTTTTTCCCTTGTGCTCACCGACCATTCTATTGACTTCCAATTTCAGTTCTCTGCCAATGGGGTCGCTAGGGTTCGTACGGTGAAGCTCATCACGGTCCTTCGCTAATCTCCCCGCCTCTGCTAGGAAATTAGGTCTTATTTCAGCTATTCGACCAACAGGAATATGATGAGCGGCTGATTATGTCTCGGAAATTCCTTTCTGCCAGCTGAACATTAGAGGTATTGGGCAATACTCTGAAGCGTTGTTGGATGAGTACTCAGAATCCTTGCCAAGAAACTTCTCAACCGAAAATTGTCAACATAGGCCCATATCAGATTTCCAGTGGTCACGAAATTTCCTAACCAAAAATTGTCAACATAGGCCCTTGTTTTGGTATAGACCCCATATAACAACACCTCCCGATTTTCGGTATTTTGAGAATTTTAGCTACATTTTTTGACAGAACAGCTGTAATGTAACATTCCATGTGATCACAAAAATTCTCAACCAAAAATTTTAAACATATGTCCATATTTTGATATAGCGCCCATATAACAGTACCTCCCGATTTTCGGTATTTGTAGGATTTTATTCACATTTGTGGACCAAATTATCTGTAATTTGACATTTGAGGTTCCAACAAAAGTTTTCATCATATAGCTTTGGAACCTCCCGAACCTCGGTATTTTGAGGAGTTTGACAGAAGTACCTGCAATTTGACGTTTGAGGCTCCCAGTGGTCACAAAACATCTCAATTAAAAATGTGTAACATAGGTTAATTTCTCTGTTATATAGAGGCTATACCAAAAAATTAACCTATGTTACACATTTTTAATTGACCTCACGATTTTCGGTGTTTTGAGGGTTTTATTTGACCCCACACCTGTAATTTTACTCTTGAGGTTCCCAATGGTCCCGAAGCATTTACGCTAAAAATCGTTAACATATGTCCATGTTTCGGTATACCACTCATATAACGGTGCCTCCCTATTTTCGGTATTTTGAGGAGATTAGCTAACTTATTTGACAGAAATACCTGCAATTTGACGTTTGAATCTCCCAGTTGTCACAAAACTACTCTACCGAAAATTGTCAACAAAGGCCCATGTCTCGGTGTAGCCTCCATATATCTGCACCAAAAATTTTCAACATAGGTCCCTGTTTTTGTATATCCCCCATATATCGATATTTCCCGATTTCCGTGGTTTTTGTGGAATTAAACTAAAATTTTTTAACCGAATTAGCTGTTTTTAGCAATTTGAAGTTCTCAGTGGCCACAAAACGTATCCACCAATAATTGTGTCTACCCGAGGGTGTGTGTCAGTTCACCTACCGGGCGTGTCCCAACCGGCGGATAGGTAGAGGTGGATGATCATACTACTTCGTTTATTAACTAGGGAAATCACTTGTGGTATGACCTGTTTTCGGTGCGAAGTTGTGTGATCACCTGCCTCTGGGAAATTATTTTCCCCGCGGACAAAAAACTGACTATGGGAGTGTTCCCCTAAAGCAAAAAACAAATATGAAGAAAGTCGGAAAAGGTAATAAAGTTACGGTGCAGGGCTTAATAAACCCAGTACCGGCAGGTGTTGTTGATCTGCCTACGAGTCACGAGTCGAGTCATGCGATCGTAAGCAAATCTCTCCCACAGATGTGGGTGCCTTGGCATATGTGGTCGAAGGTAATGCGACAAGCACACAGCCTAAGGGCAATTACAGGGAGGAAGCTAAGGAACTCAGGGGAAGCTCAAGCTCGACCCAGCCTTCAGATTCAGGAAGTGACTCAGACTCCGAATATCAAACAAATAAAACCATCATGGAAAACCGCAAAAAGGTGGAGATCCACAAGATGATAGATGATGTGGGTAAGGGCTTTGAAAACCTCACAACACACAAAAAACAGCTGTCTGGGGCTTAACGGCGCAAGCTCAAGAAGCAACAGGCATGCAAAGAGGCAATTTTGCAGGATGCTCCCAAAGAGGTCACGAACACACCCTCAACTTCTTTGTAAGCTGGGAAGAGGATCAGATCTCCTGAAGAGCAGAACACTGCAAAGCCAACAAAAAAGAAAAAGAGCTCCACACCTTCAAATGATTCGAGCAAACCGCGTCAAGAACCTCGCAAAGGAGGCTGTTCCGAGAATCCCTTGGCTGAAGGCGACAAAGTGATCTCAAACATGAAAAAGGTGTGCCCGGCCGCGTAATCGACTGCAGAACCTGGGGTTTTCGTAAAGAAATCCCGGACCAAGTGGAAGAGGAAGAGGGCTGCGGAAACCGGTAAAGAGCCGCTATCTTACGCCAAGGTAGCAAAGAAACGCTACTGGGACGAGCTCTGCTATGCAGTGATCGACACCAGTAGAGGTTCCGGCAAGCTACCCAAGGACCAAATTCAAGCCATTGAAGATGAGGTCAATAACTTGATTTTGGATCACCTAATGCAGGGAGGAGATCCAATTCAAATTGTCAGCAGCGGGGTCAAAAGGGACATGATTCTTTACCAATTTGCCCAGAATGCAAACATTGCCGCCTTCAAGGATATTGTCAGTAGTATAAGACCTCCATGGGAAAGCAGGAAACTCAAGCAGGTGAGGAAAGACCTTCTAAGGCATCCGTTTTTGTCGGAGGTTGGAGCAGCAAGTTCGAGACGGAACGCATGCTCGAGGCCTTTGGTCGTCAGAACAGCACATTAGATGTGAAGAGATGGGAGGTCTTCCACAGGGAGGAGCATGAAGATGGTACTCTCCTTGTGGTTGGAATGCACGTGCGGAAGTACTAATACTAACAAAATGGGCCAAGCCCTTTTAGATTACTTGAATACTAACGACCTAATAACACTTAACACAGGGAATACACCCACCTTTGTTAACAAAATTAGAGAGGAGGTATTGGGTATAACTATATATTCAGACAATCTTATAAACGAGGTACTTAACTGGAGGGTCTCGGAGGAGCACTCCTTCTCAGACCATAGGTATATAAGGTTTGAACTAACACGGCCGCCGCCGAAACCAATAAGTTTCCGGAACAAATCCAAAACCAACCGGACAAAGTATGGAAAACTAACTAAAGAGATGCTAGGGCAGAAGAATTATGAATGCCTCAGCACAGAAGACATAGATAAGAAAGTCAATAAACTAACGGAGATTATAGTAGAGTCATTCGAAGAAAGCTGTCCCCTTCGAGAGAGGACATCTGCCTACGAAAAAGATTCGTAATAAGGAAAGGAGAGATTCGTAATAAACGATAAGAGGTCCGGGATTTTGTCACCTCTCCTGTTGGTTACTACCATAAATAGCCTACTGAGGACGTTAACCAAAGAGGGATTTGAACCAGTCTGTTACGCAGACGACTTTATAATTCTTCTGAGGAGAAAGAACCCTAATTTGTTATGCAGAAGGGCCGAATCGGCCTTTAAACTTGCATATAACTGGGCTAGATCAAGAGGTCTAAACGTAAACCCGGAAAAAACAGAAATATGTTTTTTCACTAGGAAAACAAATCTGGGTCACGTCCAGGAACCTGTTTTCCTTAACAAGACTTTTAAGATTTCCAATAAGGTCAAATATCTGGGAGTAATCCTGGATAGGAAACTTAAATTGAAGGCTCATATCCAAGAACGAGCCAACAAAGCATACAGATGTTGGTCAACCTGTAGAAGGGCCATAGGCTCTAAATGGGGTCTCAATCCAAATAAGACACACTGGCTGCACAAAAGCGTAGTTAGACCCATCCTAACATACGCATCAGTACTCTGGTGGACAACGATGGATAAAAAATTTAATATAAAAATTTAAAAAAAAATCCAAAGAGGCGTAGGTGGTGCTATGAGGACAACACCAACGAGGGCACTAGAAGGTATGAAGCTGCCGTCGCAGCCATAAGACTGAAGGCGACAGACGAGTGGAGCAAAAAGGACCACGTAACATACCATTAAAAAATTATACAGGTAACAACGGGGGAGTCAATGGATAACGTTAATTCGGACCGTATACCCGAAACAATTGTAGTTGTCTCGTGTGAAACATTAACCTGACAGAGACTCGTGGATCGGCGGGACTTTAGCTGAAAAGCCACCTGGAAACTGATGTTATACAGACGGCTCGATGTTAGGGCGGAGGACGGGACTGGGACTTTTTATTGAAGAACCAGAGACCGAAATCTCTCTTCGGTTGCCGGATTACAATACGGTCCTTCAAACGGATATCAGGGCGATCACAGAGTGTCTGAACTGGTTTAATGCTAACTCGAGACCAACTACCGTAAACGTCCTTACGGAAAGTAAAATGGCAATCAATGCAATAACATCCAATACAGTAAAATCAAAAACTGTACTGGACTGCATAAATACGATAAACAATTATTCCCAGCAAGGAATAGTGCGTATCATATGGGTACCAGGCCATGCGCGAATTAAAGGTAATGATAGAGCAAATTCTCTGGCAAAAATGGCAGGGAACTAGCAAAGTAAACTTAGACAGCGCAAAGCCTCTAAATGCGTCACGTCTAGAATTAAAAAAAATATGCAAAACAGGCGCATACATACCTATGGAATAGACAGGAGATAGGGAAAACCACTAAGATCATCTGGGGGGATCCAAACGATGATAAAACTAAAAGCTTACTATTATTAGGTAAGGCAGACATTAGTAGGCTAACAGGTATCCTTACTGGTCACTTGGGCCTACAAGCTCA
Organism: Musca autumnalis; assembly: GCF_047663935.1. Classification (NCBI taxonomy): domain Eukaryota; kingdom Metazoa; phylum Arthropoda; class Insecta; order Diptera; family Muscidae; genus Musca; species Musca autumnalis. The sequence continues at coordinate 38,186,380 of NW_027411866.1, read as the reverse complement.
TCTGCATAAAATTAAATACGCAGATAACAGCTTATGCAGGGCATGCGCAGAGGACGACGAAACGTTGGAACACTTTCTTTGCCAATGCCCAGCTTTCGCAAATATCAGGTCCCAGTCTTTAGGGACCGACACTATACCGGAACTTAATCAGATAACGGTAAATGATGATAAACAGTTAAGGGGTTTTGTCAAGGGCAGAGAATTCCTAAAATAATAAAGAGACCAAATATGACCTTTTCTTCAATTAGTCTAGAGTGTACAACAGGCCTACTCTGGCTTAAGTGTATGTCCATTGGATATGTGGCGACCTGCGCCCCTCTTTTTAACCTAACCTAATAATTGTCTACATGGGTTCATGTCTCGGTATAGCCCTTATATGTATAACTATTATAGGTTATTAGGAAATTTAACTATTTTTTAATTAACTACCTGTTATTTGATGTTTCCAGTGGTCCCAAAACTTCTAAACCGAAAAGTTTTCAACATAATTCCACACTTTTACATAGCACCCATATAAAGGTGGCACCCGATTAAAGATATTTTTTGATATATTTCCTGAACTTATATGTAGTATAAGCATTTGGGTTTCCGTGGTCACCAAATACATCTATTTAAAATTGTGGACAGGAAGGGAAAATTAACTTATATGTATTTCATGGTGGAGGGTATAAAACAGTGTTCACCAGCAACAACAAATTCAACCGCTGCGTTTGTGTTGGGCACACACACGAGATTATCTATCCCTCTCTAGATAAACATCGTGTGCGTTAATTCATGCTAAAACAAAGAAGATGATCGGTGGTGAGAGCAACGTTCAAACTCACCACAAATGAAATTGTGTGTGTTCACACAACACGGCTCGCGAGCCCAGTGGTGATTAACACTGGTATAAAAAGTTCCGAACTTACCACTTCTTTTACTTGTAGTATCTGAGAACTCACTTTCTTCCTTGATGTTTCTTAGTAGCAATACAAATTATTTCCCCTGTAGGCAAATGAATTGTCTAGTTGTAATTAACATAACCTCAAATTACCCATTAGGTTTTAGCAGACCGTTAGCTAAGTCCCAAACCCAACAACAAAGAAACCAATTAGCTATAAAATGTAATAAGCTCAACACGAGCGACATCTGGCGTCACGAAATGAATGTAAAAGACAAAAAGTTCAACTGCCAACTGGCAGCTATTATTAGGGGATGAAGTTGGAAGTTAGCAGAAAAGTAGCAGCAGTAAGAAAAAACTGAAATTTGAAAAAAAAAACAACCACATAAAACGTATTAACAAAAAATATTTAAAAGTATTAATTAATTAATTTTCTCACCTTTCTAAACAAGAAACTTGTAGAAGCAAAAAAATAAAAAAAAACGCCTACCCTTCACTTCACTCACTAATTGGTTACCAATAAAATCTCGTTATGATTATTGTTTTTTATTAGACAACTGTAGGTTGGCCTTTTATGAATGGAATCATCTCATTTGCCCCGTTAATTCATGGCAGTTCGGTTTATTAAAGCTCCCCAACCATGTAAAGTGGTCAATTATAACGGCTAATGTGCCATTGTTTTCCACTGATGATGTATCGTTGAAAGTGTTTATTTTGTGTTTTAGAAAAACAGCACTTTTTAGCCAGATATCAACAATTCACATAGCAAACGGATACAAAAACGACAATAACAACAACAAATAACAAGAGATTTCTTAATTGAACTGTACAGTTTAATTATGCCTTGACTGAAATACCTAACTGAATATCAACACTTGTTTAGGTATAGAGACGAAAAAATAATAATTGTTTAATGTAAAATTATTTTATTGGAATACAACAAAAATCGAAAATCATGATTGGAAAAGTGTGTTAATTTAGGATGATAGGAATTTGATAAATCATATAATAAATCATATAATAAAGGTTTGGATGAAATTATTTTTATCAAAAACAATTGTCCATAAAGGTGTAGCTTATCCAGAATGGAAGAGGAAGAAATATAAAGATAATGAGGGTCTAAATATTTACTTTCAACAAAGGCTATGTCTCGTATTTAAAGTTTAGATCGACATTTTTAAGGCCTCAAGCCCGAGGCAATAATCAACATGGCATTTTGCATTCTAAGTTATGGACTAAAACAAATAACAGCTAAATACAATGTAAGTGAAATGTGGTTCTGGCCTAAAAGGTGAGCACTATCACAGGCACTTTTAAATTATTCTTTTACAGTCTCCGCCTGTAGACTAGATATTCAATCAATCCTATGTTTGTTACAAGGAATGCAAATTTCGATTTACACCCATAACTACATACATTCAAAAACTGGTTTCACATGAAAAATAGGTTAACAGGTGAACAGCGAACACACTCAAACAAGGCTCTTGCTTCTTGGGTAGTTAAAATAGCCAACCAATAAAATTGAAAAAAAAACATCCAACCAACAGCTTAGAAAAATAACAAGCCCAACACAAATTTCCTTCAAACGCCACAACAAAAACTCTTGATAACCTGAATTTATTTGTTTGCTTTTAATAATATGTACGACGTTGTTGTTGCTGTTGTTTTTGCCACAACTTTATTAAATCATTTGTCAAAATGTAACAATTTTAACAAAAGGCATTAACAAAACAAATTAAATAGTCAATTTTGAGCTGGCTGATAGATGGACAATTTCCGAACACACTTTAAGACAAACTTATCTACATTCGCATGTCTATTGCTATTGGCTGTTTTTTTTTTATTTGTGCCAGTTTTCAAATAAGGCCCCCAATTAAAAATCCATCAAATTTTCAATTGAATGGTTTTAATTATTCTGTCAGCTTGAATAATGAGCACAGTAGAAGAAAAGAAGCTGAACTGGTTGTTAGCCGAGATTTTATAGTCCAAAAATAGCATGGATTTGGAGAAGAAGAGAAATAATAAATAGATTTTGGTGTGATAAAATACTATGAGTGAGGTCTCCTTATACAAGGCCATGAGTTCTTCGTGTAGAGAAGACCATAAAATTGTTTTATAGAAGAGCATAAGGTCTTCTTATAGAAGACCAATAGGTCTTTTTTTATAGAAGACCATGAGGTCTTCTTATAGAAGACCGTGAGGTCTTCTTATAGAAGACCATGAGGTCTTCTTATGGATATCCACGAACTCTTCGTAGAGCGAAGACCATAAGGTCTTCTTATAGAAGACCATGATGTCTTCTTATAGAAGATCATGAGGTCTTCTTATAGAAGACCATGAGGTCTTCTTATAGAAGATCATGATGTCTTCTTATAGAAGACCATGCTGTCTTGTTATAGAAGACCATGAGGTCTTCTTATAGAAGACCATGAGGTCTTCTTATAGAAGACCATGAGATCTTCTTATAGAAGACCACGAGGACATCTTATAGAAGACCATGAGGTCTTCCTATAAAAGACCGTGATGTCTTTATATAGAAGACCATGATGTCTTCTTAATTAAGACTATGAGATCCTCATAGAGAATACCATAACCAAGTGGTCTTCGTATAGAGAAGGCCATAAGATTTTTTTTATAGAAGACTATGAACTCTTCTTATAGAATATCATGAGGTCTTCTTATAGAAGACCATGAGGTCTTCTTATAGAAGATCATGATGTCTTCTTATAGAAGACCATGCCGTCTTGTTATAGAAGACCATGAGGTCTTCTTATAGAAGACCATGAGATCTTCTTATAGAAGACCACGAGGACATCTTATAGAAGACCATGAGGTCTTCCTATAGAAGACCGTGATGTCTTCTTATAGAAGACCATGATGTCTTCTTAATTAAAACCATGAGATCCTCATAGAGAATACCATAACCAAGTGGTCTTCGTATAGAGAAGACCATAAGATTTTTTTATAGAAGACTATGAAGTCTTCTTATAGAATATCATGAGGTCTTCTTATAGAAGACCATGAAGTCTTTTTATAGAAGACCATGAGGTCTTCTTATAGAAGACCATGAGGTCTTCTTATAGAAGACCATGAGGTCTTCTTATAGAAGACCATGAGGTCTTCTTATAGAAGACCATGAGGTCTTCTTATAGAAGACCATGAGGTCTTCTTATAGAAGACCATGAGGTCTTCTTATAGAAGACCATGAGGTCTTCTTATAGAAGACCATGAGGTCTTCTTATAGAAGACCATGAGGTCTTCTTATAGAAGACCATGAAGTCTTTTTATAGAAGACCATGAGGTCTTCTTATAGAAGACCATGAGGTCTTCTTATAGAAGACCATGAGGTCTTCTTATAGAAGACCATGAGGTCTTCTTATAGAAGACCATGAGGTCTTCTTATAGAAGACCATGAGGTCTTCTTATAGAAGACCATGAGGTCTTCTTATAGAAGACCATGAGGTCTTCTTATAGAAGACCATGAGGTCTTCTTATAGAAGACCATGAGGTCTTCTTATAGAAGACCATGAGGTCTTCTTATAGAAGACCATGAGGTCTTCTTATAGAAGACCATGAGGTCTTCTTATAGAAGACCATGAGGTCTTCTTATAGAAGACCATGAGGTCTTCTTATAGAAGACCATGAGGTCTTCTTATAGAAGGCCATGAGGTCTTCTTATAGAAGGCCATGAGGTCTTCTTTTAGAGGACCACGAGGACTTCTTATAGAAGACCATGAGGTCTTCTTATAGAAGACCATGAGGTCTTCTTATAGAAGACCATGAGGTCTTCTTATAGAAGACCATGAGGTCTTCTTATAGAAGACCATGAGGTCCTCTTATAGAAGACCATGAGGTCTTCCTATAGAAGACCATGAGGTCTTCTTATAGAAGACCATAAGGTCTTCTTATAGAAGAACATGAGGGCTTCTTTAGAAAACCATGAGGTCCCCTTATAGAAGACCATGAGGTCTTCTTATAGAAGACCATGAGGTCTTCTTATAGAAGACCATGAGGTCTTCTTATAGAAGACCATGACGTCTTTTTATAGAAGACCATGAAGTCTTCTTATAGAAGACAATGAGGTCTTCTTATAGATGACCATAAGGTCTTCTTATAGATGACCATAAGGTCTTCTTATAGATGACCATAAGGTCTTCTTATAGATGACCATAAGGTGTTCTTATAGAAGACTATGAGGTCTTCTTATAGAAAACCATGAGGTCTTCTTATAGAAGACCATGAGGTCTTCTTATAGAAGACCATGAGTTCTTCTTATAGAAGACCATGAGGTCTTCTTATAGAAGACCATGAGGTCTTCTTATAGAAGACCATGAGGTCTTCTTAGAGAAGACCATGAGGTCTTCTTATAGAAGACCATGAGGTCTTCTTATAGAAGACCATGAGGTCTTCTTATAGAAGACCATGAGGTCTTCTTATAGAAGACCATGAGGTCCTCTTATAGAAGACCATGAGGTCTTCTTATAGAAGACCATGAGGTCTTCTTATAGAAGACCATGAGGTCTTCTTATAGAAGACCATGAGGTCTTCTTATAGAAGACCATGAGGTCTTCTTATAGAAGACCATGAGGTCTTCTTATAGAAGACCATGAGGTCTTCTTATAGAAGACCATGAGGTCTTCTTATAGAAGACCATGAGGTCTTCTTATAGAAGACCATGAGGTCTTCTTATAGAAGACCATGAGGTCTTCTTATAGAAGACCATGAGGTCTTCTTATAGAAGACCATGAGGTCTTCTTATAGAAGACCATGAGGTCTTCTTATAGAAGACCATGAGGTCTTCTTATAGAAGACCATGAGGTCTTCTTATAGAAGACCATGAGGTCTTCTTATAGAAGACCATGAGGTCTTCTTATAGAAGACCATGAGGTCTTCTTATAGAAGACCATGAGGTCTTCTTATAGAAGACCATGAGGTCTTCTTATAGAAGACCATGAGGTCTTCTTATAGAAGACCATGAGGTCTTCTTATAGAAGACCATGAGGTCTTCTTATAGAAGACCATGAGGTCATCTTATAGAAGACCATGAGGTCTTCTTATAGAAGACCATAAGGTCTTCTTATAGAAGACCATAAGGTCTTCTTATAGAAGACCATAAGGTCTTCTTATAGAAGACCATGAGGTCTTCTTATAGATGACCATGGGGTCTTCTTTTAGAAGACCAAGAGGTCTTTTTATAGAAGATCATGAGGTCTTCTTTTAGAAGGCCATGAGGTCTTCTTATAGAAGAACATGAGGTCTTCTTATAGAAGAACATGAGGTCTTCCTATAGAAGATTATGAGGTCTTCTTATTAAAGACCATGAGGTCTTCTTATAGAACACCATGAGGAATTCTTTTAGAAGACCATGTGGTCTTCTTAAAAACACCATGAGGTCATCTTATAGAAGACCATGAGGTCTTTTTATAAAAGACCATGAGGTCTTCTTATAAAAGACCATGAGGTCTTCTTATAGAAGACCATGAGGTCTTCTTATAGAAGATCATCAGGTCTTCTTATAAAAGACCATGAGGTCTTCTTATAGAAGACCATGAGGTCATCATATAGAAGACCATGAGGTCTTCTTATAGAAGACCATGAGGTCTTCTTATAGAAGACCATGAGGTCTTCTTATAGAAGACCATGAGGTCTTCTTATAGAAGACCATGAGGTCTTCTTATAGAAGACCATGAGGTCTTCTTATAGAAGACCATGAGGTCTTCTTATAGAAGACCATGAGGTCTTCTTATAGAAGACCATGAGGTCTTCTTATAGAAGACCATGAGGTCTTCTTATAGAAGACCATGAGGTCTTCTTATAGAAGACCATGAGGTCTTCTTATAGAAGACCATGAGGTCTTCTTATAGAAGACCATGAGGTCTTCTTATAGAAGACCATGAGGTCTTCTTATAGAAGACCATGAAGTCTTCATATAGAAGACCATGGGTTCTTCTTATAGAAGACCATGGGTTCTTCTTATAGAAGACCATGAGGTCTTCTTATAGAAGACCATAAGGTCTTCTTATAGAAGACTAAAAGGTTTTCTTATAAAAGACCATTAGGTCTTCTTATCGAAGACCATGATGTCTTCTTATAGAAGACCATGAGGTCTTCTTATAGAAGACCATGAGGTCTTCTTATAGAAGACTAAAAGGTTTTCTTATCGAAGACCATGAGGTCTTCTTATAGAAGACTATGAGGTCTTCTTATAGAAGACCATGAGGTCTTCTTATAGAAGACCATGAGGTCTTCTTATAGAAGACCATGAGGTCTTCTTATAGAAGACCATGAGGTCTTCTTATAGAAGACCATGAGGTCTTCATATAGAAGACCATGGGTTCTTCTTATAGAAGACCATGGGTTCTTCTTATAGAAGACCATGAGGTCTTCTTATAGAAGACCATAAGGTCTTCTTATCGAAGACCATGATGTCTTCTTATAAAAGACCATGAGGTCTTCTTATAGAAGACTAAAAGGTTTTCTTATCGAAGACCATGAGGTCTTCTTATAGAAGACCATGAGGTCTTCTTAAAGAAGACCATTTGGTCTTCTTATAGAAGACCATTTGGTCTTCTTATAGAAGACCATTTGGTCTTCTTATAGAAGACCATTTGGTCTTCTTATAGAAAAATATGAGGTTCTCTTATAGAAGTTCATGAGGTCTTTTTAAAGAAGATCATGATGTTTTTCTATAGATAAAGTCATAACGTCTGTATTATAATGGAGCCCTCTTGATATCTGAAAGTCTCAGTGAAGTACAGTAATCTTTATTGTAAATGACTTATATTTGTAAAAGAGAGATATGCCATGATCGACTTCTTCGTCTTCTTTCCCAATTCTCTCTACCTCTTTATCTCACTGATTCTTTTTAGAACACAATCATAAATAACAATTATATTTCCTAGTTATTGTTGAAGATTCGTCAAGATATGGACAAGACGAAGAGCATTAAAATGCACCTAACATAGATTCTTATTGTGAGGACGTCATAACTGACTCGTGGACACTGAAAAATAATACGCCACTGTTGGATGAGGTTGTGGACGACATTGCGATCTACACATCTTTTAGCGATCAGGCAGTGCCCTCAGTTGGCACAGGGATTATTGTTTTGAGGTCTTCATGTTGCTGAGGAATTTGTCGAAAAGTGAGTCTGTCTCTACTAATACCCCGGCCCCGACAAATCTGCAACAACAACAAGAGCCTACTTGTATGCTGACCAAGTCAAAACTACCCCTTGTAGCGGCTACTAAATCTAAGGCTATCGAGAGTGCAATTGTGGAACTAAGGCATCTCGGATGTCGAGGCCAAGGTCCAAGCAGGCGTCATCGGTCGTAGCAGCATCTTTATAAACCAAAATCGACGACAACACCGCAAAGAACCGGGTGAATAGGCAGGCTGAATATAAACCTTCTTCCCATCAAAGTGTGAAGAGAGTTATATCATCCGAGGATGACCATCCGAGCCTTGATGCACCCATGGCTTAGCAATCGTACACAAAAGTATACTATTCAATTATGTGCAAGTTTTGAATTTTTGCCGAATGTAGTCCTTGTCATCCTTGGCAAGTCCATACCATCTTAGACCATGATCCGGTCCAATCTTTGTGCATAGTAATTCTGAAAGCTCGAATAGATCACAACTTCGCTTATCAACTTCGAATATGATCATATATCGATGACCTCCTTCGGGTACCAGCTCACAAATATTTCAAATGTGTACTATATGTGCAGTTTAATTCCACTCCTGTAGATCGTATTGAAATTTTAATAACGTATAGTTTTTGTGATTATGACTACACCAGTAAATTTTTAGGGAAAGAGATACTTCGTGGGATATAGTCCCCGATATATCTCAATATTTATGATCAGTCCTTAAAACACCTGCTGTACATGGGGCAGATGAATCCAAGTTTTACTACCTGTAGTCTTTGTAGTATATATTACAACGCTGTAATTTTATTCTCGTTAATGACCCGAAAGTTAGGCCCACTGTTCATGATACCTCCCTTAAACGACTAAAAACTTAAGCTGGAAACTTTCACAACTTCTTTTGTCATATACGAAAATGCTATCTATGTTTAAAATTGGGTTCAGTTCATAGAACATTTAGGTCCACCATTGTTTTATTTGAAAGGTCATAGGTTGAGGGTATCCAGCTATCGGCGAAGCCGACGATTATATCTTCTTTATTATACCCTCAGCTTTTAGAATTAAGAGTGTATATATACACTTTGATACGACCAAAAGTGTGCCTTAATGAGCCGAAATAATGAGTTTAGACCCCAAGTATATTTGGACGAAATCTGTTTCAGACAATTTGGACTAGATTGAGCAATGTCCGTCCGTCTGTCTCTCTGGCTGGTACGCACTATAATTCTCGAACGAAGCAACCGTTCGTGTTCAAAATTTGGCATTCGTAATATTTTTTCCAAGCTTGGTTAAAGTTCGAAGATGGACTATATTGGCAAATCCGCAAGAAGTTTTTGTTTGCCATGCATTAGGTTCGAATATGGACTATAACGGTCCAGTCAAAAATTTGGGAAGAATGCAGTGTAACAGCTAATCTCGGATCGAGTATGGGCCACTTCCATACTTCCTAAGATAATGGAAAAAAATCTCCAAAAAAGCCTGCCGGTACCTACTTAATTTGGTCCAAACATTGTGAATCGTACAATTTCTTTTAGCCTCGAATTATGTCCGCATACTGTCTACATCGGACAACTCTTTTAGGTACCTCGCAAACAAAGTTTAGAAGGAATGCAGTTGGAGGCTGGTCTGTGATCGTTTTTACCCTCAGTCTTTAGGCTAGAAAGGGTATATACACTTTAATACGACTAAAAATGTGGCTCATCGAAATAACGGTTTTAGACCGCAAGTATGTTTGGGGGAAATTCGTTTCAGACAATTTGGAGTCGATTTGGCCTGGTCCGTCCGTCTGTCTGTTTGGCAAGCTGGTATGCACGATAATTCTAGAACGGATAAACGGATTCGAACCAAATTTTGGGCATATTTCGGGTACCTCCCCCACAAAAGTTCAAAAATGTTCTGTAAAATGGAGTGAACGATAACTCTCGCAGGGAGCAATCGATTTGGTCCAAACTTTGCGCATCGTACACGCAGAGAAAAAATATTGTTGGAACAATCATATTCTAAGAACAAAATAGTGTATTTTAAAATTCTTAAAATATGTATTATTGGCCCGACAATATATTTTGTGTCATCATGTTTCCTAATAAAAAATATATGTTTGAAACAACAATATATATTTTCAGATTTTTAAAATACACTATTTTGTTCTTAGAATATGATTGTTCCAACAATATCCCTTCTCTGTGTGTATTATTCCTTTCAGATATAGATCGGGTTTGAATATTGACTATATCGGTCCACTCCTTCGGGTACCTTCCACACAAAATTCGGCCAAAGTGAAGTTTTCGAGCTCTTCTCAGATCATTTACGACGTTACAAGTTTTTTCTTGGGCAAGTCCATACTTTCTGAGATATTGGCCTAAAAGCTCCAAGAAATCCGCAAGATAATTCTCGCAGGGAGTTTCTGATAGGCGAAAACTTTGCACATCGTATTATTTCATCCAGTCATGTATAAGGTTGGAATATGGATTGTATCGGTCCACTCCTTCGGATACCTCCCACACAAAATTCGGAAAAGTGAAGTTTAAGAGCTCCTCTCGGATCGTTTTGAATTTTTTTTCAGTAAATTTTCCTTGCCGCTCCCTTTACGACGCTAAAATTTTTATCTTGCGCAAGTCCATACTACCTGAGATATTGCCGTAAAAGCTCCAATAAATCCGAACGGTCCCAAGTAAAATGGAAAATCCACAAGATAACACTCGCAGGGAGTTTTTGATTGGCCTAATCGTTGCACATCGTATTACTTCATCCATTCATGTATTAGGTTGGAATATCGACTATATTGTTCCCGTCCTTAGGGTAACTTCCACACAAAATTTGGGAAAAGTGCAGTTTGAGGTCTCGTATCGGATCTATTGGAAATTTTTTACAGAAATTTTTCACGGTCCCTATTACAACTGTACAATTTTTTTCTAGAGTAAGTCCATATTTCCTGAGATAATGGCCCAAAAGCCCCAAAAACCCTGCCTGCACATATTAAAATGGATAGTGTGCAAGATAACTCTCAACATTTTGAAAAATTTCTTCTAAACTTAGTTTAACGTAATTTAATATTACGTGTCCTCTCTAAATCAGAAGATTGCCCAGTAAAATTGTTTGTAAATGATTTTTTTTCACATTTCCACACCTACATATTCCACTTATTTTGAAGCAAATTCATGATACAAAATTAATATATCGTCTGCTCCGTCGGAAAAGGCCGTAAGTCCATTTTCAGAAATTTTTCAGGAGGAAGAAAAAACATTCCAACGCTTTCAGTTTTAAAGATTTTATTATGGTGTTAAAGGCAATATTCTTCGTTTATTTATTCCGCTTCGATACCTGTACTTTGATTAATAAAATTCCGTCGCGTTTGGGAGATAATTGGATGTCTTTGGACTTACGACCTTTTCATTGTACAGTTTTGTTTTTTGTAGGGACTTACGACCTTTTCCTACAATTTACGGAATTTTTAAAATAAAATATTTATACTTTAGAAAACAATGTGGAAAAGGTATTATATGTTTGTTTTGTCCAATATTCGTGTAACATCGCGAAGTATTCGCCGTAGACCCCCTCCCTTGCCATTTTTTCAAATCTTGGCGAGATAATGCAATCTAGCAATGTGAGTCCGTCCGTCCATTAACAATTGTAATACAACTCCAGGCCTCAATTATGGACGGATCGTCACGAAATTTCGTGGAGAAGTCGGGTTTCCAGAAGTGACCCCATTAGATGTTGGTTATGATCGTAAGGTGTGAAATGGACCAAACTCACAATTTTTATCCGATTGGCTCGAAATTTTAAGAATGACTAGAGTTTAAGACAGAAAGGAAGCTTGCAATTTAACATGGTGATTAGATAATTGTTAGCGGCTTTAATGGACCAAAACCTGATTATTATAATTACTATATCTTTATTCCTTTAAGACACGCTGTACTTATGACCTTTTCTTTGTACAGTTTTTGTATTTTTGCTGCGAATTACGACCTTTTCCTTCAATATAACTTTCATGAAATAAAAAATGTACTGTATATATGTACATAATTTGTTTATTAAATGCTTATTTGTGTCGTCAGAATGGTAAAAACAAAACAAATTACTATTATTTAAAAAAATAAAGAGTTACAAATCTAACATTTTAGGAAATTCAAAAATAATATAAATGCAAATTCTGATAAAGCTACTCTTTTGGCAAATTATCGTAAAATTTGTGGTGATCTATAGGTAGTGTTTGTTTTAAATATTGTAGATCTTCATATTTCCTAGCAGTTATTTTTCTTCTCTCACTGTATAATTGAGGTAGGTTCGAAAAGTCCAGTGCAGTTATTCCATTATTCATTTTGAGCAATGCTTCCACGCACATCCGTTACTTTAGCATCGCCATTTCCACGACCAGGTCGAATAGTTTTAAAAATGAAACGTTTTTAAAACTTTTAAAAAATGTATGATCCAAATACATAACATCATACGGTTCGTCCTTACGGCGGGCCGCTTTGCAAATACCAATATATTGGGATGGGACATCAATATCTTTATTTTTCAAGACTTTCTTCTTCCTTATCTTTAAGTTTTTCTTTTCTGGCATCTTCTTTCTTTTCTTGGTGAATGTTATATTCTTCTTGTCCGAGGTTTCCAACTAAATATCGAGCACAAATTTCACATTGGTCTTTTTTGGGGATAAACAGTGTTTTTTTTTTTATTTAAACTTCTCATAAAATGTGGTCTTGCAAAGTGTTCTGTTTTCTGCAAAAATCGTTGACATAAAATTTGTAAAGTTGTCCTTTGGAACCCCATTCCGACAAAAGATATTTTTTGCTTGAGCGCGCTCGACAATAGTGTGACTCCATTTTAGGCAGGGTTTGATTCCCAGCCTAAAATGGAGCCACACTCACACGAGTTGAGACGTAGCCGACGCTGAATTAGGCATCCATTTTTTGAACCACTTTTGTTTTTCAATGCACGCGCAATATAACTGCTACTTGAACATACTGAGATAGCTCGATCACCAATGTTCAACGTATTTAAAAACATTTTTTTGCAAACACGCATATTTTTTTGTTTACTTTTAGATAGTATTGGATACTTCGCGCTCTTCTGTATTTATCATTCTGTTTTCTATTTCTGACCTTTGATGTTGGAACATATTGGATTAATGTTTTTATATGCATCCTTTTTTCCTCCCATGTCATTCTTCAAAATCGTTTAAAAATGTCTCTTCTATTTTCATCGGAGTTCTGCGAACATTTCACGGAAATTCTTTTTTTGCACAAACACCGTTCCTTCAATGTACGTGCTTTCTTTGCTACATTGTAATCACATTTTTAGGGTGTTTTTTAAGTTTTCACGATTTGCAAGGAAATTGCTAGTCGTATGGTAACGGGACTAAAAAATGCCGTAGCAGTGAAAATTCTCTACAAGATTGACTTCTATGACTTCTTCCAACGATTTACCATTTTTGAGATATTGAAGTTCAAATTGGGACAATGTTCTGACTCCTTATAAAACAATGTCATGACTGTAATTTTCCAACTTAAACTTATATATCTAAAAATGGTACAGCCTAAAAAATTACACAGACCAATCTTGTAGAAAATTTTCACAGCTATAAGATTTTCTCAGGTTACATATCGATAAGACTTTACGTATTCTAGCAAAATCGCGAAACCCTAACAAAAAAACCTAAAAATGTAACCTGAGCTTCTTTGTCTCAAAACTAGTACAACCTGGGAACAAATCATAAAGGTCGATCTTCTATATAATTTTCACAGCTACAACATTTTCCTTAGCTCCATTTCGATAGGACTTGTGATTTCCAAGCAAAATTGCTTAAACCTAAAATAAACCTACATCGATTTTTGTTTGTTTTTTGTTTTTGGATTTTTCTCATCTATGAACATTGCTGTTTCAGAATCCGCAAAAACTTTCCAGTGGTAAGCGACTTTCATGAAAATTTAGTTAAGGAGCATCGTGATATGCCACAGACAAACCAGTAAAAATTTTGATTTTTTTAAAAATTGTTCCATATGTGGTGTATATGAACACATACAGCATCCCAATTATTATCAATAAAAAGACCAAAAGTCCATCTTTTATAATCAGTTCACTTGTTGAGGATAATAGATTTCAAATGTAAATTTTCGTTGCAATATTGAAATTGTCACATTTTTGTTCAAAAGTTTGGTAAACTGGCTCCTCCAAATATCATCCGATTATCATCCAAAGGTGTGGACTACTTCTTTGCATTGTACCCCAACCACGGATGGCGATAAATATTATATCTGAACTACATTAGCTTTAGTATTCTTTTAAAGTATACATTTTCATGTGGACTTACGACCTTTTCGTACTAAAATTTGTACGTTTTGTGGACTTACGACCTTTTCCGACAAAAGCAAAACATATAGAAAATCGCGACATATTACCATTTTCTTTGCATCATACGACGTACTTTGCCTTGTACTATCATTTTGTAACAAAAACGCGATTTCCAAAAAAGTGGACTTACGACCTTTTCCGACGGAGCAGACGATATATGCATTTACCCATTTTTCTGACTTCAACTTACTAGTACTTTTGGCTATAATTTCTGACTACCGAATTGACTGGTTACTGGTAATGCAATGAAGAGACAATTGCCTTCACACGACTACCGAATTGGGTGGTTACTGGTAATGCAGTGAGGAGACAATAGACCACTTCCTATGACATCCCCATGTTAAATTCACCAGTCTATAACATTGCGAGTAGATTGGGTGGTAACTAGGGGTGTTTACCAGTAGCCAACAAAATTGCTAGTTATTCCCTAGTTACCTGAACAACTGGGTATTTTGTTGTATTCAAGTATTTGAATAACAACAAAATGTTTTACAGTGGATATGAAATTGATTAGTTGCGGGCGGAGGGTAGGGAATACTATAGTTTCAGTTGTCACCAAACAACTTCATCAGTTCCCTTTTCCGCCGACTCTGTTATTTCCTATGTATGGAATACGGATGGTTATTATGATTTTTTTTTACAACCTGATATTCCTGTATCATATTTTGAAGAGGTTTTACATAAGATTAGATAAAATCTTTATTATAAGATTCCATAAAAATCTAGTAAGACCATCAAAATCTGGAAACTCGTCGATCGAGTTTATTTTTTGCCCGCTTTATGATCAAAAGCGTCAGTTTTTTAAACCAAAAATTTAAATTTTGACTTTTTCTGTCCACCATTTGAGTAAAAGCTAAAACTTTTTACAAAATGAATCGATATGGGACTAGATTTGTAAAATTTTGACTGCATGTAGTTTTTTGATTTGTATTGCCTTTTATTTTCACCTATTTTGAAGGCGTAAAAATTTTCGCACGGGGAAAAGTTCCTTTCAGAATATACTCGGGATAAAAGGTAAAACTGGCAAAAACTTTCTAAAGGGGTGTTTACACTAGCCATCAATGTCATATGACCTAAAATTTTCCATCGTTATGCAGTCGCTAATGTGTGCAATATTTGGGATTTTCCTTTCGCCATTTACTTTTTGCGTCCATACCAGCAAAAATGCAGTGAAATTACGCCTCCACATTGTCAGTGTGGGCAGATATGGAATATTTTTATTTCGGGTCATACGACATTGAACGCTAGTGTAAGCACCCCATAAGTTGTATTTTGTTGCTATTTTTTTCAATATAAAATTCAGTAGAAATAATATAAATATGAATGTTACTTCATATTTATGTTCTGTAGTTGAGTATTAATAAACATTCTAAAGAATATGTTAGGAAAAACAAACAGATTAGCCTATATGGGCCCAAATATTGGAAAAAGATAAACATTTGTTACACACTTTATTCTTCTTTAGTGGTATAGGAATTTTCCCTTGGAGTCGACTCGGAGTCGGAGCCGGAGTCGTGAAAAAAAAACTGGACTGGAGTCGGAGTCGAGCCACAAATTCCTCGACTCCGAAACCCTGGTTTTTTCTTGAAATTATTTTCTGTGTTCCGTAGTGTTTTTCATATAGGCATACATATCTATATCTTTATTTTTGAAAGGCCTATGACTCACAATAACATCTCCTATTTGGGTGTCATAATTACTTTATCAAAAATATTTACTTCTATGACTATTGCCATAAATTAAAAAAAATCTATACCTTCTACGAAATCAGTAAAAAACTATTTGCAAAACTACGAAAATACCACATAAAATGTAGAATCAAACACAACACAAATCATTTGGTAATTCGATATTTTGAGTAAATCATCAACATTTGAACGTTCAACATTCATTATTAGGATTTATTTAGGCACAGAACAAAAAGCAACAAGGATATCTTGGGCCTCTAGACGTACACGAGAAGCTCACACACAAAAAAATCAAGAAAAAAATCCAAATCAATAGCAACACCATGGCCAACAATTATTTGAGCCAAAACAAAACGAAAACAGGCATTTTTAAAACACACACAAATAAATTTCTGAAATTTTATAGTTATGAATCATCCTTGAGGATAAGCAGTAGTCTGTTTGTCTGTTCTTCTTAAAGGACATGAGTGAGTGAGGATATGATTTCACTTTGTTCGACTTATTATTTCGATTCATTGCAAAAGTGATTAGAAGAGAATCAAGTTTTTTTTCTTCTGTGCAAAATTCCATTGAATTAGATTTATTTTTCGGTGTTAATTAACCTTTAAATTTTCTGGTAATTGTTATTGTCCTTTTTTCGGGGATTCTCTGTATTCAGCATTTATTTTATGTGAGATTTTCAAATTCAAAGCTGTCAAAATAAATATTAAATTTCGTTTTAAATGGAAAGTTGAAGGTTTCTTATGGCTATGTTTTAGTTATTGAGAAATGTGATACGATTTAGAATTTGTAAATGTGATTGATTACATTGTGAATTGGAAATCAGGCACCAAACACCTACCTACCTAAATAAAACATCTAATCATTTAATAATTATTTCCTGAAATATTTATTGAATGAAACTGATCGACTTCCTGGAAAATATGTTTGTATAATGTAATAATACATACGTACATACATACACACAACCACACATAACTAATTTACTTATTTAGGTAGACCACATTTGTCCAATAAGACGAACTAAGAATAGGTCTTAAGCAGCACTGATTTAATTTGAGCCCACAGTGTTATCACCTAATAAGAATGTTCGACTCCTCATGCAGATGGTCCACTGATGACATGAGGAGACATCCTGTTGCAGTTCTCAGGGCGGCGTTGTAACAGATTTAAATATTGATCCATTGCGTTGCACCTATGTATGTTCGCGGACAACACTGGCGTCGCATTGCTAACCACATAGCGATCTATCACGTTGTATATGGTCAACAAGGTTTCTTTGTCTGCACCCCAAGTGCAGCTGGCGAGGAACTTAAGGTTCTGGTTCCCAAATCTCAGCTTGTCGCAGATAGCTGAGACAGCTAGACGACTTGAATACACTGCTGAATGTTACCCCTACGACCTTGGCGTAGTTAGTTGTCGGCATTCTACTACCATCGACAAGGACATTCAACTCTGTGCTCATTTCCACAGTCCAGTTTAGTGACGTTTATTTGCACATTTCTCGTGCGGAAAAAGGTGGTAAGATCGAGCACATAGGAGTTCAGCCTTTCACGAATGACATTGGGGAAGGTACCTGACGCTAAGATCGTACAAAACGTAATGATCACAATGCCGTCTGGAAAGGTAGAGGTTTAACAGTTCCCGAGATGTCACCCCATCTTGGGGATCTCCCTGTTTCCCTCTATGGGTCTTCGTCTTCTTGTTCCTGAATTCCAAACACGACTGGCGTCCACGCAAATAATCGATTATCCAATGTTTCGAACTTGACCAGAGGGTGGTCTGTTCGATGTCCTTCACAGCTTGGAGTGCTTGACAGTATCAAAGACATTTAGTTGAATTTTCGACTAATATGTATGGAGATGTCGTGTTGTGCTGCTTATGGAACCCATGCAACCCAAATAACTATTTCTGATGATGGGGAGGAATAAAGCCTCTAGATTCTCTGTTATGGGCAACAAAAGCTAAACTGGCCTGTAGCGGAACCACAATGTCCATTTTCTCGACTTCAGGCACGATGTGGGTGTCTAGCGAGAGGTTGAGAACTTTGATGAGATACAATATTCCTGGCTTATGCAGCTGTTTCAGCATTACCACGGAGCAGCATTTCGCAACTCTTTACTCGCGAGCAAGCAAAGACAGTTTCTCATTGAAAAACCATGCACTGACAACAGTGTTTGCTCAAATTGTTGTTGTTGTGTGCCGATTGCTGGCATAGAGACACCTTTAGAATCTAACGCTTTGGATGATAGCATTTGCAACATCATCTATTTTAAATTGCGGTGCTTCATTCTCGTCACGAAGAGATCTAATGCTACGCAATACTCTTTTGTTCGCCCTGTCACTACTGGGGAGCTCAACAAAGTATCGATTAAAATAACTTGCGCAGCTCTTCGGATTAGTATGTGTAACGACCCCAAATGTGACTGACACTAATTTCGTCTCCAATATTGCAACTCTTGAGATGATCTGGTCGCTTGTTCCGCTTGAGCTCACCGACTAAACTAATAACACCCAGTGTCCCTAGCTCTGGAGTCACTAGTTTTGTCTCGATGAAGCTAATCTAACTTCGGGTATTCGATCAGCAGTAATATGGCGAGCGACTGCTGATGATGATGTTCCGGAACAATGTTCCTGCTACCCGAACATGAGAAGCGTTATGTAGATCTCTGATTAGCATCCCCATGATTTATAAAAGTGCGGCGTTCAAAGTTGATTATATAGGGCAACCTGCTGATGGCTACAATTATGGAGAGATGGTCTAACCCAAAGGAAAGGCGGGTCGCCAGGTGATGTAATTTATCAGAACAGGTGACACGATGGTTATGTCTGGCGAACTATGGCACTTTGGACCGTGCAGAACGTAGTGCTATCAATCTGCTCAACCAGCCACTCCGATGACCGAGTGCCACAACTCATGATTTCCATTAAATTCCCCCAAGAACAGACGGTTACGATCCTCAAAAAGCGTGCTAATGTTGGGTCTATAACCTGGAGTACAACTATTTATCGGCCGGGTGTATACGTTCAGCAACCCTATCTCGGCAACCCCCATATATTCCATATACGGGTCAATAGACTGGTGTATTAGGAAGACAAGTCCTTTTCTTCCGCTTCTTGTACGATTCTTCCCCAAAACGTTGTAACCATCGCAATATTGGAAGCTAAAGATGACAGTGAACTTTGTTTCCCCGGATCGGATAAAAAGTCTACTATTTCGCTGATTTTGTATCGGAGACCGTTGCAATTTAATTTGAGGAATGACGCATTTCCGGGGTAGTGAACATAAATATGGGGTGTTAGATGCTGCGTTTCTTGCTTTTGTGGAGACTGTGGGGGTGTCGCGTATTTCGACGACGAAGTTGGAGGCACACTGGGAGATGATCTGGCGCAGCAAGCAGCAGCCTCTGATGTGTATCTCTTCTTTACATACATTACATCTCACCGAAGACAACATATGAAGGATGCGGATCTAGCAAACGAAATATACCCATGTCCCGGGGTTATTTTCTATCCCGCACGGAGCAGGCATTCCGGGATAAATTGCCGTGGTGAAAAAATACACGAACACAAACACACACCTGATGAAGTGACGGCCCCTGGTCGACTACCTCGTCTATGTTGTATTCATAACCTGTATCCCTGAAGTTTCAAGTCCATCGAGCTAACTTGTGTTCAGATCCGTTTAGGGCATGAGCCACTTCAGTGATACATGGTCAGTGATCACGGTGAACTAGTGCCTTTCTACGTACACTATGAATTTCTTATTATTCAGCATTGATGCTAAGCATTCCAATCCGATTAGTTTCTTTGACATAAAGGCCATTGGAAACTCTTTGTCATCCGAATTTTTGTTTTAACAGTGCATCCATCTATACCAGATCTACTAGCGTACAGTTTATGAACAAGAGCTGTGTGCTTTGTAGAACGGGAGCGGTTCCTAAATGGGTCTTTAAAGCTTCAAAAGATTTTTGCGCCTCTAAACAAATTGGCGCTTCGTTAAGTCTGAGAAAGGTGCAACAATAGACGCGTAATTCCTAATAAACTTTCTGTATCAATCTGTCATTCCAAGAAAACGTCGTACCAGATTGACATGTTGTGGTGCCGGAAAGTCTGTTATTTCTGAGTCGATCCTAGTCGCAACACCGCCGATCCAATGTCCAAGGTATTTAACTTCCGAAACTCAAAAGCTACTCTTCTCAATATTGATGGTAAGTCCAGATTCCTTAATCGTATTATGGTATAACGGCCTCCCAGGAACAGTAAATGCTGTATTTTTGTCGTTAGAATTTTCAAATAAAACTCCTGAAGATGTTGGAAAGTCGCCAACGAAACGTTGAGTTGGTCATGAACTAATTAGTGGTGAAAACCACTTTTGAGTAATGCTCTTTTCTCTTGAGAGAATCGGTGTAGCTACTCAGGGCCCTAAGAAAATAACACGTATTAAATTTGAAGGCCATTCGATTAAAATTGGCCGAGTTGTAGCAAAATCGGGAAAAGATATATGGGGGCTAAACCCAAATCTGAAACGATTTTTGTGAAAATCGGTGTAGCTATTCAGGGGCCTAAGAAAATAAAACCTATTACATTTGAAAGCTATTCGATTAAAATTGAAAGATTTGTATCAAAATCGGGAAAAGATATATATGGGGGCTATATCCAAATCTGAACCCATATGAACCAAAGTAGATATTTTTCATTCCTGTACCCTCATAAGTACTAGTGCAAAAATTCATCAACATAGGTCAACGCCTTCTATTTTTGTCCACTTTTGTATGGAAGCGGCAACACTGTGTGTCGTGTAGGATAATACCAAAATATTTCATCTTGTCAGGCATACTTCCCAATGACTTCTCTCTTTTTGTTAAAAGTTGTTTGTAGTTGTCTGAATGAAAGTGTGTTGAACATAAATACACGAACATGCCACTCTCTAATCCAGGACTTGGAAAATTGTCTACTACATTACTGACCCCACTCCAGCTACTATTCCAATGGTAGACAAATTTTCAGTGTTGGTTCTAGAAAGTGCATTATGGATTAAGTTCTGACTGCATCGTCTACGCTGAATTGAAAACCTGTATCCCTGAAGTTTCAAGGCCCTGGTCCGCTTGGGACAAAAGTGACCAAAGTGAACTCATGTCCTTCCACATACACTAAGCATTCTTGTTCGGTCACCAAATAGTTACGTTTGGCTTAGTTGAGTTTATTCGATATAAAGGCAATTGGAAACGCTTCGTCCTCAGCATCTTTCTGGACCAGTACACCTTCTATACCAGTTCTATAGCGTCACAATGTAGATGAACGGCTGTGAGAAAATGGGTTTATAAAGCTTCAAAAGATGTTTGCGCCTCGTCATTCCAAACAAATCTGCTCTTAGTTTTCGTTAAGTCTGAAAGAGGTTCAGCTATAGACGCGTAATTCCTAATGAACTTTCTATACCAACCTGTTATACCAAGAAAACGTTGTACCAGTTTCACAGACGATGGTCTGTTATTGCGGATACTTTTTTAGGGTCCGTCCTCATCACACTATCGCTAGCCAAATATCAAAGGTATTTAATCTACGATATACAAAGCTCTTCTCAACATTGATGGTAAGACCAAATTCTTTAAACTTCCGTGTCACCAACCTTAGAACTTCCAGATGCCTTTCGAAAGATTCCGACTGACCGTGTCTATTAATGGCAACATGGTCTAGAGCTCAATGGACGTAACCGTATTATGGTACAACGGCCTCCCAGTAGCAGTAGATACTGTTGCCGTGCCACCACCCTTAAAACTTCCAGATGCCTTTCGAAAGATTCCGAATGACCTTGTCTATTAATGGCAACATGGTCTAGAGCTCAAAGGACATAACCGTATTATGATACAACGGCCTCTTAGGAACAGTAGATACTGTTTTCTCTTGAGATCGCTGACCTAACGGAATCTGCCAAAAGTCATGCTTCAGATCTAAGGCTGTAATGAATTCGGATTTGGATAATCCACTTAATTTATCATCAATGTGAGGAAGAGAGTATGTATGCACAACGGCCTCCTAGGAACAGTAAATGCTCTTTTTCTCTCGAGATTGCTGATCTAACGGAATTCGCCAATAGTCATCCTTCAGATCTAAGGCTGTAATGAATTCGGCTTTAGATAATCCACTTAATGTACCATTAATGTGAGGAAGAGGGTATGCAAGTTCGAATTTAATTTACTACTGTCCAAACAAAGTTCCTTGCTGCTCTTAGGACGTACAAGGACGAGCTATCTAGGAGTAAAGAAGACGATTGGATGAGATTTATACAGGACAGCAGGGATGATCCCTGGGGAAAGGTATACCGTGTGTGCCGAGACGGTGGGTCTAAGCGTCAGGTTGACCTACAGGCGTTGCATCTTGGCTCCACGTCGACGGCCTCGGGTTGGGCGGGAAACGTAGGGATTTTGCTGGGGTCTTTCTTTCACAGGTCGGAGACTCATTCACCTCCCCCGCTTGTGTGGGAGTTGGGTGAGCCTCCGGACTTGGAGCGTAATGAAGTTACGGACAGTATCTGCCGGATTAGGAGTAGAAAATCGCCAGGTATCGACGGCATGACCGGAAGGATGTATATTGAGTCCGTTCTTGGTGGTTGCATTAACCAGGGGTACTACCCGCGTGCGTGGAAAGAAGCTCGCGTAGTGGTGCTCCTCAAGTCACCTGATCGGGTAAGGAGTAATCCTCGCTCGTATCGGGACATAAGCCTTCTCCCAGTGCTTGAAAAAGTGCTGCAGAGGATTATGTTGGCAAGGCTTGGGGAGTGCCGCGGCGTGGTTCCTTCACCGCATCAGTTCGGCTTTGTCGAGGGTAGAGGTACTGTGGACGCATGGATGCATGTGCAGAACAGTCTGAGCGGGTCCAGTGCCAAATATGTCTTAGGCATATTTGTTGACTTCAAAGGCGCATTTGACTTCCTTTCGTGGGATAGCGTGCTCGCAAAGCTGTCTGAGATCGGGTGTCGGGAGTTTCTTCTCTGGTCCAGTTATTTCAGTGGACGAAGGGCTTGTGTTGTGGGAGCCAATCAGACGGTCTGGACAGATGTAGGGGTCTATCTGTGGTCCATTTATTTGGAACCTCATGACGGATTCTCTGCTGCGGGAGTTAGCGACCACTTTCAAGATCTGTGCGTATGCTGATGATCTCCTCATCACGATCGAAGGTTTGACTCGTGTCGAACTGGAACGTCGTGCTGAGAAGGCCATGGGCATTGGTGACCACGGCATACGGTATGTCAAGCAAGTCAAGTACCTTGGGATAACTATGGCCGAGAGAATGAATTTCCTGCCGCACTTTGATCGTTTGAAGGACAAGTTAACTGCTGTAGCTGGTATGGTTAGAAGGGTCTTGCGGACCGACTGGGGTTTGAGCAGACGTTCCGTGCGCACCATATATGGTGGATTCTTCGTTGCCTGTGCAACATATGGGGCCCCTGTATGGTGTGCTGCAGCGGAATCTGTTGTTGGGCGTAGGAAGCTCTTGTCGTGTCAACGTGTAGTCATGTTAGCATGCCTGCCTGTGTGTCGCACTGTGTCCACGGACGCAATGCAGGTGCTACTTGGCGCCCTGCCCTTTGACCTGGAAGCGAGATGTAGGACTGTTCTGTACAAGCTGAGGCGTGGCTTGCAACTGTCTGAGGATGATTGGCTCTGGCCTTCTGATCTGGTGGATGGGGATGTTAGGCGGCGCAGTGCAATCCTTCGGGAGCGTGCTGCTGTTAGGTGGCCGACTAGGTGGACGGACAGTGACAAAGGGCGGGTGACGTACGAATTTATTCGTGGCGCAACGTTCGTACTGGGCCGCCCAGACTTCAGCTTTAGCATGAGTCTGGGATTCTTACTGACGGGGCATGGCTCTCTAAATGCATTTTTATATGCAAGAGGCCTGTCCGGGACAGATTTATGTGGGTGTGGGATGACTGAGGACTGGAGGCATATACTGACGGAATGTCCTTACTATGATGACATTAGAGTTTTAACCAATATGGGTATAACGTATGGAGGGGCGGGGTGGGATTTCAGTAGCGCACTTGGAGACAGTCGGACCTTTAGTTGTTTATGTAGGTATGCACGTGAAGTGTTTGATAGGAGTAGGACTAGACTTAGTGGAGGTAATTTCTCCACATAGTCATCTCTGCAGTTGGGTGTGTTGGTGTTGGAGGAGGAGGTGGTTCGGAGAAGTTGAGTGGTGCGGCGTTGGTTCCTGGTGTGGATGTCGTGCCGGTCATCCGTGAGGATGGCTTCGTCTATTGTTTTTGTTGTGTTGTCCGTTGCCGCGGTCCCTGTGGACCCATTGTGCAGTCCGTGAGGGCAGCATGCTAATTGTTTGTGGTCCTGTGTTGTTTGTTGATCCGCTGGCTATATGGAGGAGGTCACCAGTCCGGGGCTGTTTGGAGTCCAACTGGTAGTGGTCATTGGCCACGAAGACTGACCGAAGCCTATATTCTGGTACCGCGGGTGCCAGGTGCCCCCAGATCTTCGGATCTGGCCTGGCAGTTGGTGTTGGCCCTCTTGTGGGAGCATCGCGGTGGCTGTGGTTTAAACCCAAATCGCGGGTAGAGTTTCGGCTCGAGTGTGGAGTTGCACTTCAACCGGGTGCCTGACCAAGGAGGCGATCACGTCCAAATACGTGTGAGCGAATTGGTACCCGTACTTTCCGTGCGGGGGCGTTGGTAGACGCATTGTATTCACCCAGTGTTAAGAGCACTGTGGGGTAGGCCGCATGGCAGGTACCCACATTAAACACCACGACGTATGTCCAAACAAAGTCTATTTTCCCTGGTCTCCTTACATTTCCTTCTTGACTGAATATCCTATTTCTGATTTAATATTTCTCTTACTAGGCGTTTATTGGCAAGACAATAGCAAAGTTACAAATTAATTTCACCAATACATTCATACTTTTCTCTATACATATTTAAAAAAAAAATACAAATGTATTTGTGAAAAAAATTTCTATTTTTGATATTGTCTTGCCAATACTGGCGTTTAGGTTATTCTAACATGTAAAGGCTATATACGATGTCTGAGGTATACCGTTATTACATCTAAGTGGGATTACTTTATAACTGATCAGACCTCGTACAATTAAAATATATATGTATATATTTATAGAGCTGTGCTACACACAGGCTCTCTATCAGCATCAAAACCATGGTACCGTCGTTGGTAGTACATCTTGCGGTCATCATTATACAGAATTGCTTCGACACACAATTTTAATAAAGCTGCAGGGCGAGGTGTTTCTTTCCGAGAATGGGGGGGAGTACTCCAGAACTTTTTCCATTATCCTGCCATCCACATCTTTACTCCTGTCAAGAAACATGAGCGCGTGTTCCATCATACCGCTGAAATCTATAGCGTTACAGATGCTAATATCCTCCATTCCATTTGGGCCCAGGCGGCCAAAAAAGTAGTGATGATGGCCAAGCAATACGGATTGTAGATCAGCTGTTTTACATCCGATGATAGTCCTCCTCGCATACGGAAAAGGTTTTGGTACGCTAAGTTTATATTTTTGGCCTTTGCCAGCACATAGTCCACCTGCCGTGTATGATAATACCAAAATATTTCATTCTGTCATTTCATTATTAACTGTGATTTCATTACCAACTTTGAACATAGGCCCGTAAAATTTCATCCTTCCCACACATAGGTCACCAGTTTGCAGAGCAATCACAACTGTTATTTCCTTTAAGTAAGACCTTGTCCATTAATCGCGACATGGCCTGGGCGCGTTACAAAGCCCAAAGGACAATACCGTATTATGGTACAACGGCCTCCCAGGAACAGTAAATTCGGTTTTGTCTCGAGATTTCTAATTTAAAGGAATCTGCAAAAAGTCATCCTTTAGATCTAAGGCTATAATGAATTAAGCTTTGGATAATCGACTTAATATATGTACCATCAATGTTAGGAAGAGGGTATGTATGGTCGATTTTAATTTATGACTGTCCAAACAAAGCCTATCTATTTTCCAGGCCTACGATGGAGATCGAATGGACTGTTGTACTCTTGTATGACCCAAAACTCCAACATACAATCAAGTTCGGCATATATCATATTGTCCGGAAAAAAACGTTGTAGATGTCTCTGTTGGGCCTCATTCCTAAGCATGCTGCCAATATCCTCCTTGCCATTTGGGTCGACGGTATGTCTGCCCAGGCGGACAAAATTAGGTGAATATGGTTTGCAAAATTCAATTTTTGGCCTTTGCCAGAACATGGTCCACCTGTCGTGTAGGATAATACCAAACTATTTCATCATGTCAGTAGTTTCTATGATTTCAATACCAACACGTAAAATTTAACCTTTCCTACGTCACCTGCTTGCAGAGGAGCAAAGTTAAGTTATATTTAAAATTTGATAAAGTAAGAAAACAGGATATATGTAGATTCGAGTCAGATGAATGCGTATTTGGTCAAAATGAATGCGCAAAAACATGATAAACGCCATCTGCAGGGAGGAGAATTTTTGAGCAATTCATTGCCAATTCAATCCTTAGTACTTGGTGTGCTCAGTGGCGAGTTAATGAAAATTAAAGGAGAACCATGATTTGTTTGTTTCCCCTCAAAGAATCGTTCCATTGCTCTTGCCTGGGAAGGAAGGAGAAATTGTCTTGACTTATTGGAATTTTTAGATAAACATAGAGGAGAAAAATACAAATTGGAATTCTAATTGGATGTGATTGATGGGTAAGAAGAGAGTGACTATTGAACTAAAGAAGAGTACAGCTATATGTTGTGAGAGAGCCTTTAATGTTTAAGGGGCAGAGCGCAAGCGCCATATTTGTAGTGTTGTTGTGTTAACAAGAAACTAAAATTAATGGGTTATGCGTTCGCTAGAAGAGTACAGCTATCTCATTGAGCGAGCTGGTGGCAAATGCCCCTCCCTCCATTGTCAACAAATTAAGCAGCATTATTTCATCCATAATACCGGTGTTTTTATACAACTTCAGCTAAAGCAAAAATAAACAGTGCTGGATTAAAGTTCAAAACGGGATTTTTAATGGGCTGCGGATGGTTAATTAAAGCAACAAACTAACAGTTATTTAATTTAGAAATAAGCCAATATTGACAGGGTTTAGTAAACAATTCAAAAAAATTCGAGTTTCATGACTTCAATTTTAGGAAAAAATAAAAAATTTCCAAATTTTTCGCCCAAAAAAAAAAAATTAAAAATGTAAAATTTAGCGTTCTCTCTCTCGTTTACTCTCATTTACTTCCAATCACTCTCTCTTGCGTTGTTTAGTAACAACTCCAGGCCTTTGGCCTCTTACACATGGCCATTAGGGATTTTTACTGGTGTTTGATCCTTCTTCCTTGCGTTTCTTTTTTATAAACTGCACTCTGCAGGACTCTGTAGCCACCAGCCACACCAGCACAGCAGACTAACGTTGTCGCATGGAGTAAAAATATTGTAGCCTTTTAAAATTTTTCGTTTTTTCAGAACGTTTTTTTGCTCACTGAGTTTTTTACAGTTGATTTTTTTTTTGTTGTTTTACCATTCTGTTTAGCCTTTCTTTTCCATTCTTTTGCTGTTACCCGTAAATATTGTTTGTTGGCTTTGTGTTCGTTGTTAGTGTTGTTGTTGTCGTCGTTGTGCTATTGCTATTTGTATTTTGTTGCTGCTGCAACACACAAAACTGTTGGTCGTCGTTTAGTTTGACAACAGTTTAACGTGGAAATTATTGCGAATTTGTTGTCGTACACGCAAAAAACACAAAACACGGCGTCTACTAACGTGAATTCGAAAGAATTAAAAAAACAACAGAACAGAAGAAAGAATACGCGTCGTCACAACGTTTGCTTTAACATTTACGTGTGTGTAGTATGTTCATTTGTTGTTTTTCTTTTCGTTGCCGTTGTTGTTGGTCTAAAGTTTATGTTTTGCGTTTTTGAAGTTTGGGTGTTGTTAATCTTCATCTTCGTTGTTGTCGGTGTAGTGTATATTTATGTGTTGTTGCTTCTTTGCGTATAACAACGTACATAGTTCAGACGTAAATATGAATACTGTTGTTTCCCATACCTCACTCACATCTCGTGGAATTGTTAATAAAATTTGATATGCTACTACCAGCTTGGTTTGGTTGTTTGGTGTGTGTGTGTGTGTGAATGTTGCCGTGTTGTTGCTGCTGCTCCTTCTACGTTTATAATCCTTGTGGAATAGGGATTATGTTTATATTTAAAATGAAAGTGCGTGTTTATATTGGCATCATATGATTACGAAATGGAAAAAGCCTATTAAAATAATCCAAAATAAATAAAATGACATGAACAATAAAAATTGGAAAAAATAAAAAAACGGCACAAAAATATTCAAAATGTAAAATTTTGGAAATAAAAAAAAAAATGCAGAAATGAAATTCAAATTTTCTATTTATTTCCCATAAGTATTATTGTAGTTACATACAACCATTTATTTTAGAAGGACACAGTTCTCTTATCCCGCACTAACAATATTTTTCAAAAACAAACAATTGTATTCAATTTAGTGATTAAACCACAATTTTCTTTGAATCACAAATTCTTGTACAACTTTAGAAAATGTATAAATGAAGAAAATTATAAAAATAGTAAAATCTTTTGATTTAGAAGAGTACTTTTTATTTAGCATTTTTTGGGTAATATGGTAATAGTTCTTTCTAACAAAGGAAATTCTTGAAAAGTTTTTTGCAAAGACTCCAAGCTAAGCTGTTTTGAGTTGCGGCTTGACCAGTTGTAAAAATGTCTACTTCAAATCAAGGATGCCAATTGTTCTGAGGCAAAAATCGCTACAGCCACATACGCACCATAGGTTTGTAGCGATTTTTACCTTGAAACAGTCGACATTCCTGCTTAAACAGTGGTTTTTGTACGTCAAAAATCACCACATGTAGCGGGAAAACCACCAAGTTGGCACCCCTGCTTCAAATAGAGATTAATAATGGTCGAATAGTATGGTAACCAGGGTTTCGGAGTCGAGGTATTTTTGGCTCGACTCCGACTCCAGGCGAGTTTTTTCACGACTCCGACTCCGACTACGGGTCTACTCCGAGAGTGAATTCCTACACTAGTAAAAATGAATAAAATGTGCACAACTTTTTTCCTATATATTGGCCTATATAGGCTAATGTGTTAATTTTTTCCTACATATTCATTAGAAAGGGCATTCGTTCGAATACATTCGAACATATCAGTACTGTTTCTGCCTAATCTTACATTGAAAAATAGCAAAGTTAGAAAGTTTTTGTCGGTTTTCCTTTTTTCGCACTAGTATATTCTGGGCGGAATTCTTCCGCGTGTGAAAATATTTAAGCTTTGAAAATATGTGAAAATGATGGGGCAATACAAATCGTAAGGACTAGATGCAATAAAAAACTATAAGCAATTCACTACCAAGTTTCAAACTGGATGTAAGCCAACATTTTAGTGTGGTTAGCCTTAAAAGGAGACCCCCAGTTGTAAAGCTCAATAAAAGCCATTTTTCATGATTTTTTTCGAGAAAACTACGTAACTTTATGGCAGATTTTTTCTTCATCTAAAAGAGAAAACTATTAAGAAGTTTTGAGGCCGTCTACGAAACCCTGTTTTTATACCCTCAGCATTTATGCTAACGAGGGTATATACACTTTCATAGGGGCAAAATGTGCCTCATCGAAATAATGGTTTTAGACCCCAAGTATGTTTGGACGAAATGTGTTTCAGACAATTTGGAATTGATTGAGCAACGTCCGTCCGTCTGGCTGGAGCGCACGATAACTCTCGAACGGATGAACCGATTCGGTTCAAAATTTGGCTTTCGTAATATGTTGCCCAAACTTAGTTTATGTTCGGTCCACTCCTTCCGGCACCTCCCACACAAAAGTTCGAAAATGTTCGGAGTAACCGATTTGGTCCATACAGTGCTGCTCAAAACATTTGCAACTGGAATGACTACTTCACTTCTTATATAGTTCTGAGGTAATTTATGGATTTGAAATGCAAATGTTTTTGTAGGTTGGTTGTTTATTGACCCCTTTTTAAAGATTTAAAAAAGAATTGGCAATAATTGCACTTATTTTACAAAAATACACGAAACCAAGCTCGGACTCACTTTTGGTCCTGCTCAAAACATTTGCAACTTAGAAAATTTGTTTCAGAATCTGAAAATATGATTTGTGTTTTGATAATATATTGTGAGTTTAACCTTTTATTTATTATCTGGACACATCATAACGGTATTCAAGTTACTAAATAAATTAATATATCCTTTTGAATCCTGTCCCTAAGGATACTTATTAAATGCAAAATTTTATTAGATATTTAATAGTGTAGAGTCCATTTTAGCGTCCCGGAACCTTTTATATGAATTCAGATCACTTAAGCTGATCGGGTCCGATAAGAACACAACAATTATTTGCAAAAAATTGCTAGTTTTACGTGGTTATACATACGTTTAGTGGCGGCATTATGCCAAAAACCCCTCATATAAGACATCTGTAGTGTGTACGTGGTGCGATTTCGACATATTATATGTCTGGTTAGTTTTTAAATCCAATAAATATCTCGACCTCATGCCTCTAGTACCATCACTATCCATAAAAATACCTCCAGATCAATATAAAACACCATCTTCGTTTTGGGTCAACTTTTTTGTATAGGGGACACATTCGATTTTCATTCGACTTGGTGATCATGTACATTTCCTCAAGCCATATAACTCAAATATTGACTTAATTCGACGAAAAATACTCGATTTTATAACTCCAAAATCAATTCCAAACATTTTTTGCAAAATTTATATGAAAAACTGAACTTTTCCTGGAAATTACTGTTTTCCTAAAATTTACCCATATTTGTACACCGGTATCTATGGTATGTATCAGAGGGTTTTGTATAGATTTATCGATGTAAAGCCTTTATTTAACGTGATGACCTCTGAGGGATTTTAGTACTTTTTACGCGGTATACAGCTCCATTGTAAATATTGTCATGTTCTTATATTTATTTATGGACTGCGTTGGATCCACAATTTTCAGAAATAAACATTTTTCATATCTTTGATACAGATTTCCTACCACAACGTTTGTTTTTATTAAAAAATAGAAATGACTTGTTTTCGGCATACTTGCCTGTCAAAATTAAACATAGGCGGCTTAAAATGTATTCCTCATGAAATCTTTCCCCCCCCCACCCCCCCCCTTCTTCTGATCAAAAACCACCTTATGCCAATCAATACAAAAAACTTAACAAAAATTAGGTAAGAAATATTCGAACCACGGAGTTGCATAAGTTTTGAGCAGGCTAAAACACGTGACCCTATGACATTTCACACATTTCTGCAACATAAGTGTTAAGAACTGAATAATCATTTTAAAATCTTGAAAGTAGGGTCAATAAAGAATCAAACTGCAAAAATAAATATATTTCAAAACATGAAATGTCCTTAAAAATAGTCTAAATGTGATATAGGCATCTGAGTTGCAACTGTTTTGAGCAGCACTGTACTTTGCACATCCTGAAATGTGTACCAGACTTAGATAAGGTTTCAATATGGACTCAATAGATCCACTCCTTCGGGTACCTCCCACACAAAATTTCGGAAAAGTTCAGTTTAGGGCCATCTATCGAATCGCTTTGATTTTCGTTTTAGCGACATGTATTCACTTCCCCCCATACGACGGTACAAGTTTCATTAGGGGCAAGTCCATACTTCCTGAGAAAATAGCATGAAAGTTGCAAAAAAACCCCTATGACACCGTGTGAGGTGGTTGGAGCGCAAGATAACTCTCGAATGGATCTGCCGATTCGGTCCAAAATATGGCCTTAGTAATATTTTGTCCAAACATAGTTTAGGGGTGAATATAAGCCATATCGGTCCACTCCTTCAGGTACCTCCCCCACAAAAGTTCAAAAATGTTCGGAAAAATTGTTCGTACGGTAACTCTTGAAGGGAGTGGCCGAATTGGCCTATACTTTACACATCCTAATATATCTACCAGATATAGATCAGGTTCAAATATGGACTATATTTGTCCACTCCATCCGGTACCTCCCACACAAAATTTCGCATAAGTTCACTTTAAGACCTAATATCAAATCACTTTGATTTTTGTTGAAGCAACTTGCATTCGCTGCCTCAATTACGGTGGTAAAAGCTTTTTTAGAGCCACGTCCATACTTCTTGAGCAAACAGCCCGAAGAGTGTAAAAACCCCCTATGGCACCATTTTTGTCGGTTCAAACGCCCAAAATTTTTAAAACCCCCTAAATACATACGTATTTTGGGAAAAAATTGTTTCAATATACACAGGCTGAGGGTATATCTCTGTCGACTGATACTTTTTTACTTGTTGTACATAAATTCAAGGAACCGCTAGAATCGGTTACTTTTTGTGAGTATTAAAATCATTTCTTATAATTCCTTTCCTTTTTTGCATAACGTTGATATTTAAGGAAGACGTATGGTAAATTGCAGCTTTAGAGTCCCTTCGTGAATGTTCAATATCGATGGCGAAGCTGCCCCATGGGTGGGGAGGCATCGCCACTTTTTAGACCTTTTGTAAATTCTCAAAAATAATATTTTAAAAACAAAATTTTAACCATTTATATATCAAAACTTATATTCAAAAAACGCTAATATTCGTACCAAAAAAATATTTGAAAAAACTTTAATGGTGTCGGTATGAGAACATTTTGAACAAAAACGTGACGAAGGACTAACCCTTAAAAGATTTATTGATTTAGATATAAATATAAAGAATTAAGTAATTGGTAAACATTCAAAAGATAATGCAATACAAAAACAGAAACCATCTACACTCATATATATCATAACTTATAAGAGCTGACAATTTTACAAAAAAAAAAACCTTCTGGTGTTATAGAAAAGACTTTCTAGAAAAGACTTTCCATTATTTAATTTTTTATGCGTTTACTTAAATATACACTATTTTTGCAGTAATTTCATAGTTCGTTTTCCCTGAGTTTGGCAAACATCTCTGCGACACGTTTTTAGTACAGGGCCTCGTCCATATAATTGCACCTTCCAAATTAAAAAAATAATAATTTAGTGGCATGATTCTCGGTCGAGTATTTTTAAAAGGGAGCTTTTCCGTTTATTTGGTTCAAAATTGAAGCAAACACATTTTGAAATCACTAGTTACTGTTATATGGGGCTATACCGGAACTTATGCCTATGTCGAAATTTTTTCGTAAAGTGATTGAATATACTCAGAGAATGCTAGAGAGCAAAATAGTCTCATATATAAAACGTTTAATTTTTTCACAATATAGTAGCTTTATAGCAACATTTCTCTATAACGTATTCAATTTTCGTCACCAACAGATAAACTTTAGAGAAGTTTGATGGTAATATTTTAGTAATTTATTGTTTTATTGATCACTTTAGTTCTTTTTTAAGTGTTGATTGTTGATTTTTCGAGATTTTTATGATATACAACATCAAAAAACGGGCATTCACTATTTTCGCACTTTACAGTTTTCTTGTGTGGCAGACCTTTGGGCAGAAATTGTAACATTCAACAACAACCGAAATCCTTTTTCTCCAAAAATTATTTAATTAGGGAATTTTAAAAAAATTGTGTTCTTTTGAAAAAGGTATGGACCGTTTTGGAACTTATGGGGCTTTTATATCCTTAACCACTTGGACATTCCGAATAGATGTGCACGATTTCCAATAAATTTTATGGGGAGATTTCATGTTCACCGCTATTTTGGTTGGACTTACCTATTCGGGTATAAATCCCTAAAATCCGTAAAGTCGGCAGGTACCGCTATATGGGTGCTAACCAATTAATTGACCTGAGAACTGTAAATGGCGAACTACTGCTAATTTGGATGGAAAAAGTTACGAAAACTTCAAAATACGTGAAATCTGCAGTTATAGGACCTATGTCAGGAATTTTTGTTAGGGAAACTTCTGGTTCTAGGAAACTCAAAATATAAAATTACAACTATCAAATCCGAAATTTCCATCATGTGGAAACATTACCAAAAGGTTGACCAATAATTTCCATCTTAGAGCTTAAAATAAGTTTGAAAGAAAATTTACAGCCTTTGAGAGCTATGCAAATTGTTAATAGAGGGTATGGTCTTTATATTATTTTGATGAGGCACTTTTTTGATCGTATTAAAGTATATAGACTCTCTTAAGTGACAAGGCTGAGGGCAAAGTCTATATAAGGTCGGACAGTAAGGCCAGTCAGACTTTAGCAAATTTACACAGAATATAGAGTAAATTTTCCCATAAAGAGTATTTGCTATCGGTTATAATTGCCTCATATGATATAAAAAAACGACAAAATTGGAGAAGACTTCAAGGTCAAAGTTAAAATGTTGATTTTTTTTTCATATTCTGCATCAGAGTGATTTTTATATGTTCCAATCTATTAAAAAAGAACAAACCCCAATTATTATATATATGGAGTTTTTTAGTATTTATTTCAAAGAGTTCCGGTTAATTTTTTATAGTCAGTTTGATTTTTTTTTTGGTATGTGGGTAAGCCACTTTTGGCGCTAAGTGCCTCATATGAAGCAACGTGTTTTCATTGATATGAGAGAAATCTATCGTTTCCCTTCGGGGATGTATATGGGAACAAATGTGTGAATGTCAATTATAGAATAAATCGTAGTTTCGTGACTTTCACTTTGTTCACATTCACTTAAATTTTCATCACAACCGCTAATTATGTCACTAGTCCAGAAAACTTGTTCGTAATTTTCTGTTTTCTCTTATTCAAAAGAAGTTCAATTACATACATGTTTTGTCTTTTAACATTTTTTATACTTTTTAGGCATACCTATATTTTAGCACAACGTGAATATGACTTAAATAACGTGTAGAAAGATTGATGCTAAATACGAGCAAATGTTTCTAGGATAACGAATTTATGAACAAATGTCAATCAACAAAAATGTGTATACTAGACTGGTTTTAACTCAAAGAGAAAAAATCGATGTCAGATTTTTTATGCGGCATCCCTCTAAAGTGTTTATTTTTGTTAAATTTTCACCGGGGCTTCAAGGTTTCATTAGTAATTTGTATGGAGCCAAAGGTGAATTTTTACGAAATTGCTCTAAAGGCCACATTTATTGTCCAATCGATGATAAATGTTTACCAGTTCATTTCTGTGGCTAAACAAGTAATTCTATAAAAAAATTGAAAATCGGGTCGGATTTTTATATTGGCTATATAGTGGGCCCATGGAAATTTTGAGGCCCCAGTGGCACATGTTAACATATTCCAATTGTGCTCAAACTTTGGCAATCTTAAAATCTAACAAAACTAAACACTTTAGGGGGGTGCCGCATAAAAAAACTCAGACATCGATTTTTTAAAACCACTTTAGTGTATACAAATAATTTTCAGACAGACTTTAGAAACTTTAAGATTTCACATTTCAAGACTACCCGTACTTATGTATGGATCTTAAGCATGGGTACTTCCAAAAGCAGATGAGGCAGAACTTGGTGTGTTTGGGAGGAAATTTCTTCGAAAGATTTATAGACCAATATGTGTTGACGGTTAATACCGACGTCGTATGAATCACGAGCTATACCAGCCATTGATATAATAAAACGTATCGAACTACAACGATTGCGTTGGCTGGGCCATGTCAGCGGAATGGATAAAGATGCCCCCGCCAGAAAGGCATTTGAATATGAGCCACTCGACGGTATGCGCCAAAGCTCCGATGGAAAGACCAAGTTAAAGAAGATATCAGGAAAAATGCATCCAAAATTGTGTGGGAGGTATCCGAAGGAGTGGACCGATAAATTCGATATTGAAACCTCATCTATGTCTGGTATAAATTGCACGATGTGCAAATTATGGACCAATTCGGTGTCTCCCTACAAGAGTTATCGTGTGTAAAATTTTTCCGAACATTTTTTAAATTTTGTGGAAGAGGTACCTGTAAGAGTGGATCGATAAAAATTGTCTGAAACTGATATTATCCAAATATACTTGGGATCAAGTCACATTTAGTCCCAATTTACATTGGGCGAGTTTACTTGCTGCAATTGTCATTTTGTAGGAGAGAGAGGTGGGGCACAGGGACGTACGCAGGATTTCATTTCGGGGGGGGCCCAACTTGACCAAAAATCATAAAAAAATTAAATGTTGTGTAGCGTTACGTAAAGCTATTTAAAGGGATTATGGCCACTTATAAGCATCAAAAAAAACCATTTGCATGCATTTTGTATAACACATCTATTAAACCTTGAGTTACCTTCTAATGTTTTTTTTTTTTTCTTTTTTTTTTGAAAAGTCTTTCTGACAAATGCCTATAAAGCACTGTTTTTACTAAAGCAGTTTGCGATCAGCATATATTTTTGTTGGATCATTACGAACCTAATAATCTTTTCCATTATCGAAACGGAATTAAAAAAATCAATTTTCATACATTTTGAACAGTTAAAATCAAAATTTCGATTTTAACAAAAAAGCACCGCTTTCAAAAGTGCCAAAAAAGACGATGGGAAGTTTTTGCGGATTCTGAAACTACAAAATTCATAGATGAGAAAAATCAAAAAACAAAAAAAAATCGCCGGAGCGCTTTTTAAAAAAATCGCGATTCAAGTTGACATTTTAGGGGTAGTTTAAGTTTATGCGATTTTGCTTGGAAGCCGCAAGTGCTATCAAAATGGGAATAAAAAAGTGTTGTAGATATCAAAATTTTCTACAAGATTGACCTTAATAATATTTTCGTAGGTTTTACAACTTTTGATCTTGTTTTTGGATTTTTCTCATCTATGAACATTGTTGTTTCAGAATTCACAAGAACAAGAACCCTGTGTAAGCGGTTTTCATTAAAAGTTAGTTAAGGCGCTCCCTTCATAACATTGTTTTATAAGGGGGCGATAGAGTCAGTGCATTGTCCCAATTTGAACTTTAATATCTCAAAAATGGTAAAACCTACGAAAATACCGTAAAGGTCAATCTTGTAGAAAATTTTCATAGCTACAACATTTTCTTCAGTGTCATTTTGATAGGACATGCGGTTTCTAAGTAAAATTGTGAAAACCTAAACAACACCTAAAAATGTCAACTTGAATCGCGATGTATTTAAAAAACTCTCCGTCGATTTTTTTTTTTTGATTTTTCTCCTCTATGAACATTGTAGTTTCAGAATCCGCAAAAACTTCCCAGGTGTAAGCACCTTCCATTTAAATCACCGTGTAGTATATTTAGAATTGAAAATAGACAATATCGGGCCAGGTTCGGTAAAGTCGCCATGTAAAATTTACGCCCCGTTTTTAGTATATTGAAGTTTTTAATCATACATGCCCACGTTACAGTCTGTTCAGTACCAGAATTTTACAACCACAAAGAATTGCCGTTGTCTTTGCTATAGCAAGATTTTTACTATTTCGATGATCTTAGCCGAATTTTTAAGAATATCGGCTGCCGTTGTCTTTGATTTGTTTTTGAGATATGGTGCGAAATCTATACAAATTATGGAGTTCTTAGATATATTATAAAATTTAAGGCAATAAATGTAGTGTTTCCAGTTCATTATTTGTCCAAATATTTTATTCTGACCTTTATCTACAAATTTGCTTCAGAGGTCAGAAAAAGATTTGCATTGGTTTCACAGATATAGCCCCGAGTTGCTTTAAAAAGTCAATATTTAACAATGTTTAGATGGGACCATAATATCCAAGCCCGATATGACTCAACAAAACACAACTAGGGCTTTCGTACTTTGGGTCTGTACTTTCAAAAAATCCTCACTTCAAATTGTTTGCACAAGGTTACCTTAAAAATGTTGCACAGTGTTATTTACCGGGAGAGATAGAGTGTGATCATATTCTTTTCCGTTTAACTCCTTGAGGAGCATAGTGCCTCTAGAGTCTGATACCAGGATTATTTTTACTTTTAATATAATGTTAAAAAGAAGAGTTATATTTTTTTTCTTAATTGTACGGTTAGAAGTTTTTGGACTCGATGACAAACACTTTGATGGACTTAGTTCTATATAGTTTTGACAAATAACAATCGATCCTTATTGAACCCCACTTAATTATTCGCTAATAATAAGCTAATTATTTTTAGAAATGGATCTTATTTTGAGATACACTCCTCTTGATAGTTACCGCGCCCATAAGCTATTTTAGTTGGTCACCGTAGTATTTAGAGCTTTGTCAGGAAGCATGAATTTGTCCACGAAAATAGGATATCGCTGTAAACAAGACTACAAAAAGTCCAAAGGATCCTCGAACAGTCTTTAAACTGCAGTTATGTTAGACTTGTATGAGGACCTGAAGATGTTGTCCAAACATATTCTCTTGAAACTTGATGTATAATATACTTCGGTGATGATAAGGAAAAAAATCAAGTGACGCACAAAAACTCATTTGTCTTCAATATTTTCTCATACTGTTTAGCAGCAAATTTGTCTAAGATTGAATAACAAAGTTTTGGCGATGGCATTAAAACAAATATCTAATTGGCTTTCAAGATGTAGTCCACGAAGGACCGACCCTACATACATTTTATCCAAAAGACATTTTTGCATTTACTTCCATTCCCACAATACTGAACTCGTTATTTTTGTTTTTACAGGATGAGTTTTAAGCCTCGAGAGCTCTATTTAGATCGAATATGAATAAACTTGGAGTATATTCATTAAGGAATTCGCATTTGATAGTGGAAAGATATGACATGAAGAAGTAATTCAGATTTCATTGGAAGTTTCTCTCAAATACACCATACAAATAAAAATTTTTAAAATACTTTCTTACAAAACTTGTTAATGATGTACATTTTTTGTTCAGAGACTTATGAAAATAAAAGTTTTAATTTGAAATCTGCAAACATACAAACATTTTTATGAGAAAAACATATAATAACTAGTTACAGTAGCTTAACAAATTTTGTTCGACCAAACCATTTCGGGGTGGGCCCGGGCCCCCCGTGCCCCCCCCCCTGCATACGTCCCTGGTGGGGCATATGGTAACCCTTTGCCTCTCAGCACCCTCTCTCACCTACAAACTGACAATTGCCGCAAGTAAACTCGCCTAATGTAAATTGGGACTTATATAAGACAGATGCATGAATTACAAGAACTAAAAAATTTACAAAAACAACATTGTTGTTATTGGAAATTAATGCTCTGTTCCAGAACCTGCAAGAAGCTACTATTTTTTACTACGATAACATTTTTTCCTTTATGTTATCGAAAAAAGTATTAAAAATTAGTAGATTCTTGCAGTACTGGAACAGACCATAAATGTCAAAGAAAATATTGAATAATAGGGTCGTTCTAAAAATGTTCTCAGGAAAAACATAAATACATTTTGAAAATCCTCTAAAATAGAACACATTGAATCAAAATGTAAATACATACTATAAAGCGATCAGAACTGTCGTAGGTCATTTTTATTACACGTTTAGGATGAAAAGAAGTATTTTATGGTAGCAAATTTCGAAGTTTGAAATTTCATGAGTAGACCCTATTACATTTACAAAAAAAAGTAAAAATGCAGTTGATTGTCACCTCTATCTTCTATAAATGTGCCGTGAATGGGGTCTAAAACCACTATTTCGGTGAGGCACATTTTGCCCGTATGAAAGAAACTGTATATACCTTTACGTCTGTTCCATAAACTACAAGAAGCTACTATTTTTTATTACGATAACAATTTTTCCTTTATGATATCGAAAAAAATAGTAGATTCTTGCAGTACTGGAACATACCATTTGTTTGCATAAATGCTCAGGGTATAAAAAGGAGTTTGACCCAAAAATAGTTTTTTATTGCAACGCTAACCCTCCAAATATTTTCAATTTGATCCAAAAACCTTCAATATGAAATTTTTGGCAACCCGTTAACGTTAACACGTGTCCCCTGAGCAATCTTTGTTTCCATAGTAATTTTTTTGGGAGCCAAAGGTGAATTTTCACGAAATCTATAGGCCATAGTTATTGTTTTGGTATTTTTGTCATTTAAGGAATTACTAAAAAACGCGAATAGAATGCAACATCAATTTTTATCTTCATACCTTTAATGTGTACTACTGAACTACTATTTCCACGCTAACTTTCATGAATATCTTGTACAACTGCCCTATAAATTCGGTTTTTTGCAATGGATTGTGAAAAGTAAAGTCCCTTTATAAAAAAAATACTTTTGTT
The DNA here is from genome assembly GCF_047663935.1 of Musca autumnalis. Lineage (NCBI taxonomy): Eukaryota > Metazoa > Arthropoda > Insecta > Diptera > Muscidae > Musca > Musca autumnalis. The sequence continues at coordinate 38,146,174 of NW_027411866.1, read as the reverse complement.
GTAATTTCCCCAACAACAAAAAGAAAATTTTGACATAACATATTCAAAATTTTACGATACCACTACCTTGGTAATTGTGCCATGCTACCATAACAATTTTTCCTTTATGATATCGAAAAAACTGTACAAATTAGTAGATATTTGCAGTCCTGGAACAGACCATAAGTAGAACATATCTTGATACCTTGCTTTTAATGCATTTTGTTTTTTCCTTTCAAGTTACCTTAGCATTCAATATCACAAAAAACATTTTTTTTTAAATTTGACAACAGTTTTTGAATTACTTATTAAGTTTTTGCAATATAGATTATTAAAAAAAAAAAAACAATTTAAAAACATCGCTAATATGTGTAAAGTGGTAATATCTGTGATTATTAACGCCAAACTTTAACAAAACTTTTACAAAAGAGAAAAAGAAGAAATCGGAAACCTCAATAAAACAAAGTCAATTAAAAAAGAACAAAGGAAAAAGGCAAAGCAAAATGCCACAACGTTCACCTTTTGCCATACAAGAACTATTGGGTCTTAGCGGCGGTAATAATAATAACAATAATAATAATAACAACAACAACATGAATATGAACTTAAATCCAAAAACAACAACAAAGCCAACAGCTGCTGGTGCTGCTGCTACAACAGCCACAGTGGCCACCACTGTGGCCAACAAACAAAAGGACAAAAAGCAAAGTGAAATAAAACAGGAAATAAACTTGAATGGTAGCAATAGCAATGGTAGTGGTGGTGGTAGGACTGCTGAGCATACGTCTTCCCCAGCAACACCAGAACATGAAGATGGTGGAGAAGCAGAAACGAAAATTAATGGAGAAGAATCAAGTGGAGAATTAAATAGCCTTAAAATATCCACAAATTTATATAGAAAAGGGAACAATTCTTCGTTCAGAGAGAAGAAAAATACGGGAGATAATGGAAGTCCTTCTCACAACACTCAAACAATGCCAACAGATTTATCCACATCGCCTCTCAACTCTAATTCTCCACAATCCTCTGTATCATCAGTGTCCTCGACCTTTAATGATGCTCAAGATAATGAGAAACGGCGTCAACAACAACACCTACAGCAACAACAGCATCAGCAACAAATGTCTATGGCAGCTTCACGTATGGCCTACTTTAATGCCCATGCTGCAGTGGCTGCCGCCTTTATGCCTCATCATCAGCAACACCATTTAGCGGGGTCACCTACTACAACTCCACATCATCAACAAAGTATGGGGCCACAAACGCATCCTTTGCCACCACATCCCTATACGGCATTAGGTTCTGGAACTGGGCACATGCAGCAACATCATCTTACCCACAATCCGGCGACACAACATCATCACCATCATTTACCTCCATCATCGTTGCAACATGCCGGTCACCACATGCCAACAACACATGCGGCGGCTGCAGCTGCTGCTGCAGCGGCAGCAGCACATCATCATCAGTCAATGATGCAAGGACAGGGTAAGTAGCTACTAATCAAGAATTTTAATGGTATTGTTGTACTACTTCGTCTGTTTCTTCCTTTCTGTCATTTGATTGTTATTGTTGTTGTTTTATAAAATATTTATTAGCTTTACCAGGGCAATGTGAGCTGTCTGAATGGCCTGTTGTAGTAGGATGCAAGCTATTGTTCCTCTGTGTAAGGATGAGTTTTTGTTATTGTAGATTTGCAAAGAACCAACAGTAGCTGACAGAAAGAATCATTGGTCTTATGCTGTTTAGAACAATATCCTTGGAAAAAAATTTTAAAAAATCCACTCTTATTGGTCTCTGGTCCTTGAACAAAAGTTGTTTAACAATACAGGCTTATTGGTATTTTGGTCCTTGAAAAAAATTGTTTAAAAATCCATTCTTATTGGTCTGTTGGTCCCTGAAAATTTTGCTTAAAAACCAGCCTTATTAGTGTGTTGGTCCTTGAAAACATTTCGTTTAAAAATCCAGGTCCCGAAAAATATTGTTTAAAAATCCACGTTTAATGGTGTGTTGGTCCTAAAAAAAATTGTTAAAATCCAAGCTTAATGGTCGGATGGTCCTTGTAAAAATATTATTTAAAAATCTACGTTTAATGGTCTGTTGGTCCTTATAAAACTATAATTAAAAAAATTCACGCTAAATGGTCTGTTGATCTTTGTAAAATATTATTTAAAAATGCACGCTGTTGGTCCTTGGGAAAATATTGTTTAAAAATCCACGCATAATGGTCTGTTGGTCCTTGTAAAATATTTTTAAAAATCCATGCTTAATGATCTGTTCGTCCTTGTAAAACTATTGTTTAAAAATCCATGCTTAATGATCTGTTCGTCCTTGTAAAACTATTGTTTAAAAATCCATGCATAATGATCTGTTCGTCCTTGTAAAACTATTGTTTAAAAATCCATGCATAATGATCTGTTCGTCCTTGTAAAACTATTGTTTAAAAATCCACGCTTAATGGTCTGTTGGTCCCTGTAAAACTATTGTTTAAAAATCCATGCATAATGATCTGTTCGTCCTTGTAAAACTATTGTTTAAAAATCCACGCTTAATGGTCTGTTGGTCCCTGTAAAAATATTATTTAAAAATCCGCGCTTAATGGTCTGTTGGTCCTTGAAAAAATATTGTTTAAAAATCCACGCTTATTGGTCTGTTGGTCCTTGAAAAAATATTGTTTAAAAATCCACGCTTATTGGTCTGTTGGTCCTTGAAAAAATATTGTTTAAAAATCCACGCTTATTGGTCTGTTGGTCCTTGAAAAAATATTGTTTAAAAATCCACGCTTATTGGTCTGTTGGTCCTTGAAAAAATATTGTTTAAAAATCCAAGCTTATTGGTCTGTTGGTCTTTGAAAAAATATTGTTTAAAAATCCACGCTTATTGGTCTGTTGGTCCTTGAAAAAATATTGTTTAAAAATCCACGCTTATTGGTCTGTTGGTCCTTGAAAAAATATTGTTTAAAAATCCACGCTTATTGGTCTGTTGGTCCTTGAAAAAATATTGTTTAAAAATCCACGCTTATTGGTCTGTTGGTCCTTGAAAAAATATTGTTTAAAAATCCACGCTTATTGGTCTGTTGGTCCTTGAAAAAATGTTGTTTAAAAATCCACGCTTATTGGCCTGTTGGTCCTTGAAAAAATATTGTTTAAAAATATTGTTTAAAAATCCACGCTTATTGGTCTGTTGGTCCTTGAAAAAATGTTGTTTAAAAATCCACGCTTATTGGCCTGTTGGTCCTTGAAAAAATATTGTTTAAAAATATTGTTTAAAAATCCACGCTTATTGGTCTGTTGGTCCTTGAAAAAATGTTGTTTAAAAATCCACGCTTATTGGTCTGTTGGTCCTTGAAAAAATATTGTTTAAAAATCCACGCTTATTGGTCTGTTGGTCCTTGAAAAAATATTGTTTAAAAATCCACGCTTATTGGTCTGTTGGTCCTTGAAAAAATATTGTTTAAAAATCCACGCTTATTGGTCTGTTGGTCCTTGAAAAAATATTGTTTAAAAATCCACGCTTATTGGTCTGTTGGTCCTTGAAAAAATATTGTTTAAAAATCCACGCTTATTGGTCTGTTGGTCCTTGAAAAAATATTGTTTAAAAATCCACGCTTATTGGTCTGTTGGTCCTTGAAAAAATATTGTTTAAAAATCCACGCTTATTGGTCTGTTGGTCCTTGAAAAAATATTGTTTAAAAATCCACGCTTATTGGTCTGTTGGTCCTTGAAAAAATATTGTTTAAAAATCCACGCTTATTGGTCTGTTGGTCCTTGAAAAAATATTGTTTAAAAATCCACGCTTATTGGTCTGTTGGTCCTTGAAAAAATATTGTTTAAAAATCCACGCTTATTGGTCTGTTGGTCCTTGAAAAAATATTGTTTAAAAATCCACGCTTATTGGTCTGTTGGTCCTTGAAAAAATATTGTTTAAAAATCCACGCTTATTGGTCTGTTGGTCCTTGAAAAAATATTGTTTAAAAATCCACGCTTATTGGTCTGTTGGTCCTTGAAAAAATATTGTTTAAAAATCCACGCTTATTGGTCTGTTGGTCCTTGAAAAAATATTGTTTAAAAATCCACGCTTATTGGTCTGTTGGTCCTTGAAAAAATATTGTTTAAAAATCCACGCTTATTGGTCTGTTGGTCCTTGAAAAAATATTGTTTAAAAATCCACGCTTATTGGTCTGTTGGTCCTTGAAAAAATATTGTTTAAAAATCCACGCTTATTGGTCTGTTGGTCCTTGAAAAAATATTGTTTAAAAATCCACGCTTATTGGTCTGTTGGTCCTTGAAAAAATATTGTTTAAAAATCCACGCTTATTGGTCTGTTGGTCCTTGAAAAAATATTGTTTAAAAATCCACGCTTATTGGTCTGTTGGTCCTTGAAAAAATATTGTTTAAAAATCCACGCTTATTGGTCTGTTGGTCCTTGAAAAAATATTGTTTAAAAATCCACGCTTATTGGTCTGTTGGTCCTTGAAAAAATATTGTTTAAAAATCCACGCTTATTGGTCTGTTGGTCCTTGAAAAAATATTGTTTAAAAATCCACGCTTATTGGTCTGTTGGTCCTTGAAAAAATATTGTTTAAAAATCCACGCTTATTGGTCTGTTGGTCCTTGAAAAAATATTGTTTAAAAATCCACGCTTATTGGTCTGTTGGTCCTTGAAAAAATATTGTTTAAAAATCCACGCTTATTGGTCTGTTGGTCCTTGAAAAAATATTGTTTAAAAATCCACGCTTATTGGTCTGTTGGTCCTTGAAAAAATATTGTTTAAAAATCCACGCTTATTGGTCTGTTGGTCCTTGAAAAAATATTGTTTAAAAATCCACGCTTATTGGTCTGTTGGTCCTTGAAAAAATATTGTTTAAAAATCCACGCTTATTGGTCTGTTGGTCCTTGAAAAAATATTGTTTAAAAATCCACGCTTATTGGTCTGTTGGTCCTTGAAAAAATATTGTTTAAAAATCCACGCTTATTGGTCTGTTGGTCCTTGAAAAAATATTGTTTAAAAATCCACGCTTATTGGTCTGTTGGTCCTTGAAAAAATATTGTTTAAAAATCCACGCTTATTGGTCTGTTGGTCCTTGAAAAAATATTGTTTAAAAATCCACGCTTATTGGTCTGTTGGTCCTTGAAAAAATATTGTTTAAAAATCCACGCTTATTGGTCTGTTGGTCCTTGAAAAAATATTGTTTAAAAATCCACGCTTATTGGTCTGTTGGTCCTTGAAAAAATATTGTTTAAAAATCCACGCTTATTGGTCTGTTGGTCCTTGAAAAAATATTGTTTAAAAATCCACGCTTATTGGTCTGTTGGTCCTTGAAAAAATATTGTTTAAAAATCCACGCTTATTGGTCTGTTGGTCCTTGAAAAAATATTGTTTAAAAATCCACGCTTATTGGTCTGTTGGTCCTTGAAAAAATATTGTTTAAAAATCCACGCTTATTGGTCTGTTGGTCCTTGAAAAAATATTGTTTAAAAATCCACGCTTATTGGTCTGTTGGTCCTTGAAAAAATATTGTTTAAAAATCCACGCTTATTGGTCTGTTGGTCCTTGAAAAAATATTGTTTAAAAATCCACGCTTATTGGTCTGTTGGTCCTTGAAAAAATATTGTTTAAAAATCCACGCTTATTGGTCTGTTGGTCCTTGAAAAAATATTGTTTAAAAATCCACGCTTATTGGTCTGTTGGTCCTTGAAAAAATATTGTTTAAAAATCCACGCTTATTGGTCTGTTGGTCCTTGAAAAAATATTGTTTAAAAATCCACGCTTATTGGTCTGTTGGTCCTTGAAAAAATATTGTTTAAAAATCCACGCTTATTGGTCTGTTGGTCCTTGAAAAAATATTGTTTAAAAATCCACGCTTATTGGTCTGTTGGTCCTTGAAAAAATATTGTTTAAAAATCCACGCTTATTGGTCTGTTGGTCCTTGAAAAAATATTGTTTAAAAATCCACGCTTATTGGTCTGTTGGTCCTTGAAAAAATATTGTTTAAAAATCCACGCTTATTGGTCTGTTGGTCCTTGAAAAAATATTGTTTAAAAATCCACGCTTATTGGTCTGTTGGTCCTTGAAAAAATATTGTTTAAAAATCCACGCTTATTGGTCTGTTGGTCCTTGAAAAAATATTGTTTAAAAATCCACGCTTATTGGTCTGTTGGTCCTTGAAAAAATATTGTTTAAAAATCCACGCTTATTGGTCTGTTGGTCCTTGAAAAAATATTGTTTAAAAATCCACGCTTATTGGTCTGTTGGTCCTTGAAAAAATATTGTTTAAAAATCCACGCTTATTGGTCTGTTGGTCCTTGAAAAAATATTGTTTAAAAATCCACGCTTATTGGTCTGTTGGTCCTTGAAAAAATATTGTTTAAAAATCCACGCTTATTGGTCTGTTGGTCCTTGAAAAAATATTGTTTAAAAATCCACGCTTATTGGTCTGTTGGTCCTTGAAAAAATATTGTTTAAAAATCCACGCTTATTGGTCTGTTGGTCCTTGAAAAAATATTGTTTAAAAATCCACGCTTATTGGTCTGTTGGTCCTTGAAAAAATATTGTTTAAAAATCCACGCTTATTGGTCTGTTGGTCCTTGAAAAAATATTGTTTAAAAATCCACGCTTATTGGTCTGTTGGTCCTTGAAAAAATATTGTTTAAAAATCCACGCTTATTGGTCTGTTGGTCCTTGAAAAAATATTGTTTAAAAATCCACGCTTATTGGTCTGTTGGTCCTTGAAAAAATATTGTTTAAAAATCCACGCTTATTGGTCTGTTGGTCCTTGAAAAAATATTGTTTAAAAATCCACGCTTATTGGTCTGTTGGTCCTTGAAAAAATATTGTTTAAAAATCCACGCTTATTGGTCTGTTGGTCCTTGAAAAAATATTGTTTAAAAATCCACGCTTATTGGTCTGTTGGTCCTTGAAAAAATATTGTTTAAAAATCCACGCTTATTGGTCTGTTGGTCCTTGAAAAAATATTGTTTAAAAATCCACGCTTATTGGTCTGTTGGTCCTTGAAAAAATATTGTTTAAAAATCCACGCTTATTGGTCTGTTGGTCCTTGAAAAAATATTGTTTAAAAATCCACGCTTATTGGACTGTTGGTCCTTGAAAAAATATTGTTTAAAAATCCACGCTTATTGGACTGTTGGTCCTTGAAAAAATATTGTTTAAAAATCCACGCTTATTGGTCTGTGGGTCCCTGAAAAAATATTGTTTAAAAATCCACGCTTATTGCCATGTTGGTTGTTGAAAAAATGTTGTTTAAAAATCCACGCTTATTGTCATGTTGGTTGTTGAAAAAATGTTGTTTAAAAATCCACGCTTATTGTCATGTTGGTTGTTGAAAAAATGTTGTTTAAAAATCCACGCTTATTGTCATGTTGGTTGTTGAAAAAATGTTGTTTAAAAATCCACGCTTATTGTCATGTTGGTTGTTGAAAAAATGTTGTTTAAAAATCCACGCTTATTGTCATGTTGGTTGTTGAAAAAATGTTGTTTAAAAATCCACGCTTATTGTCATGTTGGTTGTTGAAAAAATGTTGTTTAAAAATCCACGCTTATTGTCATGTTGGTTGTTGAAAAAATGTTGTTTAAAAATCCACGCTTATTGTCATGTTGGTTGTTGAAAAAATGTTGTTTAAAAATCCACGCTTATTGTCATGTTGGTTGTTGAAAAAATGTTGTTTAAAAATCCACGCTTATTGTCATGTTGGTTGTTGAAAAAATGTTGTTTAAAAATCCACGCTTATTGTCATGTTGGTTGTTGAAAAAATGTTGTTTAAAAATCCACGCTTATTGTCATGTTGGTTGTTGAAAAAAATGTTGTTTAAAAATCCACGCTTATTGTCATGTTGGTTGTTGAAAAAATGTTGTTCAAAAATCCACGCTTATTGTCATGTTGGTTGTTGAAAAAAAATTTTGTTTAAAAATCCACGCTTATTGTCATGTTGGTTGTTGAAAAAATGTTGTTTAAAAATCCACGCTTATTGTCATGTTGGTTGTTGAAAAAATGTTGTTCAAAAATCCACGCTTATTGTCATGTTGGTTGTTGAAAAAAAATGTTGTTTAAAAATCCACGCTTATTGTCATGTTGGTTGTTGAAAAAATGTTGTTTAAAAATCCACGCTTATTGTCATGTTGGTTGTTGAAAAAAAATTTTGTTTAAAAATCCACGCTTATTGTCATGTTGGTTGTTGAAAAAATGTTGTTTAAAAATCCACGCTTATTGTCATGTTGGTTGTTGAAAAAATGTTGTTTAAAAATCCACGCTTATTGTCATGTTGGTTGTTGAAAAAATGTTGTTTAAAAATCCACGCTTATTGTCATGTTGGTTGTTGAAAAAATGTTGTTTAAAAATCCACGCTTATTGTCATGTTGGTTGTTGAAAAAATGTTGTTTAAAAATCCACGCTTATTGTCATGTTGGTTGTTGAAAAAATGTTGTTTAAAAATCCACGCTTATTGTCATGTTGGTTGTTGAAAAAATGTTGTTTAAAAATCCACGCTTATTGTCATGTTGGTTGTTGAAAAAAATGTTGTTTAAAAATCCACGCTTATTGTCATGTTGGTTGTTGAAAAAATGTTGTTTAAAAATCCACGCTTATTGTCATGTTGGTTGTTGAAAAAAAATGTTGTTTAAAAATCCACGCTTATTGTCATGTTGGTTGTTGAAAAAATGTTGTTTAAAAATCCACGCTTATTGTCATGTTGGTTGTTGAAAAAAAATGTTGTTTAAAAATCCACGCTTATTGTCATGTTGGTTGTTGAAAAAATGTTGTTTAAAAATCCACGCTTATTGTCATGTTGGTTGTTGAAAAAAATGTTGTTTAAAAATCCACGCTTATTGTCATGTTGGTTGTTGAAAAAATGTTGTTTAAAAATCCACGCTTATTGTCATGTTGGTTGTTGAAAAAAAATGTTGTTTAAAAATCCACGCTTATTGTCATGTTGGTTGTTGAAAAAATGTTGTTTAAAAATCCACGCTTATTGTCATGTTGGTTGTTGAAAAAAATGTTGTTTAAAAATCCACGCTTATTGTCATGTTGGTTGTTGAAAAAATGTTGTTCAAAAATCCACGCTTATTGTCATGTTGGTTGTTGAAAAAAATGTTGTTTAAAAATCCACGCTTATTGTCATGTTGGTTGTTGAAAAAATGTTGTTTAAAAATCCACGCTTATTGTCATGTTGGTTGTTGAAAAAATGTTGTTTAAAAATCCACGCTTATTGTCATGTTGGTTGTTGAAAAAATGTTGTTTAAAAATCCACGCTTATTGTCATGTTGGTTGTTGAAAAAATGTTGTTCAAAAATCCACGCTTATTGTCATGTTGGTTGTTGAAAAAAAATGTTGTTTAAAAATCCACGCTTATTGTCATGTTGGTTGTTGAAAAAATGTTGTTTAAAAATCCACGCTTATTGTCATGTTGGTTGTTGAAAAAAAATTTTGTTTAAAAATCCACGCTTATTGTCATGTTGGTTGTTGAAAAAATGTTGTTTAAAAATCCACGCTTATTGTCATGTTGGTTGTTGAAAAAATGTTGTTTAAAAATCCACGCTTATTGTCATGTTGGTTGTTGAAAAAATGTTGTTTAAAAATCCACGCTTATTGTCATGTTGGTTGTTGAAAAAATGTTGTTTAAAAATCCACGCTTATTGTCATGTTGGTTGTTGAAAAAATGTTGTTTAAAAATCCACGCTTATTGTCATGTTGGTTGTTGAAAAAATGTTGTTTAAAAATCCACGCTTATTGTCATGTTGGTTGTTGAAAAAATGTTGTTTAAAAATCCACGCTTATTGTCATGTTGGTTGTTGAAAAAAAATGTTGTTTAAAAATCCACGCTTATTGTCATGTTGGTTGTTGAAAAAATGTTGTTTAAAAATCCACGCTTATTGTCATGTTGGTTGTTGAAAAAAAATGTTGTTTAAAAATCCACGCTTATTGTCATGTTGGTTGTTGAAAAAATGTTGTTTAAAAATCCACGCTTATTGTCATGTTGGTTGTTGAAAAAAATGTTGTTTAAAAATCCACGCTTATTGTCATGTTGGTTGTTGAAAAAATGTTGTTTAAAAATCCACGCTTATTGTCATGTTGGTTGTTGAAAAAATGTTGTTTAAAAATCCACGCTTATTGTCATGTTGGTTGTTGAAAAAATGTTGTTTAAAAATCCACGCTTATTGTCATGTTGGTTGTTGAAAAAAAATGTTGTTTAAAAATCCACGCTTATTGTCATGTTGGTTGTTGAAAAAATGTTGTTTAAAAATCCACGCTTATTGTCATGTTGGTTGTTGAAAAAAAATGTTGTTTAAAAATCCACGCTTATTGTCATGTTGGTTGTTGAAAAAATGTTGTTCAAAAATCCACGCTTATTGTCATGTTGGTTGTTGAAAAAAAATTTTGTTTAAAAATCCACGCTTATTGTCATGTTGGTTGTTGAAAAAATGTTGTTTAAAAATCCACGCTTATTGTCATGTTGGTTGTTGAAAAAATGTTGTTCAAAAATCCACGCTTATTGTCATGTTGGTTGTTGAAAAAAAATGTTGTTTAAAAATCCACGCTTATTGTCATGTTGGTTGTTGAAAAAATGTTGTTTAAAAATCCACGCTTATTGTCATGTTGGTTGTTGAAAAAAAATTTTGTTTAAAAATCCACGCTTATTGTCATGTTGGTTGTTGAAAAAATGTTGTTTAAAAATCCACGCTTATTGTCATGTTGGTTGTTGAAAAAATGTTGTTTAAAAATCCACGCTTATTGTCATGTTGGTTGTTGAAAAAATGTTGTTTAAAAATCCACGCTTATTGTCATGTTGGTTGTTGAAAAAATGTTGTTTAAAAATCCACGCTTATTGTCATGTTGGTTGTTGAAAAAATGTTGTTTAAAAATCCACGCTTATTGTCATGTTGGTTGTTGAAAAAATGTTGTTTAAAAATCCACGCTTATTGTCATGTTGGTTGTTGAAAAAATGTTGTTTAAAAATCCACGCTTATTGTCATGTTGGTTGTTGAAAAAAAATGTTGTTTAAAAATCCACGCTTATTGTCATGTTGGTTGTTGAAAAAATGTTGTTTAAAAATCCACGCTTATTGTCATGTTGGTTGTTGAAAAAAAATGTTGTTTAAAAATCCACGCTTATTGTCATGTTGGTTGTTGAAAAAATGTTGTTTAAAAATCCACGCTTATTGTCATGTTGGTTGTTGAAAAAAAATGTTGTTTAAAAATCCACGCTTATTGTCATGTTGGTTGTTGAAAAAATGTTGTTTAAAAATCCACGCTTATTGTCATGTTGGTTGTTGAAAAAATGTTGTTTAAAAATCCACGCTTATTGTCATGTTGGTTGTTGAAAAAATGTTGTTTAAAAATCCACGCTTATTGTCATGTTGGTTGTTGCAAAATGTTGTTTAAAAATCCACGCTTATTGTCATGTTGGTTGCTGAAAAAATGTTGTTTAAAAATCCACGCTTATTGTCATGTTGGTTGTTGAAAAAATGTTGTTTAAAAATCCACGCTTATTGTCATGTTGGTTGTTGAAAAAATGTTGTTTAAAAAACCACGCTTATTGTCATGTTGGTTGTTGAAAAAATGTTGTTTAAAAATCTACGTTATTGTCATGTTGGTTGTTGAAAAAATGTTGTTTAAAAATCTACGTTATTGTCATGTTGGTTGTTGAAAAAATGTTGTTTAAAAATCCACGCTTATTGTTATGTTGGTTGTTGAAAAAATGTTGTTTAAAAATCCAAGCTTATTGTCATGTTGGTTGTTGAAAAAATTTTGTTTAAAAATCCACGCTTATTGTCATGTTGGTTGTTGAAAAAATGTTGTTTAAAAATCCACGCTTATTGTCATGTTGGTTGTTGAAAAAATGTTGTTTAAAAATCCACGCTTATTGTCATGTTGGTTGTTGAAAAAATGTTGTTTATAAATCCACGCTTATTGTCATGTTGGTTGTTGAAAAAAAATGTTGTTTAAAAATCCACGCTTATTGTCATGTTGGTTGTTGAAAAAATGTTGTTTAAAAATCCACGCTTATTGTCATGTTGGTTGTTGAAAAAATGTTGTTTAAAAATCCACGCTTATTGTCATGTTGGTTGTTGAAAAAATGTTGTTTAAAAATCCACGCTTATTGTCATGTTGGTTGTTGAAAAAATGTTGTTTAAAAATCCACGCTTATTGTCATGTTGGTTGTTGAAAAAAATGTTGTTTAAAAATCCACGCTTATTGTCATGTTGGTTGTTGAAAAAATGTTGTTTAAAAATCCACGCTTATTGTCATGTTGGTTGTTGAAAAAATGTTGTTTAAAAATCCACGCTTATTGTCATGTTGGTTGTTGAAAAAATGTTGTTTAAAAATCCACGCTTATTGTCATGTTGGTTGTTGAAAAAATGTTGTTTAAAAATCCACGCTTATTGTCATGTTGGTTGTTGAAAAAAAATGTTGTTTAAAAATCCACGCTTATTGTCATGTTGGTTGTTGAAAAAAAATGTTGTTTAAAAATCCACGCTTATTGTCATGTTGGTTGTTGAAAAAATGTTGTTTAAAAATCCACGCTTATTGTCATGTTGGTTGTTGAAAAAATGTTGTTTAAAAATCCACGCTTATTGTCATGTTGGTTGTTGAAAAAATGTTGTTTAAAAATCCACGCTTATTGTCATGTTGGTTGTTGCAAAATGTTGTTTAAAAATCCACGCTTATTGTCATGTTGGTTGCAGAAAAAATGTTGTTTAAAAATCCACGCTTATTGTCATGTTGGTTGTTGAAAAAATGTTGTTTAAAAATCCACGCTTATTGTCATGTTGGTTGTTGAAAAAATGTTGTTTAAAAAACCACGCTTATTGTCATGTTGGTTGTTGAAAAAATGTTGTTTAAAAATCTACGTTATTGTCATGTTGGTTGTTGAAAAAATGTTGTTTAAAAATCTACGTTATTGTCATGTTGGTTGTTGAAAAAATGTTGTTTAAAAATCCACGCTTATTGTTATGTTGGTTGTTGAAAAAATGTTGTTTAAAAATCCAAGCTTATTGTCATGTTGGTTGTTGAAAAAATTTTGTTTAAAAATCCACGCTTATTGTCATGTTGGTTGTTGAAAAAATGTTGTTTAAAAATCCACGCTTATTGTCATGTTGGTTGTTGAAAAAATGTTGTTTAAAAATCCACGCTTATTGTCATGTTGGTTGTTGAAAAAATGTTGTTTATAAATCCACGCTTATTGTCATGTTGGTTGTTGAAAAAAATGTTGTTTAAAAATCCACGCTTATTGTCATGTTGGTTGTTGAAAAAATGTTGTTTAAAAATCCACGCTTATTGTCATGTTGGTTGTTGAAAAAATGTTGTTTAAAAATCCACGCTTATTGTCATGTTGGTTGTTGAAAAAATGTTGTTTAAAAATCCATGCTTATTGTCATGTTGGTTGTTGAAAAAATGTTGTTTAAAAATCCACGCTTATTGTCATGTTGGTTGTTGAAAAAAAATGTTGTTTAAAAATCCACGCTTATTGTCATGTTGGTTGTTGAAAAAATGTTGTTTAAAAATCCACGCTTATTGTCATGTTGGTTTTTGAAAAAATGCTGTTTAAAAATCCATGCTTATTGTTATGTTGGTTGTTGAAAAAATGTTGTTTAAAAATCCACGCTTATTGTCATGTTGGTTGTTGAAAAAATGTTGTTTAAAAATCCACGCTTATTGTCATGTTGGTTGTTGAAAAAATGTTGTTTAAAAATCCACGCTTATTGTCATGTTGGTTTTTGAAAAAATGCTGTTTAAAAATCCATGCATATTGTTATGTTGGTTGTTGAAAAAATTTTGTTTAAAAATCCACGCTTATTGTGATGTTGGTTGTTGAAAAAAAATGTTGTTTAAAAATCCACGCTTATTGTCATGTTGGTTGTTGAAAAAATGTTGTTTAAAAATCCACGCTTATTGTCATGTTAATTTTTGAAAAAATGCTGTTTAAAAATCCACGCTTATTGTCATGTTGGTTGTTGCAAAATGTTGTTTAAAAATCCACGCTTATTGTCATGTTGGTTGCTGAAAAAATGTTGTTTAAAAATCCACGCTTATTGTCATGTTGGTTGTTGAAAAAATGTTGTTTAAAAATCCACGCTTATTGTCATGTTGGTTGTTGAAAAAATTTTGTTTAAAAAACCACGATTATTGTCATGTTGGTTGTTGAAAAAATGTTGTTTAAAAATCTACGTTATTGTCATGTTGGTTGTTGAAAAAATGTTGTTTAAAAATCCAAGCTTATTGTCATGTTGGTTGTTGAAAAAATTTTGTTTAAAAATCCACGCTTATTGTCATGTTGGTTGTTGAAAAAATGTTGTTTAAAAATCCACACTTATTGTCATGTTGGTTGTTGAAAAAATGTTGTTTAAAAATCCACGCTAATTGCTCTGTTGGTCCTTGAAAAATATTCTTTGAAAAATCCTAGCTTATTGGTCTTATGGTCCTTGAACAAATATTGTTTAAAAGTCCACGATTAATGGTCTGTTGGTCCTTAAAAAAATATTGTTTAAAAATCCACGCTTATTGCTCTCTTGGTCCTTGAAAACATATTCTGTAATTCAGTGTCTGTATTTCTTTCAGGAATATATGTATGTATGTCGTGTTTTTTGTTGTTGTACTATTTTGCCAATGCAATTGTACGTTTCTCATTGTAAATTTTATGGATGTTGTTGAAGCTATTGCATTTGGTGACATGCAAGTCGTCTGAATGGGTTAGGGGGTAACCACAAAGGCTGCTTGACTTGAAAAAAAAAAACCAAAACGTTGGGGTGGAGGTAGGTTAGGGCATAGTATGCAGTTTTTGTTGTTGTTTCTGTTGTCATTTAGTTGTTCTTTAGTAACAACTGATGTCAGTAATAGTAGTAGTGGTGGTAGTGATGGTGTTGCTTGATATTCACTCCACTCACAAGTGCTGCCTGACATATCAAAGTGAAATTGAATTTGACAGACAAGCGCGCTAATTTCCTTCAAGCTTCCTCCCGCAGTTATTTCTACGTAGGTTATGTATGAATGTGTATGGGAGTCATGATTGACTGTTAGCTTGTTATTGAAAACAGCAATCCATATGCAGTTAAACAAATTGCCGCTACCATATTTGGCAGGGGCCAAGCAGAGCAACAACAGCAATTTCCTTAAAGGAAAAGAAGCTTAAATGGTATACCCTCTGTCTGTCAAAGTTAAAGCAACAAACCAAAGGGTTGCAGACATGTCTGATGTTCAATTGCGTCATTATGGGCATTAACGTTTTACTAGCTAAGCGAATATGATGCCCTACAATGAATATTTAGCGACTTTCGTTTATTAGCTATCATGATGGTATGGGAAGTATTAAGGGAATATTTTAATAAAATCAATAAGATCTTCGGTAAAAATTTGCCAATGTCCTAAAAGGTTTGTCTGGATGATGCGCACATTAACTCCGAACCAATCCCATATCGGCTGGTTCTATGCACCGGATTGAGGCGGAAGAGTTTTCGACCAGTGGCCGTCAGCTCAACAATTACGTGTTTGTGTCCGTATGTTTATTCACCGTGGGAGCGGCAATATATCGTGGAATTTCTGCTCCGACCCCTTTGGTTCGTGCCGTGGATAATTTCCGTTTGCCAGATGTAGGGAATGGATGCATTTTTGAACCTATTCTGGGCTTAGTTGCTGCTTGAGCCATCTCCCAGCGTGTCTCCAACTTCGTCGTTGGTCGGCTCCCCAATAACAACAAATGCAACATCAAATGTTGTTGACCAGCGCACTGGGAATGCATGGTTCCTGCAATTCAATTGCAAGCGTCTTGATTTCAGATTTTATGAGTCGGAGAACCATCATGGCCGCCGGGATCCATGAAAAACAGTTCACCGTCACCTGTCGCTTGCAATGTTGCGACGTTTCGCGGAGAGATCGTACAAGCAGCGAAGGAGGAAGACTTGTCTTCCTTATACACCAGTCCGTCCAGTACAGACCTATTTCCTTGAAGCTTGACTCTAGTGACCATACATGAATGAATGAGGGTATAAGTTAAGTGTGCTAGAGGCAGAATTGCTTAATGCGTACATACCGCCGATAAATAGCTGCCTGATGTTAGTTCGTTTTTGGAAAGCAATAACCATCTGGTGCTTGGGCACTTAATCTTCATCTTGAGTTTTGGCATTCCACCCTAGGTTATTATCAGAGGGGCGCTGGTCGAAAAAATTAACGCTCCTACGAGGATAAGAAAAGATTGCCACCACTCTCCAGATACACCATTGTGGAACTCGGTCTGATAAATTACGTGCCCGGACAACTAGTCTCCATTAACTGACCTTCCGACTTCATAACCGCAATACTTTTCTGAACAATGAAAAAATGATTGGAAAGGGTTACGAGAATTTTGCAATAACCGCTTCAGACAGCTGACCAAACTTCCCTAGATCCTTGGGTAGCTGTGACAATTTTCCAGGACATCATCACATACATACCCGCTGGTCGAATATCCGAAATTAGACAAAATCTCTCATCAAAGGCGACGGGACTGGCAATTGAGCGTAATGAGCTTCGACGTACTGTGCACCACCTGCAACATTTTTACAGCATTAAGTAAATTGTGGGCAACGACTAAATCACACTCGAATCGTTAGCCACGCATATTGTATCAGAAGCCGGGAATGTCGGCAGGGTGGTCCCACTATCGAAGTTAGACAAGATTGCCAGAAGATGCAATTTGTCAGCTGTGAGAAGCTGTTTCTCAGATACCCAACATCAACATGGATTCCGGGAAATGCACAAACAACAGAATTACACCCCATATCCGAAGACTGAACCAGAACATGCCGTGCGACCTAACGTGCTACCTAACTGTCAACCATGCCAAGCTGTACGAGGACACAGGGAAGACTTCCCTCCAGCCGTGTTTGAAACGTTGAATAATCAACTTTATGTGTGGACTTCATTCATTTGTGGAATTCAGAAATTAGAAGTCGAAGACCTCAATATGGGACAATTTCACCGGAACGCTTTTACGTCTACCTTTCTGAAATTCTACACGCTCCTGACAGCATACATTTTGTAATGCAAACCGATGATTCTACGATCTTGCCGTCGGGTCCTCTCGCCGATTATATGTGTGATTGCTTAAATATTTACATAACAGACTTAATGCAGTTTATTCATCTGAGTGATGGTTCGGTGGTTATTCATCTGAGGAATTTGAAAATATCAGCCGCTAAATAAACTTTCACCCTGAGGCTTCTTCTGAACATATTTGTTGATGGCGTCCTGATTCCGATCAGTAACCCAATATAACCCAAGTAAGCAGTGCAAGAATATTCAAAACTGCCAGAATTCCGCACTGATGATTGAAATAGAGTGCCTCCTCATGATACCAGTGGATCATCTTCTTGAAAAGAAGACGATTTTACCGGTGCGTAATCACAACAAGATGTTGTAGATGCAGTACCTGTTTGGGTATTATCGCCATGAGCACCAAGGCGCGTTAGTAGAAATAACCATGATCTAGAAATAGAGGTCCAAAGGTACAAAAGATAAGTTTTTGAGCAACGAACCTACCAGGCAAGCTTGAATAGCATTCACAGTTGCGCAGGAATACAAATATAAATCCCGTACTCGGAGAATAACATTAGCTGCCAAGACAAATATACGAGTGGTTTTAACCCAAGTAAGATCCGTATTGGCTCCGAATTGATACCCCACACATGCTCTGCTACATTCGTTTAACTGCCTAGCTAAACCGACTTATCTGACTCCATCTTCTTTATGGACGCAGAAAGTCCATTCTGTAGAATTTTTTAATCTGGATTTAGAGAAACCTATACAACATAACTAAAAAAATATACGAACTAACATATTTACGTTGCCACAACAAATACAACAAAAGAGAGCGATAAGTGACAAGTAGAGTATCCGATTTTTCGCATAAATGCTGTTTAAGGATACCCCGATACAGTTTTGTTCGTGGCAAGTCCATGACGTCTCACATAAATGTTCGAAAGCTCTAAAAGTCCTACTGTGACCAACGATATAATTAAATTTGTCATTCCGTGTGTAACACATCGAAATATTCATCGGAGACCCTATAAAGTATAAATATGTATATTCTTGATTAGGTTGAAATCAAGATGCAGTTCGCAATTTTTAAGATAGAGCTTTGTAATTTATTATAGAAGTTTCTATTACTCCTAGGATGTTTGGTATTGCAAATGGGCTATATCGGTCCACGTTTTGATATAGCCCCCATAGAACGGTATCACCCGATTTTCGGTATTTTGAAGGTTTTAGCATCATTATCATACAGAAATGACTAAAATTTGGTAATTAGTCTTCGTTGGGGGTATAAAATTTTCTCCCAGAAAATTGTCGGTAAAGGTCCACGCCTTCATATAGCCCTCATAAAACGGTACCTCCAGATTTTCGGAATTTTTAAGGATGTGACCACAATAATCCACCCAAATGCCTGAAATTTCGTATTTGGGGTATTAAACGTTCCATATGAAATTTGTCGGTATCGGGCCATCCATTTATATAGCCTCCATAGAACGTACCCCACCAAGTTTTCGGCGTTTTGAAGGCATTGGCCCCAATATTCCATAGAAATGACTGAAATTTGGTATTTAGTTTTTGTAGGAGGTACAAAACTTTCCCCAAGAAACTTATCGGTACAGGTCCACGCCTTAGTATAGCCCCCATAGGTCGGAACCTCCCTATTTCCGATATTTTGAAGGTTGTGGCCTCAATATTCCACCGAAATGGCTGAAATTTCGTATTTGGTTGTCATTTGGGGTACTAAACGTTCATTTGTCGGTATAGGTCGACGGCTTTATATAGCCTCCATAGAACGGTACCTCCCTATTTCTGGTATTTTGAAGGCTGAAACTATTTTTACCATCGTAATTGAGGCAGCGAATGCAAGTTGCTTCAACAAAAGTGATTCAATAGCAGGTCTTAAAGTGAATTTATCCAAAATTTTGGGAGGTACCTGATCTATATCTGGTAGATATTATGAGAATGTGTAAAATATGGACCAAATCGGTCACTCCCATCAGGAGTTATCGTGCCCACAATTTTTCCGAATATTTTTGAACTTTTGTGGGGTAGGTACCTGAAGGAGTCGTATTGGGCTTATCTACGAACTTAAACTAAGTTTGGAAACAATATTACGAAGGCCAAATTTTGGCCGGAACCGGCATTTCCGTTCGAGAATTATTTTGCGCTTCCGCCCATAAACATGGTGTCATATGGTTTGTTTTTCAACTTTCAGGCTATTTTTTCAGAAAGTATGGACTTGCCCCTGAGGAAACTTGTACCTTTGTATAGGGGACAGTGAATACAAGATGTTACAACAAAAACCAATGCGATTCGAGAGCAGGTCCTAAACTGAACTTTTCCGACATTTTGTGTGGGAGGTACTCGGAGGAGTTTACCGATTGAGTCCATATTGGAACCTCATCTAAGTCTGGTAGAAATTTCATAATGCGAAAAGTATGGACCAAATCGGTTACTCCCTTCAAGAGTTATCGTACGCAGAAATTTTCCGAACATTTTCGAACTTTTGTGGGGGGTGTACCGGAAGGAGTGGACCGATATAATCCATCTTTGAACTTGAACTAAGTTTGGACAAAATATTACGAAGGCCAAATTTTGGACCGAATCGGCAGATCCGTTCGAGAGTTATCTTGCGCTCCAACTACTACACACGGTGTCATAGGGTTTTTTGTAACTTTCAGGCAATTTTCTCAGGAAGTATGGACTTGCCCCTAATGAAACTTACAGCATCGTATAGCGGACAGCGAATACAACTTGCGTAAACAAAAATCAAAGCGATTCGAGAACAGGTCCTAAACTGAACTTTTCCGAAATTTTGTGTGGGAGGTACCCGAAGGAATGGACCGATTGAGTCCATATTGGAACCTCATTTTAGTTTGGTAGAAATTGCACGATATGCAAAGTATGGACCAAATCGGTTATTCCCTACAAGAGTTATCGTGCGCACAAATGTTGCGACAATTTTTGAACATTTGTGGGGGAGGTACCTGAAGGAGTGGACCTATATGGCCCATCTTCGAACTTAAATCGAATCTGGACAAAATATTTCGATATATTTCGAATAATCCATTGATCCGTTCGAGAGTTATCGTGCGCACCAGCCAGACAGACAGACAGACAGACGGACGGACATTGCTAGATCTACTCAAAATTGTCTGAAACGGATATCGTACAAACATACTTGGGGTCTAAAACCATTATTTCGATGAGGCACATTTTTGGTCGTATCAAAGTGTAAATACCCTCTTTAGCCTAAAGACTGAGGGTATAAAAATCATACATTAGAAACTTTTCTTTAACTTCTTCTTTTAACATTACACTCTACATTGTATTGTAAAGCCACTAATTGAAAATTGACTTAAAAAACTCGTTTCCTTCAACGATTTTTCCTATTTTTTTACATTAATATGACCACAGCTTCCGCTCAAATTATAATTTTAAGAAATCCATCGGTGAATCGTGCTAAAACAGTTTATTTTACCTAAATGTGTTTAAAAGTTATGGTATATTACAACAATTCGCGAGTTACAATACCTCATACCTCAGTTTCAACATAAGTAAATTTTCTACAAAAAGGCCGATATACATACAAACATTGGAATATGTGTGATTCGTTTTGTTTGAAAAATAAAATGTGTCGGTATTTTGAATTATTTTATTGATTTCTTCAAAATAATGAATAAAACCGCCATTAAAACGGGTCTATATAATTTTTATTTTGTCTCAACGATGTGTTGCATAAATTTGTTGTAAGATTTTCGGTGTTATTCGCGAGTTTACGTTCTACTCGGCAGCTACAAAGCAAGTGAGTGATTTTGACATTCTCTTTCTATAAGAGACAGCCCTTTCGAAATACATAAACCCAAATTTAATGGAAACGTGTACGTTTACGTGTTATTTCGTATGGCTTGTCGGTCGCATAGATTTTCGTTTCGAAGGCGTTTACATGAACAGAAAATGTTTTTTTCCGAAGCGCAAAAAACCTTTCGGTCGACATACATGAACAGGTTGTTAGTCTTCATTGGTGGTATAAAACTTTCGCCCAGAAATTTGTCGGTCAAAGGCCCCCAGAGAACGGTATTTTGAAGGTTGTAGCCTCAATATTCCACCGAAATGGCTGAAATATGGTATTTAGTCATTCTTACTTGTTAATATCTATAATTACTGAGGTATTGTTTATATAGGTGGGATGGTGATTTTGGCATCAATATGTCATTGGGACCCCGAGTTTTAGATGGGTGTTTTTTCCATTGGCAGGTCAAGTTCGAAGATGGGCTATATTGGCCCAGGTTTCGGTATAGCCCCCATTGAACGGTACCTGCCAATGTTTGCTATTTTGCGGATTTAAGCTAAAATTTTTAACTGAATTTTACATTTGAGGTTTCCAGTGCTCACAAAACTTCTACACCAAAAATTGTCATCATAGTAACCATATTACTGTATCTTTCGGTTTTCATCATACAACTTGTCTACCAAAAATTGTCAATACAGGTCCATGTTTTTGTATAGCCCCATAGGACGGTAACTCCCGATATTCGGTATTTTGTGGATTTTAGCTACATTTGAGGTTCCCAGCGTTCGCAAAACTAATGTACCAACAATTGTCGACATATTTTCGGTATTGATCCACGTTTTGGTATAGCCTCCATATAAGGTACCTTCCGATTTTAGGTGTTTTGAGGTGTTTAGTTATATTTGTTGACCGAACTATCTGTAATTTGATATTTGAGGTTCCCAGTGGCCACAGAACTTCTCCACCGTACAACATGTCAACATAGGTCCATTTTTGGTATAGCTCCCATATAAGGGTACCATTCGATTTTTGGGTATTTTAGGGATTTTAGCTACGCGTAGCTAAATCGTAGCTACGGTTTATTACTAGCTGTTATTTGAGATTTGGAATCACGAAACTATTCCAACAAAAATTGTCAACCTAGGTCCATGTTTTGGTGTAGCCAGGATATATCGGTACCTCCCGATTTTCAGTTGAGATTCCCAGTGGTCACAAAAAATTTCCACCAAAAATGTTCACCATAGGTCCACACTTTGATATAGGCCCCATATAAAAGTGCTGCCCGAGTGAAGACATTTTCAGGTACATTTTCTGAACTAATTTATGCATTTGAGGTATCCGTGGTCATTATCTATTACCATTTAAAATTGTGGACAGGAAAGAGAACTAATTATTCTATTTTAGTTAGGAATATTAAAGATATTTTAGATGTTATGTCTAGTGCTGGTTCAGAATTTGTTCGAAACAGATTAAAGATAACCCATCAGTTCATTTTTGAATGTTTTTAGTGATAGTTCTTTTATGCGATTTCTTAGTACTTCCTCTTTTAGCTGATTTTTTCATGATTTTGAATATGGAAATTCGGGAATAACGTCTTCAAAAGTTCAATCATTTCTTTATAGTGCAGGGTATATAGATGTCGGGCCAGACTATCTAAATTCTATCTGTACCCTCAGCATTTATGCTAACGGGGGTATATACACTTTTATACGGACAAAAAGTGCCTTATCGAAATAATGGTCTTAGATCCCAAGTATGTTTGGACGAAATCCGTTTCAGACAATTTGGAGTTGATTTAGTCATGTCTGTCTGTCTGGCTGGAGCGCACGATAACTCTCGAACGGATTAACCGATTCGGTCCATAATTTGGCTTTCGTAATATTTTGTCCAAACTTAGTTTAAGTTCGAAGATGGGTTATATCGGTTTACTCCTTCTCGTACCTCCCCCACAAAAGTTCGAACATGTTCGGAAAATTTGTGCGTAGGATAACTCTTGAAGGGAGTAACCAAATCCATACTTTGCACATCGTGAAATTTCTACCAGACTTAGATGAGGTTCCAATATGAACTCAATCGATCCACTCCTTCGGGTACCTCCCACACAAAATTTTGGATAAGTTCAGTTTAGGATCTGCTCTCGAATCGCTTTGCTTTTTGTTGTAACAACTTGTATTCACTGCTCCCCATACGACGGTACAATTTTCACCATGGGCAGGTCCATACTTCCTGAGAAAATAGCCTGAAATGTGCAAAAAACTTATAAAACCGTGTGTATTGGTTGGAGCGCAAGATAACTCTAGAACAGATCAGCCGATACGGTCCAATATTTGGCCTTAGTAATATGTTGTTCAAACTTAGTTTCAGTTCCAATATAAACCCTATCTGCCTACTCCTTCAGGTACCTCCCCCACAAAAGTTAAAAAATGTTCGGAAAATTTGTGCGCACGATAACTCTTAAAGGGAGTAACCGATTTGGTCCATACTTTACGCCTCGTAATATATCTACCAGATATAGATCAGATTCAAATATGGTTTATATTTGTCCACTACTTCATGCTCTCGAATCTATTTGATTTTTATTGAAGCAACTTGCATTGGCTGTAAAAATTTTTCCAGGGGCAAATCCATACATCTTGAGAAAACAGCCCGAAAGGTGTAAAAAAACCTCCTATAGCACCATATGTAGTGGATGGAGAGCACGATAACTCTCGAATTGATCAACCGATTTGGCCCAAAATTTGCCTTCGTCATATTTTGTCCAAACTTAGTTTCAGTTCGAAGATTAGCAAAACCGCCCACAACTTCCGGTACTTCCCCCCAATATTTAAAAAATGTCACTAAAATGGTATGTACGATATCTCTTGAACGGTGCAACCAATTTGGTCCAAGCTTTGGATCTCCTAATATTTTGTCTTAATTTAGTTTATCTCGGCCCGTATCTGTCCTCTCCTTAGGGTACCTCCCCCACAAAAGTTCAACATTTGTGTCTAAGTGCAGTTTAGGGTCTGTTCGACGATCGTTTGGACATTTATACGGAAACTGCTCGTTGTGGGCCTGTTTACAGTGATATTATGTTTTCATGGACAAGTCCATGCTTTATGGCATACTGGTCCAAAAGTTATACGACGACCCACTGAAATGACTAGTGGTCCACTTCCAAAATAGACAAAATTCAGAAAAGACTGTAAATACACTCGATCTGTCCGTAGATGAAAGGTTTAGTTCACATAGGCTGAGGGTATATCTCTGTCGGCAAAGCCGACTGGTACTTTTTTAATTGTGATTCCCTTTATTTATTAGCCTCTCACATACAAAACCAAATGCAATTCAAGTTAATTTTAACGGATAAAATCCATAATTCACTAAAACGTGTAAAAAGTTAAGCTTTTCTGGAAGAGAAGTCTAGTGCAGGCAGGGCCTTTAAGCTCGGGGTAATTCAGAATTTGGTAATTTGATATTTTTCATAAATTCTGATGGAATTCATATTCAGAGGGGCTACTTACTACTCAACACACTGACACACATACGAGTATTGTGGCAAAGTGATGAAATAATTAAAAACTGATTAAATTCAAACAACAGATGATGAGGGTAATCCCATTCCCGCCATGGCATATTGAATGAAGAATGTGCATTGTGTGTCATTCATTGTTCTCAATTGTTGTGTTTCGTTTTTTTTGCAAAGAATATTCAAAACAGATTTCAATATTCGGATCTTATTAATTACCTTTTAGTTTTCAAGTGTTGAAAGCAATTAAAGCTGGTGTTTGGTGTTGTTTTTTCTGTTGGCTCTTTAGCTGATTAATTATGAATGTGTGGGGGATAGTTTGATGGAACGAGGGAGAGGAAATTATTTTTATAAATATTCAAAAGGTTAGGAGCAGATTGGAATTAAAACTCTAGAGAGGGAAAAATGAGAGTATCGAAAACGTTGAATCTATGTCAAGCTTACATTGCAATCATATTAAAGAAAACATAAACAAAAATAATATTGCTTAATATATGTATTAATAAACTGATTCTGTTGTGAGCCCAAGTAATTTTTGCGGAATATCCTTTCATCTTAAAACAAAAAAATTTTTCATATTTTAAAATATTTTGTTTTTCTTCTGGATATGTCACTTTTCAATATTACATTTATCCATTACAAATAATTTGTAAAAATGTCTCAATAATCAACACCTTTCAGAAATATTTCTCCGCCTCCGCGTCAACAACGTACACCTGTCATTGTTACGAATCGTCGGTGGCTACCATTAAAATAGCAAACAATTGCGGGTGATTGTATATGATTCTGACACGAATTGGTGTCGATCAATTACTTTTTGACAAAAAGCCCTCACACCATCAACACGAAGATCATTATAACGATATTCATAATGAACATCATTATGAAGTAAATAATGATAATAATAAACCATTATGGTGCAAAGAAAAAAGCTTTACCGCTCTTAATGAGAAACAAAAAACAACAACAACAACGAGCAGCAACAGCAAACGTAACATTAGCTGTCAGTTCGTGAGTTCACTTCAGTTCAATTCTTTACAAAATTGGAATAGGCGGGGGAGGAAGGGATAGTATGCAAAACATACGTATTTGTATGAATGAATTTACCGAAGAAAATATGAAAATAGTTTCCCCCTCCACTTCTGTTCCATATGGACGTCGTACTTGTCTTTAAATATTTTTTCTTGTATTGAATACAAATGTTTTTGAAGAGTTGCTCTTCATTGACGTGAATCATTTTGTCGTTGCCTTCTAATTGGGTGGTCTTCTTTAGTAGTTTTTTGGGGGCTATTTGGCAGCATCTTTATTTGTTAATGGTTTTTGTTGTGGTTGTTGCTTTCTATAAATATTTTTAAAATTGAACAGATATTTGTAATTTTCAGTTTTTGTTGTTGTCATTATTTTGTAATGCAATGTATAAAATTAGGTTATGTTGCCTCGAAGCAGTAGTCGGATATAATATATCTTCGAAGTTGATTTAAGTTTGAAAGAAATATTGATTTTTAGTTGGTTAGATTTGCCACGAATCATGGACATGTCCTTGCAATCAGAGCCACAAGGACTACCTTCAGTGAAAATTTTAAAGCGATCCTGTAGAAGCACCCTCTCTTTCAGAAAGGATCTATAGATGCACGCTTTCTTTTAGAAAGGGTCTATAGAAGCACCCTTTCTTTCAGAAAGCATCTATGGAAGCACATTTTCTTTCAGAAAAGGTCTATAGAAGCACATTTTTTTTCAGAAAAGGTCTATAGAAGCACATTTTCTTTCACAAGGGGTCTATAGAAGCTCCATTTCTTTCAGAAAGGGTCTATTGAAACACCCATTCTTCCAGAAAGATTCTATAGAAGCACTGTTTCCTTCAGAAATTGTCTATAGAAGCACCCTTTTCTTCAGAAAGGGTCTATAGAAGCACCCTTTCCTTCAGAAAGGGTCTATAGAAGCACCCTTTCTTTCAGATAGTGTCTACAGAAGCACACTTTCATTCAGAAAGGATCCATAAAAGCACCCGTTTTTCAGAAAGGGTCTATAAAAGCACACTTTCCTTCAAAAAGTGTATAGAAACACCTTTTCTTTCAGAAAGATTATATAGAAGCAACCTTTCCTTCAGAAAGATTATATAGAAGCAACCTTTCCTTCAGAAAGAGTCTATAGAAGCACCCTTTCCTTCAGAAAGGGTCTATAGGAGCACCCTTTCCATCAGAAAGGGTCTATAGGAACACCCTTTCCTTCACAAAGGGTCTATAGGAGCACCCTTTCCCTCAGAAAGGGTCTATAGAAGCAACATTCTTTCAGAAAGATCCTATAGAAGCAACCTTCCCCTTAGAAAAATTCTATAGAAGCAACCTTCCCCTTAGAAAGATTCTATAGAAGCACCCTTTCCTTCAGAAAGGGTCTATAGGAGCACCCTTTCCCTCAGAAAGGGTCTATAGGAGCACCCTTTCTTTCAGAAAGATTCTTTAGAAGCACCTTTCTTTCAGAAAGGGTCTATAGAAGCACCCTTTCTTCCAGAAAGGGCCTATAGAAGCACCCTTTCTTTCAGAAAGGGTCTATTGAAGCACCCTCTCCCTCAGAAAGGGTCTATAGAAGCACCCTTTCCCTTTTTTTTGTCGGGGAAAAATCATCGAAAGGCTCTGGCTACCTGGTTTATGATTTCGCCAGTTGTGCGAGACTTTAACACGCTAAAATAACCCCTTTACTCTGATTCACCATCCCTGCGGCACCGCCGTACAGGCATTTCGTCGCAGGGGGGAATGTTCTATAGAACACTTCTATTTGTTATTCTTCTTCGAATATCGTCTTGCCTCCGTAATTCCGATATTATTGTCTTTACGTACTCACATACATACTCCCAATTGCTTAGAGACGTCATCATAATTTCGATTATGTTTTCTACACATATCTCACTACCAACTTGCCGCTCTAAATTTGTCCTCTCTTCACTGAATCGCGGGCACAGAAAGAAAACGTGGTATGGGTCTTCTACATGTTCCACGCAGCAGGGACAATCAGGGGAGCAGTCAAGTCCAAAACGGTATAAATAGGACCGGAAACAGCCATGTCCGGAGAGAAATTGGGTGAGATAGAAGTTTAGATCTCCATGTCGCCTATTTGACCATGTGTCCACATTTCTTATCAGAGAATACGTCCATCTGCCTTTTGTAGATGCTGACCACCTACTTTGCCATTCGGTAATGCTACGTCTTCTTGCGACGTCGGATTCATTATCTATTTCCTGTGAGCTTCTTGAGTTGTATACGTATTCTGATTCTCTTGCAAGAATATCTATGGGAATCATAGCTGCGATAACATAGGCTGCATCGTCAGAAACAGTCCTATATGCACAGCATACACGTAGTGCTGCCAGTCTGTATACTGTACCAATCTTTTCGTAATAAGTGGCATACCTCAAAGATTTCGCCCATATTGGTGCTGCATAAAGAATAATATTTTTGGTAACTCCTGCCAGAATTTTTCTCTTTAAGTATCTCGGACCTCTTGTGTTTGGCATTATACGGCACAGCGCTTTACAAGTGTTTCCGGCTTTCGCCTTTACGTAATTCAAATGCTCCTTGAAAGCTAAACGATTGTCTATAATAACGCCTAGGTATTTCAGGCTTTCCGCTGTTGTGATTGTACATTCTCCGATTTGAATATTTATCCTTTCTACAGTTCTGCGGCTTGTAATTAATACAGCTTCCGTTTTTTGATCGGCTAATGCTAGGCCTTGTGAACACAGCCACGATTTAACCAACTGTATGCTGACTTCTGAGACATTTTTTGCTTCTTCGGTTGTTTTTGCAACTATAACTAGCGCAATATCATCTGCAAATCCAATAATATTTGCTCTCTCTGGGAGTTTTAGCTTTAAGACACCATCATACATTACGTTCCACAGAAGAGGTCCAAGAACAGATCCTTGTGGTACTCCTCCTGATATTCGGTATTCTTTTAAACCCTTCTCAGTTTGGTATATTAGTATTCTGTTGCGGAAGTAGTCCTGGAGTATAGCCACAAGATATGCCGGGACGTTTAACCGTCTCAGAGCGTTTATAATATTCTCCCAGTTAGCTGTGTTAAAGGCATTTTTAACATCTAGTGTTATGACAACACAATACTCTTTTTTCCAGCTTTGGCCATTTATTGCTTCCCTTGCGATATCTGTTACCATTTTTATTGCATCGATCGTAGATCTTTTTTTTCTGAAGCCAAATTGGCTTTCAGATAAGCCCTTTGCACGTTCTATGTATTCTTCAAGTCTGTCGCGGATAATGCTCTCAAGGAGTTTTCCGCATGTATCTATCATACATAGCGGGCGGTATGATGAAGGATTTTCCAAGGGCTTGCCGTTTTTGGGCAATAGGACTAGTCTTTGCCTTTTCCATAACGATGGAAAGGATCCATATTCTAAGCAGGAGTTCAGTAATTTAAGCATTTGTTCTCCACAGCAACTTATAATCTCTTTTAGAACGTAGTTGGGAATTCCATCGAGACCAGGCGCTTTAGAGTCATCGAATTTAGAGACGGCAATATTTATCTCCGCTGGTGTAACCGGGGGGTGGGCAAAATGTCCCCCAGGGTCAAAAGTTGCCCATGATGTTACAGCTTGGTGAGGAAAAAGGTGATTCACAATGTTATCTAATGTTTTAGCATCCGTAGGTGTACTTGAGCCGAAGCATTTCAGTTTCTTAGTCACAATCTTGTACGCGAGTCCAAACGGCTGGGATTCTACATCATCGCAAATAGCGAGAAAACACGATCTTTTGCTTGCATGAATGGCTTTTTGGAGGGCTTTCTTCTTCATCTTGAGAACCTGTCTATACGCTTCATTGTCTTCTCTATCACGAGTTCTTACAAAACGTCTTTCGCACGAAGACACTCTTTACGTAGTTCAGCTATTTCAGCGTTCCACCAATATACTGGGGCTTTGTTGACACCCCTCTTCCTTTTTTGCATCGATGCGTTGCATGCTTGTGTTGCTCGAAGAATAAACTCTTCCGCCATATTTTCGGGGGTTCCCTGCAGTTCTGTGTCATCCATACATAGCGCAAATATGTCTTTATCAAATGAGCCTTTTTTCCAACCAGATATTTCAGGCGTTCGAACCGATCTTCTTACTGTTGTCTCGTCATTACGATTAATGATTATAGCCTGATGATCACTATAAGTGAACATATCACTGATTTGCCAGTTAAACTGATTGAAGATGTTAGTACTGACAAACGCAATGTCGATTATGGAACTCCCACCATTTCGACTGAATGTTGGATTACTCCCCGAATTCAAAATTTCCACATCTAATTGGGCAAAGGATTCTAAAAATATTCGGCCCCTTTCATTTGTTCTAGGGCAACCCCACTCTGTGGCCCAGGCATTAAAATCGCCCGCTATCAAAATGGACCCTCTGGATGCGGCATCATTTGTTAAGTCAGTTATAATTCTTCTGTAATCTTCAATATCATATCTTGGTGGTATGTAGCAGCTGTAGACTGTTAATCCGGCGAAAGTAGCGCGGACAAAACCAGTTGCAGAATTCAAAGCATTTTGTATTGGTTTGTTGAAGGACCAGATCGAGGTTGTGCCGGACTTATCACATAACCAATTTGCTGAGCTTATGTTCTTGTAGGGCTCGCTGATAATTGCTAGATCGACCTCTAGTTCCCGAACTGTCTGTTTTAACAAATCTTGGGCAGCTTCACAATGATTTAAATTTAATTGTATAAATTTCATTAAGATCCTCTAAGTTGGCGTAGAGCTTCCTTGTATTTCGGACACACAGTCGACCCAGTGATGTGGCTACGATCTGTTGATGGTTCATTGCATAGCATACACTTGGGGGGGTTTTTACAATTAGCAACCTTGTGACCCGCTTCTCCACAGCAAATGCAGCGACCTGAGTTGTCGTTCGGGTTTTTACATCTAACTGCTGTATGACCAAAGTCCAGACATTTATAACACCTCATTGGTGTCAATTTTTCACGTATTCGACAATCCGCCCATCCAATACGTAGTATTCTTCTCTTTAAAAGAATATTCGCTAGCAACGAGCTTACGGAAACTGTAGCAGTTTGTGTGCCTCTATATGCTTTTCGTAGTGATTTTATTGCAGATGCTTCCAATGCTTTAAAATCGTCCGAAACGTCGCTGATAGGCTGGAGAATATCATCTCTATTAGACACCCCATCTATATCTTTAATTTCCAGTTGTACTTCCTGAGTTAAGGCACGAACTTCAGCGGTTGGGCCTAAGACTTCTTCAATGGCTTCTCTAAAGTCATTTGTGTTCTGGTGTGCTGGTTTATTTAGTTCTAACAATAGCTCACCCTTCTCTGTCTTCCGAATTGTCTTCACATTTTTGCCTAACGCAGCCAGCTTTGCTTCACTTTTCACTTGCTTCAGAATGTTTGAATATGCGGAATCTCCACATGTTTTAATTATTAAAGCATCTGGTTTACTTGGTTTCCTTTTCCTTCTAGATCTTGTTTGAACTTTATTCCATGCTGCCGCATTTTGTACGGTATCGGATTTTCCCACATTTTCGTTGATTGTCTCTTCTATTGTCTTTACAGAATCTGGCTCTTGAATTTTAGGTACTACTTCTTTTTTCTTTTTTGTCCTATTCTCCTTCGGGCTTTGGGTCTTGGGGCCTCTTTTCAACGCAGGTGTTGTTGGGGTTCCTGGTTGTTTAGGCTTAATCCATGCTTCGGTTTGGGTCTGCTTATTGTCTAACTGGCCCATTTGACGTATTTCAGTTCCTTATTCATATCATCGGCTACTTTTAAATATATTGCCTGTATCTCCATCATCATAGGTTGGATATCTTTGTGGATGTTATTTTTCGATTTGACAAATTCATCCAGCTGAGCTATTTTCCTTCCGAGCCTCCTTAGATTTTCACTTCCAGGACTTTTGTTTTTAGGCGCTTCTTCGCCTGAATTATTAGTCGGTGTCGCCATCACAATCACCGAACTCCTTTCTAATGGGGAATTTACACCTCCCGTGTTTTCGACTCGTAGACCCGAGCATCTTCCCAGTGGGGTTTCTTCAACCTCTATATTTGTTCTCCTTGTTTCTTGATTTGCTTCGTTCATTTTAGGTTTCGTGGTCCCAACTCAAAGCCGCTATCGCCGCTCGTAAAATGTGCAGTCACGTAAAGATCCCATGGGTCCCTATTCCTAGGTCCATGCGAGGGTTGACGGGAGACCCTTATGAGATCTCCCGTTCAGAGCCAGATCCGTGTTAATCGGGAATGTACATCCGAACCTACACTACCAACTTAATGGGGCGAGCATTGAACGTACTTTGAGACTTGCCAGATTTTAACGGGACGGAGGCAGCTGTGGCATTAGCCTGAAAGCCATTTTTGTAAGGTTTCACCCCGACATACTCAGGTTCCAGAATACCACAGCCGTCAGCCCAGGGTTCATCAATTCCAAATCGTAGTCCAGTAATGCCATAATCAAGATCGTGCTGGCTTGATCTTGATGCCTTTCGGCAGGGATTTGTTTTCTTCTTTGTGTAGGTTTTGACTAGGGAAAACCATGGAGTCGTCACCTCCTTTCCAAACCTCTCATGAGGTGTGCCCATATGGTGGAATACTTAATTGTGGGCGGTATTCATTCGCCCCGACACAGGGTTTCACAGAGCACCTGTACCATTTTGGTACGCTCTCCACACCTGCCAAAACTAGGGTCCGCGGGGTCGTTACTCCCGTTATCCTCTTCAGAGAATACCCTTGCGGGTAGCACCCTTTCCCTCAGAAAGGGTACAGAAACACCCCTTCGTTTAGAAAGGGTATAGAAACACCCTTTCCTTCAGAAAGGGTCTGTAGAAGCACCCTTTTTTCAAAAAGGGTCTATAGAAACACCCTTTCTTTCCGAAAGGGTCTATAAAAACACCCTTTCTTTCAGAAAGGGTCTATAGAAACACCCTTTCCTTTTTTCTTTCAGAAGGGGTCTATAGAAGCACCCTTTTTTCTTTCAGAAGGGGTCTATAGAAGCACCCTTTCTTTCAAAAAGGGTCTATAGAAACACCCTTTCTTTCCGAAAAGGTCTATAGAAACACCCGTTCCTTCCGAAAGGGTCTATAAAAACAACATTTCTTTCCGAGAGGATCTTTAAAAACATCCTTCCTTTCAGAAAGGGTCTATAGAAGCACCCTTTCTTTAAGAAAGATTCTATAGAAGCGCCCTTTCCTTAAGAAGGGGTCTATAGAAGAAGCCTTTCTTTCAGAAAGAGTGTATAGAAGAACCCTTTCTTTCAGAAAGAGTGTATAGAAGAACCCTTTCTTTCAGAAAGGGTGTATAGAAGCACCCTTTCCTTAAGAAAGGGTCTATAGAACCACCCTTTCTTATAGAAAGGGTCTGTAGGAGCACCCTCTCTTATAGAAAGGGTCTATAGGAGCACCCTTTCTTATAGAAAGGGTCTGTAGGAGCACCCTTTCTTATAGAAAGGGTCTATAGAAGCACCCTTTCGTTCAGAAAGATTCTAAAGAAGCTCCCTTTCGTTCAGAAAGATTCTAAAGAAGCACCCTTTCTTATAGAAAGGGTCTATAAAAATACCCTTTCTTATAGAAAGGGTCTATAAAAAATACCCTTTCTTATAGAAAGGGTCTATAGAAGCACCCTTTCTTATAGAAAGGGTCTATAGAAGCACCCTTTCGTTCAGAAAGATTCTATAGAAGCACCCTTTCGTTCAGAAAGATTCTATAGAAGCACCCTTTCGTTCAGAAAGATTCTACAGAAGCACCCTTTCGTTCAGAAAGATTCTATAGAAGCACTCTTTCTTTCAGAAAGATTCTATAGAAGCACCCTTTCTTTCAGAAAGATTCTATAGAAGCACCTTTTTTTCAGAAAGATTCTATAGAAGCACCCTTTCCCTTAGAAAGTGTCTACAGAAATACCATTTCTTTCAGAAAGGGTGTATAAAAGCACCCTTTCTTTCAGAAAGGGTGTATAAAAGCACCCTTTCTTTCAGAAAGGGTGTATAG
Source organism: Musca autumnalis (assembly GCF_047663935.1). Classification (NCBI taxonomy): domain Eukaryota; kingdom Metazoa; phylum Arthropoda; class Insecta; order Diptera; family Muscidae; genus Musca; species Musca autumnalis. The sequence continues at coordinate 38,112,891 of NW_027411866.1, read as the reverse complement.
GAGCACCCTTTCCCTCAGAAAGGGTCTATAGAAGCACCCTTTCTTTCAGAAAGGGTCTATAGAAGCACCCATTCTTTAAGAAAGTGTATATAAAAGCACCCTTTCTTTAAGAAAGATTCTATAGAAGCACCCTTTCTTTAAGAAAGATTCTATAGAAGCACCATTTCTTTCAGAAAGGGTCTATAAAAACACCCTTTCCTTCAGAAAGTGTATAGAAACACCCTTTCTTTCAGAAAGAGTCTATAGAAGCACCTTTTCGTTCAGAAAGGGTCTATAGAAGCACCTTGTCGTTCAAAACGGGTCTATAGAAGCACCCTTTCTTTCAGAAAGGGTCTATAGAAGCACCCTTTCTTTCAGAAAGATTCTTTAGAAGCACCTTTCTTTCAGAAAGTTTCTATAGAAGCACCCTTTCTTCCAGAAAGGGCCTATAGAAGCACCCTTTCCTTCAGAAAGGGTCTATAGAAACACCCTTTCCTTTTTTCTTTCAGAAGGGGTCTATAGAAGCACCCTTTTTTCTTTCAGAAGGGGTCTATAGAAACACCCTTTTTTCTTTCAGAAGGGGTCTATAGAAGCACCCTTTCTTTCAAAAAGGGTCTATAGAAACACCCTTTCTTTCCGAAAAGGTCTATAGAAGCACCCTTTCTTTCAAAAAGGTCTATAGAAACACCCTTTGTTTCCGAAAGGGCCTATAAAAATACCCTTTCTATCAGAAAGCACATTTTCTTTCAGAAAGCCTCTATAGAAGCACCCTTTCCTTCAGGAAGACTCTATAGAAGCACCCTTTCCTACAGAAAGACTCTATAGAAGCACCCTTTCCTTCAGAAAAACTCTATAGATGCACCCTTCCCTTTAGAAAGACTCTATAGAAGCACCCTTTCCTTCAGAAGGATTCTATAGAAGCACCCTTTCCTTCAGAAAGATTCTATAGAAGCACCCTTTCCTTCAGAAAGATTCTATAGAAGCACCCTTTCCTTCAGAAAAATTCTATAGAAGCACCCTTTCCTTCAGAAAGATTCTATAGAAGCACCCTTTCCTTCAGAACGATTCTATAGAAGCACCATTTTCTTCAGAAAGATTGTATAGAAGCACCCTTTCCTTCAGAAAGATTCTATAGAAACACCATTTCCTTCAGAAAGATTCTATAGAAGCACCCTTTCCTTCAGAAAGAATCTATAGAAGCACCCTTTCCTTCAGAAAGGGTCTATAGAAGCACCCTTTCCTTCAGAAAGATTCTATAGAAGCACCCTTTCCTTTAGAAAGATTCTATAGAAGCACCCTTTCCTTCAGAAAGATTCTATAGAAGCACCGTTTTCTTCAGAAAGATTCTATAGAAGCACTCTTTCCTTCAGAAAGGGTCTATAGAAGCACCCTTTCTTCAGAAAGGGTCTATTGAAACATCCTTTCCTTCAGAAAGGGTCTATTGAAACATCCTTCCCTTCAGAAAGGGTCTATAAAAGCACCCTTTCTTTTTAGAAAGGGTCTATAGAAACACCCTAAAACCATTATTTCTGATCGTAATAAAGCGTATACCCATCTGTTAGGCTGAGGGTATAAATATCCCGAAAACATTTTAATTATCATCGGGATTTTTGTATCCTCCAGTGAAATCCGCAACATTTTAAAATTTACATAAAAATTGTTTCCTGTCAAAAAACTCCAATGTCTTTTGTACCCTCCACCCAAACCAAAATAACTTTAATATTGTTTCGTAGAACGACGCTATTTTTGTCTCCTCGAACCACATAAAGTTGATAGGGGCCTGAGAAAAATCTCAAAAAAAAAATGGTTAACCAGTAAGTAAAGTATCAAAGTCGGCCGGGGTCGACTATATGATACCCTACAGCACACATTCCAAATTTCATCACAATTGAACATACTCGTATATATGGTATTTGGTGCAGCAAATACTTCAGATCGGCCGAAAATATATTTGGCAGCTATATCTTAGTCTACACCGATTTCGATAAAATTTGGCACGTTTATTTCTAGACCTAATTCAGTCACACATTCCAAATTTCATTGAAATCAGACAATTATAGCGTATTTGGAGCAGCAAATGCGTGAAATCAACCGAAAATATATATGGGAGCTATATCCAAATCTGAAATCTAAACCGATTTTCACCAAAAGCAATGGCGCCCTTTCTATGGCTAAAAAAAGTATATTCCGCTATTTTTAGCTCAATCGGAAAATCGGACGGACGGACATGCATAAATCGACTCAGAGAGTGATTCTATGTACATGCGTACATGCCTAGAAGGTACTATGCATCAAACTCGTTTCCTTTTGTATGTTACATACAAATGCACAAAGACATAATACCCCTTACCACAGTATGGTGTAGGGTATATAAATCCATGAAGATTGTCACCAATCACCCTAAACGTTCTTACAATAGCCCCTCAGTCTACGAAAAATCTCAAAAAAAACACCATTTTTGTCCTTTGAAATCAACCAAAACTCAAGGCCTTTAAAATAGTTTGAATTTCCCATAAAAATACGGTACAGGACTGACTCGCAGCCTGCTGATTACTTATGACACTACATGACATTGTTTTATAAGGAGACGATACAGTCAGTGAATTGTCGCAATTTCAACTTTTATATCTCAAAAATGGTAAAACCTACGAAAATATCATAAAGGACAATCTTGTAGAGAATTTTCACTGCTACAACATTTTTGTTAGTTCCATCTTTATAGGGCTTGCGGTTTCCCAACAAATACCCGAAAACCTAAAAAACTCTAAAAATGAGAATTTTGACCGCGATTTATTTAAAAAGCGCTCCGGCGATTTTTTTGTTATTTTTCTCATCTATGAACATTGTAGATTCAGAATCCGCAAAAACTTCTCAGGTGTAAGCTCCTTTCATTTAAAGTTGGTTCAAGAGCTTTGTTGGGTAGATTTCAACAAAAGTGACCTATAATAATTAAGACATTCTGAGCTTTAAATTGATCTCAATTGCGTTACCAGAAGTGATCAAATACTAGAGATATAGAAAAAGACGCTCAGATATAACAATTTTCAATTGTGGAATTTTATTTCCAATGCGGATATCTCTGTTTCTGTTACACATATTACAAAGGGAGAGCCCGATAGTGAAACTGGACCATCTGAGTTTTAAATTGATACCAAATGTGTTGTCATTGATGGTGAAATACCAGAGCCATTGCAAAATGCGGTACGCTATCGCAATTTTAATATTTTTAAGTTTTTTTTATTGACAAATAACTCAGCTTCTCTTCTTCTTCTCTTATGCAAATCTTTTAATCAGAAGATTGTCGACAATGGTCAAATATAAACTTATTATTTTCTTTCAGTGGTAGGTGTAGTGGTATAGGGTATCACATAGTCGGCCCCGTCCCGACTATAGCCTTTGCTCACTTGTTTCTGTTCGAAAGGAACGTGTTAAAATAATCATTTCCTACCCTATTGCACATATATTCTTGCTCAGGATAAACTGCTGAGTCGATATTGCCATGTTCTGTTGTAAGTACTCTAGGGTCCGCAACAATTGAGCTAGAATGCTATATTTTTGCACCCGAGTATCGTTTTCCATGGGGAGGTCAAGTTCAAAGATGAGCCATATTGGTCCACGTTTTGGTTTACCTACCATATAACGATACCTGCCGATTTTCGGTATTGTGAGGATTTAAGCTACATTGTTTATCCGAACTAGCTGTAAGTTGACACTTGAGGTTCCCAGTAGTCACAAAACTATAACTGTACCTCACGATTTTCTGTGTTTGGAGGATTTTACAAACCTTTTTGACCGAACTACCTCGTATATAAAATTTGAGGTTCGCAGTGGTCACAAAACAACTCCACCAAAAATTGTCAATATAGGCCCCTTTTTTGATATATCCCCCATATAAAGGTACCCCGGTGTTTTGACCGAACCATCTGTAACTCAACACTTGAGGTTCGCAGTGGTCCTAAAATTTCTGCACTAAACATTTTCAACATAGATCCATGTTTTGGTATAGCCCCCATATACTCGTAGTAATACCTCCCGATTTTCGGTATTTGGAGGATTTTAGCTAAAATTTTATACCGAACTAGCTATAATTTGCTATTTGAAGTTCCTAGCGGTCACAACACCTCTCCACCCAAAATTGTCAACATGAGTCCATGTTTTGGTATATCCTCCATACAACGGTACCTCCGATATTTTGAGTATTTTAGCTACATTGTTAAACCAAACTACCTGTAATTTGATATTTGAGATTCCCAGTAGTCGCAGAACTTCTCCACCAAAAATTTCCAACATAGGTCCATGTTATGGTTATGTCCCCATATGGTGGTGTCTTCCGATTTTAGGTGTTTTTAGAAGTTTAACTATATTTGTTGACAGAAATATATGTAATTTGAAATTTGAGGTTCATAGTGGTCACGAAACTTCAAATGTTGACACCAAAAATTTTCAATAATATTTGGACGATCTTTATCGCTGTTTAACATCTATGTCTCCTCCATCACTCACATTTCCATACCCTAAATTGGGTATTTCTCGATCTTTTTCATATATTCTTAAATTACTCCACCTTATATTCTTATTTTCGTATTGAAATAATTTGCGTAATTACAAAACATGACCAACAATTTGAGTTAAATACCTTTCGTTATTTTTGTTGTCGTTGGTATTTGAATTGAAAAAATGATTTAAAATAATTTTCAATTATTTCATTATGACCTGTAACTTTGTTTGATGTGTAAAAAAATTACATTCATACTTCAGTACATACATATGTATGTATGTATGTACATTAGGGTTATAACTTTTTTACAACTTCATATTGCTGTATGATGGCGTGATGTGTTTCTACATAAGAATACATAGAATGCTAGTAATAAGGTGATTCGGTGAAAAAACCTCACGCATAAAATTATTTTCAAATTTGAATTTATCAGAATTATGGGCAATTTTCTCGAAGTCACTTTAAGCAGATATATAATTGAAAATAAATTTTAGAGCCACATGAGATAACCAAATTGACATAACATTTGATTCTCACGAATTTTATTTATCTTTAATTCTGAGAATCATAAAAATATCATAAACGCTTTTTTCAAAGATATAATTTTTGAACAAAAAAAGAAAAAAAAAATCAAAAAATTTCAAGTCCTTTGTGCATGACCGTTTTCAATATTTGAATGGAATAAACGTTATTTTAGTTATTAGTAGGCTAAAGTTTACTCATTCGTGCAATTTAAGATTTTTTTTTTCATTCCATACATTTTTTCAAAAATAAAAAAAAAAGAAATTAAATGATTTGTGCGTGAACTTTTTTTAAATTTCAATGGAATAAAAATTATTTCAGTGATTAGTATGAAAAGTTTATTCATCCGTGCTACAGGAAATCATTTTTGAGAATAAAAATTTTGAAAAATCATAGCCCTAATGTACATACGTACGGTTGTTCGCCAACACAATGGGAGTTTGTTACGTTCACACAAAGCTTAAACAAATTAGTGACTGTAAAAATAAATAAATAAAAAATAATTAAAATAAACATTGCAACCAGCAAGTGTTGATTGTTGTTGCAACAACAATAACACCATCACCAACATTGGGCAAATGAACTTTTTCCCAAAACAACTACTCTGAACTCAGATTAGTAGTTCATTCCACAATGCTGCAAAGCCATGTAAATTACATTTTTCAGAATGGCTTGTTGGTAAAGTTTTGGAATGTAATTGTGATGTGGGTGCTGTTGTTGCTGCTGCTGATGATGATAATGGTCATAATGATGATGGCTGGTTGGATCTGTTGTTTGTTGGTTGGCTGGATTTTATGAACGAACATTGTGTGGCTAACTGGCTTATAAACCACTTAAGTTGTGTTAAGAGCCAAAATTGAAAGCAAACAAAACTAAGAGGGACAGTGGGTCAGCAAAGAAATGCCAAAAACGCAATGGTCCACAAATTTCCCGCAAGGAGGGCTTATATTATGTATATCAAAAAATAAATTATAACTTCATGTTAAGCTCAATGGTGAGGTGTAAGGGCTTTGGTGGCTCTGAACATTTGTCCCATAAACCGCACAAATAGTGGATTTCCATTTTTCCGATCTCTTGCATTTGCTTTATAATATGGATACCACGAGTTTTAATATTTTTGGTGGTAATAATGGCTGTCGAATCACTTTCCAATGATCGTTATTTGTGGCAAAAACTATTTATTGGTAAATTATTCCTATCAATATTGTTTTTGACCCACTGTACTCCTCTCTCACATATCTGATGATTTTTGAATGAAATGCAAATTGTATCGGAAATCAACGTAAAATGAGTTTGTAACTTTTTTCTTCTTGTTCGTCTCTTGCTCTCCTCCCCTAAAGGCCTTTGTACACTAATTCCAATTTACCACAAAGGCCCAAAGAAAACAAAAACTGTTATTTTTTCCTGTGACGGAGGGACATCGAAAAAAAGAATTGGAAAACAAATCTGCAAAAACGACATTCAACACCTGAGCATGCTTATCATAAGAAAAATCAACCTACTCATACCACATCACACATCGCAATATGCAAACAATTTAATTGCGACACTCTACTTTTGAAGCTGATTAAATGCTGAAATCCCAATGACTGAGCGTTTGACTGAGATGTGAGCGCGTGTGTGTGTCTTTACATGTGAGAACACAACAGGAAACTTGAAGAACAACACAACAAAATTGACAGTCATTTAATTGAAGACGCAGCGAACAAATAATCAAAATCAGCTTTTAATCCCCTCGTACGCTAATTACCATGGCCAGAGTCCAAAGCTGTTGTTTGAAGTCAATGACAGTATTTTGGTAGTGCGGTTTTGTGTGTGTTTACAGTGGTTAATGAAATTGTGCAAATGTGTTGTTGTACGTTAAAAATTTATGGACACTTACTTATTTCGGAGGTCTGTCCTACAAGTCCAGCAAGAATAGACTTCCAACAACTTCGATTTCTTTCTGCGCCTTTGCAACTGTAAATGTCACATTTCGAGATCAATCCTACGACGGACGGTTCTATGTACCGGATTGACTCGGGGAAATCTTCGATCAGGGCCGTCACCTCAACAAATATTTTTTTGTGATCTACCATGAGGCGGCTATACATCCAGAAATGACTGCTCCGAGCTCATTTGGGCCGTGCTGGCTTAGAAAATAACCCCGAACCACGGATCTGTCGGTTTGCTAGATCCGCATCCACGACATTTCAACATCGGTGGGGTGGGGGCAAACGATGCGGGCCATCGTGAACTAGATACTTTCATATAGTTCAGTTGGCACAACTCTACAGTACATACATGGAATGTGTGATCCGCCGAGGTAGAGGTCTTTATTGTGTACATAACGGTAATGAATGCTTTATATATGATATTAGTTCGCGTTTGGATGGCATCTGGTTCTAAGCAATGATCACAGGGGTACGACATGCAGCGGCACTGACCAACAAAGTGATAGCTTCACATTTTGCACGGTGAACGATGTCGCTCATACACGGGATAAAAGAAGATTTCCACAGCTCGTCAAACAACACCGTAGTGATACCCGGTCTGATATATGATGTGACCTGACAATCCGTCCTTTCGTTTGTCTCGTAATACCTGCCTATCCTCGTTTCCGTTAACATACCACCGTACATATCCGAACCGTGGAAATGGTGATTGACAAGGGTTCAGATTTTTTATAAGTCACCATTTCAGAGATATCTGGTAGCTGAGTTAGTCTACAGGCGGTCGCTATATACATGCTGCAAGCAGAGAAAAAATATTTTTCGCTTTTGTTGGAACAAAAATATCTGTTTTGGTTCCAAAAATGTATTTGTTTTGTTCAACCATTGTGATCCAAATCCAAAAATACCATCTTTTGTTCCAAACATAGAAAACAAAAACAACTTTCGAATTTCCGCAATATTGTAAAAATCGTTAACAATACCGATTGTAGGAACTATCATAATCTAATTTTGTTTACAAAAAGTATTGTCAACCCAGAAAACCAGCCCAGAAATTTTTGATTTGAGTGTATATACTTCTCATATACACTTTTCACATAACTTGGATATAAATGTCACGTATAATATTGCAATCATTGATGAACACAATACATGGTTTGCTGCATTGGCTGACAAAAAAGACAAACAGAAAGCCACAAGCACCTACCACAACATAAGGAACAATTAAACACCATGAAAAAGTCCGGTATAACACCAAACCTCAAAGCACAATGAAGATAGAAGAATGAAACAAAACAGAAACAAATAAAAACAAGAGTCTCATTGTTGGTATACATACACACAAAAACAAAGATAAAGGCATCATGTCATACAAACAAAACTCACCATAATTGTTTTTTTTCAACACGGCATCGAATAGCGAGAGAAGAGAAAAAAATGTCGAAGAAAAGAGAGAACTATTGTCCAGTTGACAAAACCCAATTGTTGGAATCACAATACTACATTTGGAATTTAACAATATCTTTACAATACATATTTTGCTCTTCGAATATTGTTGTATCAATCATATTTTTTTCTCTGCGTGTGGTCGAATACCCCATATAAAACCAAACTTTCCGGCAGAGACGACTTGACCAGTAAATGAAAGTGATGAACTTTGTCGTACGAACCCAAGGGTTAGGAAACATACTCTTGAAGTCAAAAGCTTAAGCGGAAAAAGTGACTAGAACATTTGAAGCCAAAGGTTAAACCACTCTCGAGCGTGAGAAAGAAAGATGATAGAATGGATGGGACTTTCAATTGCGTGGCAGAGACAAATCCGAAGAGGTGTGCGTTTTTTTACTGGCAATTTATAAAGCACCCGAGAGTGAAGGGGAGTGTGTTATGCCCTCTCAGTTGAGGAGGTATCACTATAAATTACGATGAGCGAAACGCAAAGTTATCCAAAGCGTTTGATCTACGCGGAATATCAATGGTAATGCTAAAGGTCACAAGTGTCCTCAATTTATCTTTAGCCACCCATATTGTACCAGAAGACTGGAAAGTTGACAGGATGGTCTCTCTACTGAGGGAAGAGTCGAATCGTACAAGTTCATTTGTCTCTAATATCTAATTGTATCGAATATCCTAGAGGCACTACTACTCCTCAACAATAGCAGTTTCCCAGTTGTACAACATCAGCATGGATTCAGGCTCTTGACCTATCGACGGTCTTCGATACAGTCAGCCATGCCAAGATTTTCAAGAATATTTCCTAATACTTTCCTACAGTCCTGTGTGAACACCGGTCGCTTGTGTAATTCAGAAATAAGAAGCCTACGACCCGTAGAGAGAAATGAGGCTATATATTTCATGATGTCTTCCAGGTTCCGACAAAAATTATACCTATAATATTGGCTACAATGCTCAGCCATTTGCGACAATATCTGAAGTAGTCAAGTCAATGGCCGATAGCCATTGAAACCTTGCACCTTGTTATGCGGCGCCAGTGCAGCGCCAGCGAAAAGTAGTGAATAACATTCACATGTGCCAGAATACCGAACTGATGACTGCAACAGGGTGCCTGAAATCAGTGGACCATTTTCAGAAGAAGACAAGATATTGTCGACGTAGTACCTGCTTCGGTGTTATCGCCAGGAGCATCCTTGCCACAATCAAGTGGACACATCAGGAAATGTTTTCATGATTTAGAAAGAGAGAGGCCCAAAGGTACAAGCGAGGACCTCTAGATCAGCGATCCTATCTGGCAGGCTGCATCGATCTGATTCAGTTGCGCATACAGTACAAAGGTACAGTTTGAATGCCAGCGGCGAGGGCAAACACGAGTTATTTTAGCAAAATTAAGATTCGGACGATGCAGCAGCTGACATAATTCGTATTGGGACCGAATTGATAGCACGACAGGACATGTCCTGCATATGGATTCGGACCGCACGATACGCTGAATTTGCTTAATTGACCAGCTAAACGCAATCAGCTGTCTCCTGTTTTTTATGGATGAAGCAAGTCCAGGTTTCAGAATTAAGAATCTCGGCACAGGAGGCCTTTAGGTGCTCTATGAGAAGTTCCCTGAGTTGCTTTCTCCCACAAAAGTAAAAAAATTTCGCATGTGCGCAGTTTAAAAGCTGTTCAGGGATGGTCTTGTAAGCTTCAGCGACGCTAGTCCTTTTCGCCTTAAAAGACCCCCTAAAAAGACCCCCTGCAGGAACCCCTCTACAAGTAGAAGACCTTTAAGTACTTCTAGCAATAGTAGCCTCCTTTGTGCAATGGTATGCACGCCCGCCTTGCACACAGAAGGTCGGGGGTTCGATTCCCCGGCCAGGCAAAATCAAACATTTTTCAACGGTGGCAAAATACCCCTCAGTAATGTTGGCGACATTTCCTGAGTATTTCAGCCTTGAAAAACTTCTCCACAAGTGGTGTCTTAAGACACGCCGTTCGGACTCGGCGATAAACAGTAGGTCCCATATCATTGAGCTAAATATGAATCGGGGTGCACTCATTGATATGAGAGAAGTCTCCCTTGTCCCGTATGGGATGTTGTGGAACAATGTTTAGCCTCCTTTGATGGGATTTCTATCTGTAGAAGACCCCTTAGAGGGGACTTCTATCTATAGAAGGCCTGTTTGAGGGCCCTCCAATCAATAGAAGACCACTCAAAGGTACTTGCATCTATAGAGTCTCATTTGAATGGACTTCTATATAGAAGTTTCCTTTCAAGGAACTTCTATCTGTAGAAAACCTCTTTGAAGTGTCTACTATCTATAGAATATCCTTTTGTTGGGGCTTCTATCTACAGGAGTATTCTCGGAGGGGACTTATATCTATAGAAGGCCCTTTCAATGGGTTTCTATCTATAGAAGTCTCCTTTGAAAGGGCTTCTATATATCGACACCTCCAAATAATAGGATGCTAAGTCTAAAAAGTGAGTTTTGCAGGAGAAGCTCTCAAAGTGTGGAAAAGTCAATATTTGTTTATAACTTCTGTTCGGCTTGACCGATCATTACCAAAATTTGACAGAATTTAAGTCAAAGGACGTTCGACACCTCCAAGTACTAGTCTGCTAATTCTGAACAGTGAGTTTTGCAGGACAAGCTCTAAAAGTTTGGAAATTTCTTTGACTTTCAGTACTATGCTAAGTAAATATTTGTTTATAACTTCTGTTCGGATTGTCCGATTATTACCAAAATTTGACAGAATTTAAGTTAAAGGACTTTAAATATAAAAATGTAAAGAACTTGAAAACATGCTAAGTCGACTTAGCATACTATTGTTTGGAGGCGTCGATATATAGTAGACCACTTCTTCAAAAGGGTCTTCTATCTATAGAAAACTAAATTGGATGGACTTCTATCTACAGAAGACTCCTTTGAATGGATTTCTACCTATAGAATAACCCTTTGAAGCGATTTTTATTTATAGAAGACCCCCTTTCAGGAGACTTCTTTCTATGGAACACTTCTTTGCTGTGAATTCTATCTGGAGAATACCCCTTTGAAGGGATTTCTGTCTGTTCAGCCAGGTGAAAGGCACCAACTACGGGGCTGTATCAAAGTGTGGACCTATTTTTAAAAGTTTTGTAACAGCAGGGGACCTCAAAAGTCAAATTACTGTTAGTTCCGTCAAAAAAATTAGCTAATACCCTTGAAATACCGAAAATCGGGAGGTACCGTTATATGAGAACTATTTCAAAACATGGACCTATATTGACGATTTTAAGTGAAGACGTCAAATTATAGCTACAACTTTTTCAGATGTAGATCGAAACATTTTAGTTAAAATTTGTAAAATTTCATTTGTAATTCGAGAATTCCATTTGTAATTCGAATTATTCTATTTGTTATTCGAATTTTTTCCAATTATTCCATTTGCAATTCGAATTATTCTATTTGTTATTTGAATTATTCCATTTGTAATTCGTATTATTCCATTTGGAATTCGAATTATTCCATTTGTAATTCAAATTATTCCATTTGTAATTCGAATTATTTTATTTGAAATTCGAATTATTCCATTTGTAATTCGAATCATTTTATTTGTAATTCGAAACAAAAAAATTACAAAATATTTTTTGTATAGATTTTATATCTGGCTTTTTCGAATAACAAATAAAATGATTCGAATTAAAAATGGAATAATTCGAATTTTAAATTAAATAATTAGAATTACAAATGGAATTCTCAAATGAAATGTTACGAACTTCAAATAGAATTCTCGAATTACAATTAAAATAAAATTTTAGCTAAAACCCTCAAAATACCGAAAATCGACAGGTACCGTTATATGGGAACTACATCTTTTTTGAGATGTAATTCGAATTATTTTAATTGTAATTCGAGAGTTTCATTTGTAATTCGAACTATTCCATTTGTAATTTGAATTATTCTATTTGTAATTCGAATTATTCCATTTGTAATTCGAATCATTTTATTTGTAATTCGAATTATTCAATTTGTAAGTCGAATTATTCCATTTGTAATTCGAAAAAAACCAGATATAAAATCAATACAAATAGTACTTTCGAATTACAAATGGAATAATTCGAATTACAAATGGAATAATTCGAATTTCATATGGAATAATTCGAATAACAAATGGAATGCTTCGAATTTCTAATGGAATAATTCGAATTACAAATGGAATAATTCGAATTACAAATGAAATATTTCGAATTACAAATAAAATGTTTCGAATTAAAAATTTAATAATCGAATTACAAATTAAATGTTACGAATTACAACTGGAATGTTTCGAATTACATCTGAAAAAGGTGTAGTTTTGGTGGAGAAGTTTCGTGACCACAGAGAACCTCTAATGTCAAATTACAGCTAGTTCTGTTAAAAATTGTAGCTAAAGTCCTCTGAAAACACCAAGAATGGACGTTGGTTGTTTTCCTGTAGAAAATCAAAAATCTAGAAACCTGAACCAAAGAAATATTGTCGGAAGCACAATATTTCTCCCAGATTGGATTGCGTGAAAATAGAAGAAAATAAAAACACAGCACAGTGGATCCACTTGTATGGAGAAAGTGGCCAAAAATATTTAGAGTGTAAAAATCAATCCAATGCGCCGGTTACAGCTTTGTGCTGCTGCGAAGATTGTTTTAAGAAACCACGAGCGTAGCATTCTCCCCCTTTTCCTTTCTGGAGGGGGTATACGGTAAGAATTGTTTTATGCTGTTAATACAAAATGACATGAACAAAGGCCCCGATTATCTTATGATGCAAAAATAGGCTTGGGGAAACAAAAAAATCTCCAAAACAACATAAAATCCAACAAATTTAGCGGATAAAAAAATCAAAATTTTTGTCTGAAAAATGGTAAAGTTTTTAATATAGACCTTATAGCGTTCTTCCTGGAAGGCACGTACCGCCAACTTATGACACATTTGGAAGAAGATTTCCTAATTTTGCCACTGATGCCAATTATGTTAATGTACGTGGTTAGATAACAGAGTTATACGCTAATATATCCATAGAAACCCTCATCTAGGGCAGCTTTAGTCAGCGACCGAATTGACATTACAAAATACAAAATATGAATCGGGGTGCACTCATTGATATGAGAGAAGTCTCCCTTGTCGCTTGTGGAACAATTATAACGCATTAAAATAATCATTTGCGACCCAACGGTAATACACAGACGGGCGGACCGACGGACATGCATAGATCGACTGAGAATTTTTCCCTGATCCTGAATATATATACTTTATTGGGTCGCAAATGGTTATTTTAATGCGTTATAATTGTTCCACAAACATCCCATAAGGGACAAGGGAGACTTCTCTCATATCAATGAGTGTACCCCGATTCATATTAGCTCAATGATATGGGACCTACAGTTTATCGCCGAGTCCGAACGGCGTGTGTAAGACACCACTTCTGTAGAGAAGTTTTACATGGTTGAAATGCTCAGGAAATGTCGCCAACATTACTGAGGGGTATTTTGCCACCGTTGAAAAGTGTTTTGATGTTGCCTGGCCGGGGAATCGAACCCACGACCCTATGTGTGCAAGGCGGGTGTGCATACCATTGCACCACGGTGGCGTTACAAACAGAAAAACTAACTTAATATGAATAACTGGTTTTATGAATTCAATCGTCTCCGACTTCGTGAGGGTCATCAAAAACGGCCACTGTGACAGAAAAAAATTAAGCCGTGTGTGAACGGATAATGCAACATCGCCATGTTATATACTGTGAAATAGAAGCATCTTTGGGCATTTATTCCACCAACTAAGATTTGATAGTGGATGAACACATGGACGCAAAAATTGGGGTTTGTCGTTAGATCCAGCACAATATGACAATAGCTCAATATAAGGCTTTTGTCGATTTGTGCAATGAAATTTTGAATAAATACGATCGTCACAGACGACGAATTTTGGATATATGCGTATGAGCCCGAAACAAAACAGCAATCGATAGTAGGGGTATTCGAAGATGAGCCAAATCCTACGAAAGTTTTTCATCGAAGAAGCACTTCGAAGCAAATGGTCGCCTGTTTCTTCAACAAAACTGACCATGTGCCGACTATACGGCTTCAGGAATGGTTAATTCTGAGTGGTACACTACCATGTGTTTGCCTGAAGTCTCCGGATAAATTCGAAAAACGAACAAGAGAGGAGGAAGTGTCTCAATCGAAGTGAAAAAAGTGATTCAACAATTGTTTTCATTGTTAGGCCAGAAAGTTAGTATCCAGTAAATGGTTCGAAAGTTTAAAAAGTTCACGCAAGTGACGTTCTGGTAAAAAATAAGTGAAGATGAATGTGCTACCTGTAGAATTTTGCGCTAAAGGTAAACTTTTTGCCTTTGATGCTTTGGCTTTACGTCTACCTTAAATAACCACATTTCTTACTATATCTGTTCTGATTCTGTTGCTGGTTTGCAACAAATTTTATATCGGTTTTATCCTTAATGTACTACTTTTTGCATTTTTACATTAAAATATCAAAGAAAAAATTTAAAATTCATTAAATTGCCAAAATATATGCATTCTTTGCCCAAAGTAGCCTCTTCCCTTCCTTTCTCCACAAAATCAAAAAAAATCATCGTTACAAAATTCGGCCGAAAGTAAGATAAAAAAAATCATTAAACAATGTAATCTAAGTAGCACTTGAACACTTTGACTTGTTTTGTTTGAGGTGTGAATTCGTTGTACAACGTCGGCTGGTTGACTGACTGGTGAACTTTAGCTTTTGTTATTTTTTTCACACTTCGAACTGTTGTTCGGAGCCCACACAAAAAAACCCAGGCAAATGTCAAAGGCGGCTTACAAGTGTAAGTGCAACAATGAGAAATTTGCAACGGAAGGAAGGACGATAAAGCTATGAAACGGATTTTGGTTGTACTGCTGCCGCTGCCCGTTGCATAAATATGTTTGTAAGCGGTTACAGCAGAAAAAAGTCAATTAATTTTGAATCACAAATTCAATTGCATTAAATTGTGGAATTGAATGGCTGCAACCTCAAGTGGCCCTTGAAAGGGTTAATTTATGCCATGGCAATGTCAGAGGAGAAAAAAGAAAACAACCAAAAAAGCAAAGAGAAAAAAAATTTATGATTGGGAGAGAGGTGAGGTAGTATTCCTCAGCAGATATTTTTGTATTATTTTGCTTAACTCTCCTCGTGCTTGGCGAGAAGATGTTCAAAACCAACAACTTGTCGAAATTGTTAGATTAGATTGGAAACAATGGACATTTTTGTTGTTTTATTATATTTTATGGCTTTTTGGAGTTTTTTTCTATAATTGGCTTTTAATTGTTTAATAGAATTTCGCAATTTCAATTGATTTAACTTTTGATTTAAGTGGCAATTTTAAACAATTAGAAAGTTTCAACTACTTTTTTTGTTTTCTTTTGTAATTATATTTATCATGTGCTAATTTTCGAAATCAAAAGAAGAAGATTTTCAAGTGGGTAGATTCAAATAAGATTCCGCCTTTTTTATATCAAAAATAAATTCAATTATTTATAACGTCAGAATCACTTTGTTTGGAGGCAAACACATTTCGTACAAGTCCATTTTTGTAGGATACATATCAGAAGGCTCTCTTTGCTCTCAATATATGTTTGCCTTGACCATATGTCTGTTAATTCTACTTTTTAAATCCCCCATTCTAAGAATAGGGAATGGGTAAATTTCAGCAGGATATTCTAAGATTAGGGACTTGCATTTATGCCTTACATTTATGCCTTCCAACGAAGTCATGTTCTCTGGGTATATTACCCAGAAACAGCTTCAAATAAACCTCAATCTTTCTCTCGTCCATTGCTACGGTAAAATATTCAAAAATATATTTCTTTGCGAAATCATTCAAATTGACACATCATTTGTGAAATATGCACAAGAAGAAGAAGCGAATCACATGCCGCTCTACATCAAATGTTCACCTAGCCCTGAGTGGTTTAATTTTGTCTGCTTTTTATGTTGTTTAGACGTGTTTATGTTCATTAAACTGTTGATGAGAGATGATGGCTATTAGTAAACGGTATCAAATATCAAAGACATTTTTTTGCTACTCGTGTCATTTTATTTTGATGGGAAAGTGAAGTGAAAATTTGTAATATTAAGAAGCTTTTCATTCAATTTGCAAGTGAACGGATTTTTTGGCATTTAAGACAAAACAAATTGTTAATTTAAAATAAATAGCGAGTCCAAGCTAAAACAGATTTGGCTGGGCGCAAAAAAAGGTATGCAAAAATAAAACAGCTCTTTGCAAATACGTTGCTTAAAAACATACCCTAAACGTTTTAAGTTTCCTTGAACATAAAATATGTAAAAAATTTATTACCCTGAAACACCCAGTTAACTGGGTGTTCCACAAATTATATTTCTTATAACTGTTGCTTCTGTTTGAAATTTCAAAAATAATAAATCCCTTTATTTCTTCTCATTGCAGGCTTCTCACCTCTAAAACAATTCCCCAACAATGGGAATTGTTTACCAGGTAAGTTTCTTTCAAATACAGATAAACCATTATTTATGCCATATTAAGGATCAACAAATATCCCCCTATTTTAAGGGGAAATGTTCCCTTTTTTATTCTTCACAATAAATTAAAACAAAAACATCTCAAATTCCTTCGAAATCCCTTTGAGTTTATTTCATTCGCAAAAAATACACATAAAAGGCATTTAAAACAATGAAGCCGCCACTCATTCCGTCCCTTTCATTATTCAATATCCTCATACACTTGGCACAAAACCGCAATATATCCTTCAAATCTCACTTATACATATAGACTCATACACAACCATCATGGAGTTTAAAAGGTGTGAGAGTTTTAAACTCAGGGTTAATTTCTTGCGGTTATTCAAAGTGTAGAAATGGCATGATTTTAATACGCATGGATTTTATTGAGCACATTTCAAAGTGGATACGGAACACAGAAATATCGCCAATTTATTACAAAATTACAAATCAATTTATTATTGATCATTGTCATTGATCAAAATCAAAACTAAAATCATTGATCGAAATTATTTTTAAAAACCGACTGAAGTTATTCCTCAAAAAATAAGAAGTATATTAAAATAAGTAAGAACGGCGTTAAGTTCAGCAGGGCCGAACTTTTAATACCCTCCACCATAAACTGTATTGAAGTGAATAGGAACAATTAGTATCCTTTCGTTTATGAAAGTTCTAAGTTCTTACGCGGTGCGCTTGAGCCAACCTTAAATGGAAGGTGCTTACACCTGGGAAGTTTTTGCGGATTCTGAAGCTACAATGTTCATAGATGAGAAAAATCAAAACAAAAAAAAAAAAACTAAAAAATCGCCGAAGCCCTTTTTAATCAAATCGCGATTCAAGTTCACATTGTTAGAAATTTATTTGAGTATTCACGATTTTGTTTGGAAACCACAAGTCCTATGAAAATAGGACTAAAAAAAATATTGTAGCAGTGAAAATTCTCTACGAGATTGACCTTTATGATATTTGCGTAGGTTTTGCCGTTTTTGAGATATAGAAGTTCAAATGAGGATAATTTACTGACTGTATCGCCTCCTTATATTACAATGTCATGCACGTTGCGCCTTAACTAACGTTAAATGAAAGCCCCTTATACCAGGGAAGTTTTTGCAGATTCTGAAACAGCAATGTTAGGTTAGGTTAGGTTGAAAAGAGGGGTGATTCAAGATCATCACATGTCCTTAAAAAGAAAGGGCATACACTGAAGCCAGAAGAGGCCTGTTGTGCGCTCTAATTTTATGTGTCCTGGAAGTTGTTGTTAGTTTAGGAGTTCCGTCCCATTGACTAAGTCCCTCAAGTTTTTGAACCCGATGTCCTTGATAGGGTCGAGTCCTGTAATTATGTCGTTTCCCATTAGTTGAGTTCTCAAGTTTGTGAAAGCCTGACAGTGGCGGAGATAGTGTTCCAACGTTTCGTTGTCCTTGACACATGCCCTGCATTCACTACTCTCTGCACAGCCTATCCTGTGCAGATGCGCTTGTAGTCCTAGATGCCCTGTGAGGACACCGATCAGTCTACTGATATCCTTTTTACTCATCACTAGGAGGTCACTTGTTTTGTCCTGGTCTGGGTTTCCCAATAGGATTTTTGTAGTTTTTCCCTTTTCCTGGTTGTTCCATAGGGATACATGAACATTCTTTGCCCAAGCTTTTAGTTCTATACGCGTCGCCTTTAAAGGTTTGGCATTGTCTAGACTTACTGTAGGTAGCTCCCTGGCTTGTTTTGCTAAGGAGTTTGCTACTTCGTTTCCCGTAATCCCTATGTGTCCTGGTACCCATATAATGTTTACCGAGCCATAATGGGAATAGTCGTTAATTGAATTTTTACACTCTAAGACAGTTTTCGATATTGTTGCCTTACTTGTTATAGCTCTAATTGCTGCTTTACTATCTGTAAGGATGTTAACTGTGAGTGGCCTTGTATTTCTTTTAAACCAGTTCCGACATTCTGTGATCGCTCGGATTTCGGCCTGGAGGATCGTGTTATGATCCGGCAGACGAAGGGAGATCTTCGTTTCCGTGTCTACGATATAAAGACCCAGTCCCGTTCTCCCCCCTAACACAGCCCCGTCCGTAAACCCGCAGCTTCCAGCGGGAATCTGTGCAAGGGTTCCATCGATCCACATATCTCTGTCCGGTATTAAAACTTCACACAGAGCTACTTCACTTAATTCTGGTATCCGGTCCGATACTATTTGATTTATAGATTCATCCGTTGTGAACCGTAATATGCATTGGTGGTATGTTTGGTGGTCTCTTTTGATCCACTCGCTCAACGCTTTCAGTCTTATAGCCGCGATGGCTGCTTCATACCTTACCTGTATTTCTATCGGGTGGACAAATAGAATTGTTTCTAAAGCCCTAGTTGGTATAGTCCTCATCGCCCCGCTAATGCCTAGGCAACACATTCTTTGGACTTTTTGCAATGTTTCCACATTGTACTTTTTGTCCATAGCTGTCCACCATACAACAGATGCGTAAGTAAGAATCGGTCTTATTACGCTTCTGTATAGCCAGTGTTCATTCTAGGATTAAAACCCCATTTTGAGCCTATAGCCCTTCTACAAGTTGACCAACATCTATGTGCTTTGGCAGCCCTTTCCTGGATATGGTCTTTCCATTTGAAATTCCTATCTAGGATTACCCCCAGATATTTAACTCTTGGAGATATAGTTAATGTCTTATTCAGGAAAACTGGTTCCTCTACGGAGCCCAATTTCGTTTTCCTAGTGAAAATACATAACTCTGTTTTTTCCGGGTTAACATTAAGACCTCTTGGTCTAGCCCAGTTGTAAGCTATATTTACAGCCTCTTCGGCTCTCCTGCAAAGTAGATTTGGATTCTTTCCCCTTAGAAGTATTATAACGTCGTCTGCATAACAGACTGGTTCAAATCCTTCCTTGGTTAAGGACCTTAGTAAACTATTTATGGTAGTGACCCACAGAAGCGGCGATAAAATCCCCCCTGTGGCGTTCCCTGCCCTACTTTGTCTCTTCTTGTTACGTCATGTAGCGCGCAGCTTATCCATCTGTACCTTAGCATGTCGTGTATCCAGTTCCTCAGCGTTCTGTCTACACGAAATTCGTCTAAGGAGTGGATCAGCGTTTCCGTGCTGACGTTGTTGAAAGCACCTTCTATGTCGATGCAAACTGCGAGTGTGTACATCTTCATTTCGAAGGTCCTCTCTATGTGGTGTACTTACTACCTCATGTAATGCGGTTTCCACTGATCTACCTTTCACGTATGCATGTTGTTTATATTTCAACATGTCGTTGGGGATTTTGCTCTTGATCATGGTATCGACTGTCCGTTCCATTGTCTTGAGTAAAAAATATGTTTAACTTATCGGGCGATAAGATTTTGGTACTGCGTAACTTGCCTTACCTGGTTTGGGTATAAAAACCACCCGTGCCTCCTGCCAGGCTATGGATGTATACGCAAATTTTAAGCACGCGTTTAAAATTTTGACCAGCTTGGACGAAATGTAGTCCACTTCCCTTTGAAGTAAGGCCGGGAAGATTTGGTCAGGTCCTGCTGCTTTGTTTGGTGAGAAGCTCATTATTTCTTGCTTAACCATAGAGCTGTCTATTTTTGGTACTTCTTCTGATGTGTGGACATTTTCCTTCAAAAGCACTGTTTGGGCCGCAGTGCTTGAAGGGAAGTGTGTTCTCATCAGAAGGCCTAAGGTTTCCTCGCTTGTTTCCATCTTCCTTCCCATTTCATGAACCATTAGCTCGGCTTGTGTATGGGTTTTGGATAGAAACTTTTTAATTTTTGATACGTCATTTACGCTATCTACCTGTTCGCAGAACAGTTTCCAGGAGTTGCGTTTGGCGTTCCTTGTCAGTTTGTTGTATTCTTTTAGTTTTGATTTGTAGTTGTCCCAGAATACAGCTAATTTTTTTCATTTTGCCCTATTGTAAAGTCTACGGACCTTTTTGCCTTTGTTACGAATTTCCCCTGTCATCCAGGGTTTTTCGTAGGCAGACTTCCTTTCTCGGCTAATTTGTTGACTTTACTGTCAATGTCCTCTTTACTTAGGTATTCCTCATCTTCTCCTTGCGCTTGTCTGTACCTTAATTTAATTCCGAACTTGGTCCAGTTTGTTTTGGATTTGTTACGGAATGTTATCGGGTTTGGCGGTGGCCTTGATATTTTGAACCTAATATACCTGTGGTCATCTAAAACCCTCCAGTCATGTACCTCGTTTATTAGGTTTTCTGAACATATTGTTATATCTTGTACTTCCTCCCTAATTCTGTTAACAAAAGTAGGTTTATTTCCTACGTTAAGAGTTATTAGGTCGTTAGTATTCAAATAATCTAGAAGGGCTTGACCCCTTTTGTTAGTGTTAGTACTACCCCACGAAATGTGGTGTGAGTTAGCGTCGCTACCTACTAGTACTTCGTTACCTGTTTGCTTGATTTTCCTCACCAGCTGCTGCAATTCCGACGTAGGTGGTAATGTCGGGGAGTCGAACGGTAGGTATATAGACGCAAGGTATACATTACCATTCCCTTGCTTCAATACCGTGGTGTCCCACGATGACAACTCTGGAGAGAAAAGAAAGCATAAATTTTTATGGACTATAATACAGGTCCTCGGACGGGTACCTGTACTAGCGTAGAAAAGTTGATAATTTATATGCTTCAATCCAGAGACCTTATTCTTCACTGTCCAAGGTTCCTGGATTAGACCTATATGTATATTACCTTTGTTCATTTTCTCCATCAGCGCATGAGTTGCTGTTTCGCTCCGATGGAGGTTGATCTGGATGACCTCAATCATTGGTCGTCCAGTAGACGGTTTTCTTGGGAGGCGCTGATGGGTTCGTCTCCCTCTGTGTCTTCGCTCGGTAGGTTTTTCTCCCGGCTAGGTGGTTGGGCATCTTCCTCCTCTCCGACTCTTGCCCTCAAAGTCTTGAAGGTGACTGCGTTGCAGATATAGAACGCTCTGCCCTTCGTCTTTGAGAGACTGGCTAGTGAGAGGTCGTCAATTCCCACCACAAGCAGAGTGTCATCTTCTTTTTCCTCCCTGTGGAAGAATTCCCACCTCTTCACTTCCAAAGTCTCATTTTGTTTTTCAAAGACTTCGAGCATGCGCTCTGTCTCCAACTTGCAGCCATAACCTTTTACGAAGACTGCCGCTTTAGTCAGGTGAGGTACGTTCTCCTTCCTCACCAGCTTCAATTTACCGCCTTCCCAAGGGGTGGTTACTCCACTTATAACCTCCTCGAGAGCGGTCGGTTTTGCTTTTGGACCCAAGTAGAACCACAGGAAGTCCCCCTTGAGCTCGCTGCTAATTATGTTTATTGGGCCACTTCTCAGGATGTGATCCAATATTTTGTCGCCGATCGTTTTATTGATGGCCTCCTGGTGTTCTTTTGGCAATCTGCCGGACCCTCTACTGGTGTCGATCACTGCATAGCACTGTTCGTCCCTGTAGTACTTCCTGGCTACCTTGGAGTAAGAAGTTGGCGGCTCCGCTCCGTTTTCTGCGACCATCTTCCTCTTCTGGAAGGTCTTGGACTTCTTAATTGAGTCACCGGGTCTTCCAGAAGATTCTGCAGTCGCACTCACACCCTTCATGTCTGAGCTCACTTCTTCGCCCTCCTTCGGAGGGTTCTTTGGGCAGTCTCCTTCGTGTGGGTTTTGAATTGGTTTGCTCAGGGCATTCGAGTGTGGGAAGCTCTTTTTCTTCTTACTCGGCTTAGCGGTGTTCTGTTCCTCGGGAGACCTTGTCCTCTTCGCCGCTTCCGAGGAAGTGGAGGGAGTATCATTGGTCTCTTTTGGAGCATCCCGTTGTTTTTTTGTTAAGCCGCGCCTGGTTCTTCTTATACCTTCGTCTTTGGGCCCCAGTCCACCGCACTTTATTTGTTGTAAGTTTTGCGATGTTATCGCTTATTTCTTCTACCATCTTTTGGACCTCCTCTTTATTTGGGTTTTCCACGACGGTAGTATTGTTTTTGCTGTTGCTGTCGGATTCGTAGTCAGGGTCGCTCCCATACTCTGATGGTTGGGTCCAGTTTAATCTATCCCTAGGCTTCCCTGTCTCCTCCTCCATTTTACCTTTAGGTTGTGTGCTTGTAGCCGTACCTTCGACCACAGATGCCAAGGCACCCACATCTGTGGGAGATGTTTGCTCACGATCGCTTGATGACGACGAGGTGTGACTCGCAGGCAGATCACTAGTCCCCGCCGGTACTGGGTTATTTAGGCCCTGCACCGTAACTTTTATCTCATTTTCAACATCCATATTTGTTTTTTGTTTTAGGGGAACATCCCCGTAGTCAGTTTTTTGTCCGCGGGAAACTCGAAGTTTCCAGAGGTAGGTGATCGTACCACTCTACCTCAGACAGTACAGTCACAAGTGATTTCCTACTTTGGGGTAGAGTGATACGATCGTCCACCTCCCCCTATCCGCCGGTGGTGACGCGCCCTGTAGGAGAACTGACAAACACCCTCGGGTAAAATACACTTTGTATGTGCATATCATGTGTCATGAATTCAAAGCAGAAGAAAAACATGATCAACAAAAGTTTACATCCGAAAAACTCTACGCAAATGCCGCATCACGTGTTTTGTAACAAATACTGCAAGTAGGTATCTATAAACAAATTTCAGTAAGGACCAATAAAAATTTATTAAAATTAAACGAATGTCGATTACGACTCCCCCGGATGCAAACGGATTTTCACGAAAGGACGACTCCACTTTGCACGATTTACATTTATTGCTGGGTAGCACCATATTTTACGTTGTTTTCTGTAAGGCAATATTACAATACAAATTTATTTAATTTAATTAGTACACATATCCATCTCGCTACATACATATGTGTGTATGTAAATATGTGTGTCTGTTACCCTAACTCTTTTTTAATTTTCTAATTAAAATAGTGTGAAACAATAAATCTTATAAATTGCTAATAAAATTTAAGTATAAACAAAAAACATTTGTATGCGCTACACGCTACCAAAAAATTTCCGGAATACCAGACGAAAATTTGCAGTGGAATTCAAAAATAAACAAAAGCATGGAAACTGAAAACAACCTGTTTGTGTGACATTCTACAGGCAAAACAGGATTTCTAACACCCGCACTTGACCATACATTCAAACATCCTACACAGACAGAAAGAAATTCACTTTCATTGCATCCACATACGCATCTCTACATATGGCTTTGATGTATGTACATATATTTGTAACAACTCTCTTACACACATTTGTAACATAATGAAATTTTCATTTTGTTGCATTTGTAACGGTAATAAATATTTGAACTTGTCGTCCTCTTCCCCTCTCCACGGCAGAGCAACTAACTCAATTCATAAAGACAAAAGTAGTACGACTAAAACAAATAGACAAAACAAATGCACATACATACATATTTATGTATGTACGATGTGTGACGTTGTAAGTTTATCACACACATTATACACACATAATTTTCAAATAGCTATTTACGTATACATACATGGAAGTCCTTTCATACATACACACACATTGATAAACACGTTTAACCCTTTCTTGTGTCACCAGAGATAACAGTGTTCCGAGTAAATATTTGAAATATGTATTTTAGTGAAAACATCAACAAGTGTACCGCTTACTCTTTCACTAGAGGCACAATTGCTCCATAAAAAGGAGGCAAGTACATCCTTCTGTAATAGGCGAATTGGTTTTACTATAGCAGGACAGTCGATCTATCGAAAGAAGACCAGTTGGTCCTCCTATAGATGACCAGTTGGTTCATCAAGAAGTAGGACTGTTGGTCCTTTTAAGAAAGGCTGTCGATCCTTTTACAGAAAGCAATTTCGTACTTCTGGTCATAAAGGATTTGACCAGTTGTCCTTCTATAGACGGATAATTGGTCATTCAATGGAAGTGTAATTCGTTCTTCAATTGAAGGCCAGTTTATCTTTTTAAAGAAAGATGGGTCATCATCCTCTACAGAAGGGCAGTTGGTCGTGCTAAAGCGGGACACTTGATTTTTTTTATAGGTCAGTAGGTCCTACTATACAGTACGGCAACAGTTGATCCTTCAGAAGGCCGTTGGATCTTCTATAGAAGGTCAGCTGGTCCATCTTTAGAATGCCGGTAAAGCTTTCAATACAAGGCCGGTTGATCCTTCTTTAGAAGGTCGGTTGGTCCTTCTATAGAAGCCTGGTTTGTCCTCCTATATAAGGTCTGTTGGTCCCTCTATGGAAGGGCAATAGAACGGTAGAAGAACGGTTTCCTTGAAGGCTTGGTCTTTCTATAGAAGGCCGGATGGTCCTTCTATAGAAGGCCGGTTGGTCCGGGTATAGAAGGAGGTTTGGTCTTTCTATAGAAAGCTTGTTGATCCTTCTGAAGAAAGCCGGTTTGGCCTTCGACAGATGACCGGTTGATCTGTCTATAGAAGGGCGGTTGGTCCTTCTATAGAAGGGCGGTTGATCTGTCTATAGAAGGCCGGTTGGCCCTTCTATAGAAGGCCGGTTGGTCCTTCTATAGAAATCCGGTTGGTCCGTGTATAGAAGGAGCTTTGGTCTTTCTATAGAAAGCTCGTTGATCCTTCTGAAGAAAGACGGTTTGTCCTTCGACAGATGACCGGTTGTCCGTCTATAGAAGGGCGGTTGGTCCTTCTATAGAAGGCCGGTTGGTCCCTCTATAGAAGACCGGATGGTCCTTCAATGGGAGGCCGGTTGTTCCTTCTATAGAAGGCCGGTTGGTATTTCTATAGAAGGCGGGTGATCCTTATATAGAAGGCCGGCTGGGCGTTCTATAGAAGACCGTTTGGTCCTTCTATAGAAGGCAGGTTGGTCCTTCGGCAGATGACCGGTTGATCCGTCTAAAGAAGGGCGGTTGGTCTTTCTATAGAAGGGCGGTTGGTCCTTCTATAGAAGACCGGTTGGTCCCTTTATTGCAGGCCAGTAGAACGGTAGAAGAACGGCTGGTTCTTCAATAGAAGACCGGCTAAACCTTCTAATGAAGGCTGGATGGTTTGTCGAAAGTAGGCCGGTTGGTCCTTCTGTAGAAGACAAGATAGCTTTTCTGTAGAATTCCAGTTAGTTCTTCTGTAGAAGGCTAGTTAGCCGTGCTATAGAAGGGGCAACTGGCCTTTTATAGATGGGTCAGTTGCCCACTTTTAGATGACCCAACTGGACCCTCATAGATCAAAGTGTTCTTAATGAAAATGTGTTCTTATTATTTCTTATCTTTCTATTTTGTTTTACTGTTCCATCTAACTGTAACTAAAACGCAAACGCAAAAGACCATAGATACATCCATAAAAACTAACACATAACGTTACTACCACAAAACATATCCTCTCATTGCCATTGACTCCAACAACGTCTCGCCTTGAACGTTTCTGTAGTCGTAAGGATTTGTTGGTGTTTAAAAACAAACTTTAGTCAATTTTAATTCCTTACAACAACAATAATAATAACAACCAGCAGCCGCAATAATAACACGAACCAAAGGATGCTTTTTAGGGGTTCATACATGCACGCATGTATATCTTGAGAGCTAAAGGGGGGAGCATGTACCAGTATTTGTTTTGTGGGTTGTATGGGTTTTTTTTCATCCATATGTGTTAACATGTTACGGCAATTTAACCCTTTCGTTACACACATTATTAACCGATGAACATCAGGACATCTTTAGATCCAAGACTGGTGTTTGTCATCGTTGCCTTTGTTGTGGAGATAATTGTGTCGTTTAGGTCGTTTATTTGTCCGTCTGTATGCCTGTCTGTACGTCTGTCTCTCTATCTATCGGTCTGTGTGTCGTTTTGGTTTGTATATCATTCAATTGTGCGTTTAGTTTTTTGCTTTTTATTTCAATTTGGTTGAGGTCCTTTGTCGGGGTGGTGGTTGTTGTTGTTTTCAGTGTATTTTGTCCCTGTTGTTTGTTATATTGAGATGTGGCATTGTTATTATTCATACACTAAATATGAAATTTAATGGATTAGAAATAAGAAAGATCTTATTTAAAATTAAGAGTATATGGGACAAATTCATTCCTGTGATAGATTGAGAAAATGTGGCTTCTTCGAACTCAGGAAGTAACGTATTACATTTAGTCTTTATTTTTAATACGATTTTTCTTATTTCTAAACCATTATTGACTATACATCTAAAACATGGATTGATTATACGCAGCTCAATATGAAATTAATTTAAAAATGTCTATATCAAAAATTTTGCTTTTATGGAATATGCATTCTATTTCCGACACTTCGCCAAATGAACCCCTTTTTCATAAAGGTTGGTCATTGCAATTACTCTCTCTAAGATTTTTTCATGAAGAAACTTGCGGTGGTTTGGCGTTTATTTATTTAGGACGACGTTTTAATATTTTATTAAAACAAATTTTATTTATTAGTGGAGACATATAAAAAACTTTCAACAGGCTATCACAAATAATAATTTACACCCTTCCACTTTAAATTATCTACTTACTTACTTACTTAGCTGGCCCATTGCAGAACATTTGTTCTATAGGCCGAACTAAGAAAAGATCTCCAATTCCCTCTATTTGTTGCTTCGCTTTCTGGAATTCCGCGCCTTTTCATCTCATCATCCACTTGTTTGCGCCATTTATTCCTTGGCCTGCCAATTCTGCGTGCAGCGCCAAGCGGTCCGTGTTTATACACCTTTTTAGCGGGGTCATCATCGCTCATTCTTATGATATGGCCTAGCCAACGCAATCGCTGCATCTCGATACGTTTAACAATATTGATGTCGTTGTACACCAGATACAGCTCGTGGTTCATGCGACGTCGATATTCACCGTCAACGCAGATTGGTCCGTAGATCTTTAGAAGAATTTTTCTCTCAAACACACCAAGCACTGCCAAGTCTGCTTGCGCAAGTACCCAAGCTTCGGAGCCATACATCAGCACGGGTAGTATCAGTGTTTTGTAGAGTGTTATTTTTGTTTGACGAGATGTGGCTTTGTTTTTGAACTGCTTACTTAAACCAAAGTAGCATCTGTTGGCCAATATAATTCTTCTTTTTATTTCACAACTGATGTCGTTTATTGTGTTTACGGACGTGCCGAGGTAGACGAAGTCTCTTACTACCTCAATATTATAGGAACCAACTTCCACAGTCGGTCCGAGCTCAATGGACGCATTGTCGACAACATCAACTTGGTCTTCTCACCGTTTACCACCAGACCCACTTTAGCAGATTCTCCTTCGACCTTCATAAAGGTATCAGTTACTTCTTTTACTGATCGGCCTATGATGTCTATATCATCAGCATAAGCAAGTAACATGTGACTATTGGTGTAGATTGTGCCACTTCTTTTGACGTTTGCCTCTCGTATAACCTTTTCCAGCAGGATGTTAAAGAGATCACACGAAAGGCTGTCTCCTTGTCTGAAACCTATTTTGGTACCAAACTTTTAGGAGAGGTTCTTTCCTATTTTAACTGAGGACCTCGTGTCAGTTTAAGTCATTTTGCAAAGACGGATGAGTTTTGCGGGGATACCAAATTCAGACATGGCTTGGAATACCTTTGAAAGCAGCGGGCTGTCGAAGGCTGCTTTATAATCGACAAAAAGGTGGTAGGTGTCGATCTGCATCCCTTGTGTCTTCTCCAGGATTTGCCGCAGGGTAAATATCTGGTCAATGGTGGACTTGCCAGGTCTAAAGCCGCATTGGTATGGTCCAATTATCTCGTTGACCATAGGCTTTAGTCGTTCGCACAATATCCCTGACACGATCTTGTAGGCAATAGGGAGTAGACTTATGCCCCTATAGTTAGAGCATACAGTCTTATCTCCAGATGGTGCTAACTAGCTGATGAATACACCTTATCAGCGTGTCGCCTCCGGTTTTGAACAGCTCGGCTGGTAAGCCATCGGCTCCTGCTGCCTTATTATTCTTCAGCCGATTTATTGCTGTCTTTACCTCATCTTGCCTGGCGGTATACATTCAATACCATCTTCTGGGATTGGGACTGTGGTATCTTCGTCGTCTTCGCTGCTATTGGATACCAACAGTTTTGAAAAATGTTCTTTCCATATCCTGAGTACACTATCTGTATCTGTTACCAAATTACCTTGGTGGTCTCTACAGGAGGATGTGCCTGTACCAAAGCCATCAGTTTGATACTTGACTCGTTGGTAGAATTTTCGAACTTCATTCTGGCTCCTGTACATCTCGATTTTTTCACACTCCCACTTTTCCCTGTATCTCTCTCGTGCGCTACGCGTTGCTACGGATTGTAAAGTAGCCCTATATGCCGCATTTTTCTCTTCGGTGGCAGCACGACACTCCTGATCATACCATGGATTCTTTGGTGGAGGCCTCTGGTATCCAAGTGGATTTTGCGGCTGTTTGCATGGAGTGGGCAATGCTTTGCCATTGCGCTGATATGTTATCGGATGAGGAGTGCTCTGATTAAGCAATTGGGCTAGTTGAGTGGAATATGCTGTGGCTATCTGTTGTGATTGCAGCTTAGCGATGTCTAACTTTCGTGTTGTGTCTGTTCGTACTTTGTTTGCTACGTTTAAGCGGGTGCGTACCTTTGCTGCAACAAGGTAGAGGTCCGAATCAATGTTTGCGGCTCGGAACGATCGTACATCTAACACTCTCGATGAATGTCGTCCATCTATCACAACATGATCAATTTGATTTCTTGTTTTCTGATCTGGAGACAGCCAGGTGCCCTTATGAATATCGAGATGATTAAATCTGGTACTGCTAACTACCATGTTTTTTGCAGCTGCAAAGTCTAACTACAAATCCGCAACCAAACTCGTGCTTTACGTCATGGCAGCTATAATACAGTGTGTCACCTTTAGGTGTTGTTGTGACGCCTTTCCCAATCCATCGTATTTCCTGTATGGCAGTAAAATCGGCCTTGTACTTTTCAAGTACGTCTGCCAATGCGAAGACTGCACCTTCTCTATAAAGAGTGCGAACATTCAAGGTGCAGATTCGCAGATCATGGTCCTTAAAACGTTTGCGGGGTTCGTCAACTTTAGAGGGGTTGTTTTTCTTTTCTTTCGTTTTTTCATAGTATGCTGTTTTTTCTAGGGGAGGGTTACGAACCCGACGCCCAAACCCAAGTTTTTAACGTTCTTATGGGAGAACGCGCGGCACATGCTAGCTCACTACCTTTAACGGGTGTTAAAGGCAGTTCCCCAGGTGACACCACGGGCAGGTCAGTGTCCACTTGAGATGAAAGAGGGACCAAGATAAATCCTGGGCTTTGCCATGTTAAAACCGGTCAGGACCGTTGCTTGGTATCTTCCATCCCCTACGTCACCCACTTTAAATTATTATACCTCACCTTTAACTCATCCATATGTGGAGCGTAAAATTTAACCTCTACCTCCTTAACAATATTTCAAAATTATAACAATAATATAACCATGAAATGTTTCCTTTTATTTTGCAACAATTTTTACAACTCTCACCAAATTTATAGAGTTATCAGTTTTCAACTCTTTTTTATGCGTATTAATCAAATTGGTTGCGGTAAAAAAATCAATTGTGTATCAATCAGACACAATGGAACAATAGGCGTTGAAGCACCCCCTTTTTAAGTGTCGTCACGCCCAATCTAATTGTTGACATATGCCTTAACTTTAACAAACCCCTATTACAGGTCAAAGACAATGACGTGGCAGATGTGTGCAAAAAAAACAAATAAAACATTGATGTACGTGGTGGGTAGAGAGGTATCTTGTGGTAACTTGAACTGCAAACTATATTAAGCGAGAGGAAGTGTCCAGACATAAATTCAATTGTCAATTGATATTTAAGTTTATTGAAAATTATAGGTAACCACCGTGCGATGTCCGTCTTCTGTCTGGCTGACTAATTGACAAGATAACTCGGAAAGGAAGTAACCGAATAATGCCGTGCCGTAATATTTCTTCCAAACTTAGATCACTGAGGTGTAAATCCCCCACCTTTTCGAAAAACGGTTTGAAATGTTGACCGAAGGTACAAGCAGAGAAAATGTTTGTTTTGTTCAAGCATTGTAATTGCAAATCCAAAAATACCAAATCCAAAAATACCATCATTAATGATATTTGCAATATTGCGGAATTTCGCAAGTTGTTTTTGTTTTCTTATGTTTGGAGCAAAAGATTATAATCTAGAATTTTATTATAATCTAGAATTTTTACAAAAACTGTTGTCACCCTAGAAAACGTGATACAGAAACTTTTGATTCGATTGTATATAATTCGCATATACATTTTCCACATAACATTGTATTTTTTAAATTTTCATGCTTTATTTGGATAAACAATATATTACAATTCATAAGTCCCGCGAAGCTGTAGGCTTGTCTGCAGGATAAACGTAAAAATAATAATAACAATTCCATTATTGCATAATGTGTTGATAGCTTAACTATGATACAGATTTCATATATCATAAAGTTATAAATATTTGCTCATTATTATATATCTAGTTAATGTTATTGGGAATTCATGAAATATTGTTTTAACATTTTTTATACCCTACACCACTATGTGTTTTGGTAAAAATTCATGTAACACCGCGAAATATTCGTCGGAGACCCCCAATGTGGTATACCAATCTTCATTTCTCGACGAGATAAAGCTATTTTGAGATGTGTGTCTGTCCGTCCGACCGTCCGTCCGTCTGTCCATTATAAATTGTAAACACGCTCCAGGCCGCAATTATAGACCGATCGTCACGACATTTGGTATGGAGGTCGGTTTCACATCAGAATATATCCCTATTCTTATTGGTGGTGATCGAGGAATATTTAGCGGGTGAAATGGACCAAAACATAATATTTATTAAATTTTGTAGGTCGCAATAATAGTCCGAGCAACGCGAAATGTTAAATAATGTAAGAGTATATGACAAAGAAGAAGTTTGCAATTTGAGATGACGATCAGATAATATTTAGAGGGTTAAATGGACCACAACTTTTGTCTAAAAATTGTGAACATTTTTAATATACAGCTTATATCTTTATTCCTGTAAGAGACATTCCGGGCAACTAAGCTATACTTAGAAGAGGAACGCTTGACCTTCCTAGTGATGTTAATTGTGTTGGTGTACATGATAAGATAACAGAGTTACAGTCTAATATACCCTGTTATTTGTTTGTAGTGTAATCATAAACACGCTAGAGGTCGCAATTATAGTTCAATAATCGTGAAATTTTGCACGAGGTAAGAGTTTAGGTAGAAGAAGATGCCTACAATTTTGGATGATGATCTGATATTATTTAGCGGGTGAAATGGACCAAGCCAAAACTTTGACTGCGATTTATTTGAAAATCCTTCCAGCGATTTTTTTTGTTTCTTGATTTTCCTCATCTCATTCCTCATCACACTGTGGTTTCAAAATCTGCAAAAACTTCCCAGGTGTAAGAAGCTTTCATTTAAAGTTAGTTAAGGCGCACCGTCTACGATAAGTTTATTTGTTCCATAAAGAAATTTTGTTTTGTGGAAAGCCCCGTCCGACTATAGCCATTGCTTACTTGTTATACCCTATACCACAATGTGGAAAAGGGTATTATAAGTTTGTTTTGGTAAAAATTCATGTAACACCGCGAAATATTCGTCGGAGACCCCCAATGTGGTATACCAATCTTCATATCTCGACGAGATAAAGCGATTTTGAGATGTGTGTCCGTCCGTCAGTCCGTCCGTCCGTCCGTCCGTCTGTCCATTATAAATTGTAAACACGCTCCAGGCCGCAATTATGGACCGATCATCACGAAATTTTGTATGGAGGTCGGGTTCAGATCAGAATAGATCCCTATTCTTATTGGTGATGATCGTGAAATATTTAGCGGGTGAAATGGACCTAAAACATAATATTTATCCAATTTTCTAGCGGCTCTGTAGGTCTCAATAATAGTCCGATCAACGCGTAATTTTAAATAAGGTAAGAGTATATCACAAAGGAGAAGCTTGCAATTTGAGATGGCGATAGGATAATATTTAGAGGGTTAAATGGACCAAAACTTTTGTGTGAAAATTGTGAAAATTTTAAATATACAGCTTATATCGTAATTCCTGGAAGTGACATTCCGGACAAGTGAGATATACTTGAAAGTGGAATGCTTGACCTTTCATTTGATGCCAATTATATTGGTGTGCATGATCAGATAACAGAGTTACAGCCTAATATATTCCGTTATTTGTTTGTAGTGTAATAATAAACTCGCTAGAAGTCGCAATTATACATCAATAGTCACGAAATTTTGCACCGGGTAAGAGTATAGGTCGAAAAAGATGCCTACAATTTTGAATGATGATCTGATATTCTTTAGCGGGTGAAATGGACCATTACTTTTTTAAGAAATATAAGGATTTTATTTTTGGTCGATATTTTAATTCCTTGAGGACATATATATTTCGCAAAGTAGCCTACATATGGGAAAAAGTACTGAGCTGTAGTAAATTGCAATAAAGTGTTTGCTAGATAACGGGCCTACTGCCTAATATATACTGGGTTCTGTGTAGAGAACCACATTTTTATCCCATGCTACATATTGTCTCTCCAAAAGTTTATGTAACAACACGAAATATTCGTCCTAGACCCCATATTTGGTATGCCAAAATTCATATCTCGACGAGATAAAGCGATTTAGCGATGTGTGTCCGTCCATTAAAAATTGTAAACAAACTTAAGGCCGCAATTATGGACCGATTGTAACGATTTTTTTAAGGAGATTGGGTTCGGGCCAGAATAGAAATGATTAGTTTTTGGTGATGATCGTGAAATTTTCATGGGATGAAATGGACCAAAAACAAAATTTTAACCAATTTTGTAGCGTACAGAGCAGAGTCAAAATAATAACCCGCAAAATTTTGAACAAACTTTTGTGTGAAATTGGTAAAAATTTCAATAACGTAGCGGTTAAACAACGGAAGTAGTAGTACTACATAAGTGGGTTTCATTACATTTTAGTTTGTGTGAACTAAATTTTCCTTTCCTGCTACAAAAATGTCTTTGTCATGCTAGATAACTTTGTGGTTTTGGTCATAAGTATAATTTATAATACTTATGACCAAAACCAAATTATTAAATTATAATTAAATTTTCACAATCATTGAAAAGAAGTTCCGTGGAGAGCGATTTTCCAGGGGTAGTGGTATAGGGTTTCCCATGGTCGGCTCCGTCCGACTATAGACTTTTCTTACTTGTTTTCTTTTATATTTATTTTTATTTTTATACCCAACACCACTATGTATGGGTATTATAAGTTTGTTTTGGGAAAAAATTCATGTAACACCGCGAAATATTCGTCGGAGACCCACAATGTGATATACCAATCTTTATATCACGACGAGATAAGGCGATTTTGAGATGTGTGTCCGTCCGTCCGTCTGTCCATTATAAATTGTAATCAAACTCCAGGCAGCAATTATGGAACAATCTTCACGATATTTTGTATGGAGGTCGGGTTCAGACCAGAATAGATCCCTATTTTTATTGGTGATGATCGTGAAATATTTAGCGGGTGAAATGTACCAAAAAGATATTATTTATCCAATTTTGTAGCAGCTCTGTAGGTCGCAATAATAGCCCGATCGACTTGAGATGGAGATCAGATAATATTAGAGGGTTAAATGGACCACAACTTTTGTGTGAAAATTGTGAAAATTTTTAATATACAGCTAATATCTTTTTTCCTTAAAAACACATTCCTCCCTCGTGAGTTATATTTGAAAGACGATCTTTTGACCTTTCCATTGATGTCAATTATGTTGATGTACGTGATCAGATAACTGAGTTACAGCCTAATATAATCAGTTTTTTGTTTGTAGTGTAATCATAAACACGCTAGAAGTACACGCTATTGCATGAAAAATATCCAAATTTTATTTTTAGTCAATATTTTAATTCCTGGAGGGCATATACCGGCAAAGTAGCCTACATATGGAAAAACAACTACTGACCCTGATGCAGATTGTAATAATGTGCCTGCTAGATAACGGGCCTACTGCGTAATATATAATGGGTTTTGTGTAGAGAACCACAATTTCCTCCCGTGGTACATTGGATTGTCTCTATTATGGGAGAAAAATTTTCAGTTCAGTTGTCCAATTGGATTTTTTATACAAATATTGCAGCATGGGGTCGCCTCGCCAGCTATTCTTTTCTAGGATTTAGGGTAAAGGGTTACATACAAAATACGACCAAAGATATGTCTCATCGAAATAATGGTTTTAGACCCCAAGTATGTTTGGACGAAATTCGTTGGAGTCGATTTAGCCCTGTTCGTTCATCTGTCTCTCTAACTGTCTAGCTGGCTGGTGCGCACGATAACTTTCGAACAGATCTACCGATTCAAACCAAATTTTATCATTCGTAATGTTTTGCACAAACTTAGTTTAAGTTCGAATATAGGCTATATGGTAAATTTAAAATTTCTTTTGCAATTCCATTGAAAGAAATGTTAAAAAATTTTTTTCGAGCACATCCTCAATTTTTGGAACGTAGATTAAGATAAAAGTCGTGGTTTCAAATCTGATCGCGTTCACAAAATTGGATGCTGCGCTCCAAAGATATGGGGGGTTTTATTCCCATATAAAGAAAAAATATTTTGAAATTCCATTTTTGCTGTAATAAGAAAATGTATATATAAAGCGTTAACAGCATTTAATATCTATCCGTAGATGCCTAAATATTTACTAAATGTATTTCTATTTTCGCGGAAATACTGAAAAAATCTTGGAGTAAATTTAATTTATTCTAATTTTGAGTCCAAATTAAACTCGAAAAAATAAATTAAAAATACGTACAGATTCTAGACAACGCGTAGAAAAACATGAGACCAAAATTTTAAAGATAGGATTTATAACTGCCATATTACAGCAACAACAAAAGACGAAAACATATTGTTGGAATATTATTTCAAAAATATATTTTTTTGTTCAATACGAAAAATAGAAAAAATTGTTTGGGAGTTATTCTACTACTTCGCTAAATTTCGATGCAAGGACTGACGGACTTTGCTGAAACTACGAAAGTGTATTTGCTTACTTTGATAAACAATAGGATTATGGAATAGAAAGTAATATTGAAATCAGTTAAGGCGCATGCGCTTTTCAGATACAGCGAGTGCATCTCTATCAATATGTAGCGATTTTTCAACTTTTCATTCAGCGGCCAGAGTGTGCCGTCAGCTGCATCTTACTGTTCAAAAAAACTTTATGTGGGTAAAAATAGCGCGATGTACATAAGATTATAAGGCGCATCCGATTTCAGTGACCGCCTATAAAAAATACGTCATTATAACAAATTTTTAACAAATTCGTCAAGAACCGCGGATGTGCTACCAAATTCTATTTTATATGAAATACGAATATTACTCCAGAATCTCGGTGATTTATGCCACACGGTTTTGGAAAATAATATAATCGCGTATAAAGGATTCCATTTATGTAAAAATAACCAAAGAAAATCGCGGTTCAATGCGCGGAATCATCAAAATATAATTTTGCAGAATTTCCTACTTTCAAGGTATCTATAACCGCCGTTTTAGTGGATGGATTTGAAAGCGGAAGGGTTCATTAGATCCGGCGCTGAGTCACAGTTGTAAATTTTGAAGCAAAAAAATAGGTTTTTAAAAAAAATGTACTCACCAAAATTTCGACTTTGGACTCCTATTACTAGGGAGCTGTATGAAGCACACTCATGAGATATACATCGAACAACGTGGAATCACGAGTTCTACAATCCAATAAAAAGCTTGGGTAATTATCTGGTTGCGCCCTCCAATTATAAGAAAAATTCAAAAAACCCAGATTTCATAACTTCAAAATATCAGCATCGATTTTAGGGGGATGCAGTGTATATATCGAAAAGTCATACATTAAAGCCATGTTGCCGAAGGGGTATTCTTCAATTCTTTCTTTGAGCTCAGGTCTGAATTTTCCGTGGTTTAACCAGAAATCAAAACAGAACACAAAAAAACTTGTAAACTTCAACACATTTTTACCCATTTTTTAATATTACCACCAACACAGCTTCCACATAAATTATTTGTTATGTTTCATGTTATGCGACCCCGGCTAAAACACTTTAATTAATATAAATATATTCATGTTGTATACAATATATTGACAGTTCGCGACTTATTAAATGGTGAACCTCAACTTCAACGATTGTAAAACATTTTTGAATATTACCATATAGGTCCACTCCTCCCCGACAAAAGTTCAATTTTTTTTTTGAAAAATTGTGTGAACGATAGCTGGCGAAGTGAGCAATCGATTTGGTCCAAACTTTCCATATATTATTATTCCTTCCAGATATAGATCGGGTCGGTCCACACCTTCGGCTACCTTCCACACAAAATTCGGAAAAGTGAAATTTAAGAGTCCTCTCGAATCGTTTTGATTTTTTTCAGCAGGTAGTTCTTGTACGATGGTACAATTGCAATGAAGAAACCCTGAAAAACAAACAAGAAATCTAAATAAAATGGCAATTCCGCAAGATAACTCTCAAGGGGATTCTCTGATTGGTCCAAACTTTGCATATCGTATTATTTCATCCAGTCACACAAAATTTGAGAAAAGTGCAGTTTGAGGACTCGTATCGGATCTATTTAAATGTTTTTTGAAGAAGATTTTTTCACCCCTGCCGTCTCGAACTAAAATTACAAAAACGAAAAAAATAAATTATCAAACTTTGTCAAAAATCAGAAGTTAGGTTACTAAAACTGTTTTGGTATAGCCCCACATTACGATACCCACAGATTCCACATATTTTGAAGCAAACTCGTGATACAAAATCAATAGATTTTTATATGGCATAATTATTGTGTTTGTCTCTTTTTTGGTAATAGGCTGAGGTTATATCACCGTTAGCGCAGCTGACTTATACTATCTTCTTTGGTGTGTAATTGAATATGAATAATTTTGAGATTTATAAATTTGTTTGCATGCAAATTTTTTGAATTTCCACACAATTACACCCACAATTAACTATTTTCGAATTACCCTGAAAAGCACAAAATTACGTGCATTATCAAGCATATGTATGTGAGGTACAAGTGCACAATTTTTGGACGATAGATCTTCAATAAACTCTCAATTTTCCCAAATATCAAATGTCAGAGATATAGGAATTGCACTGTATATATATATTTATTTTTTTTTATTTTGGGTGTACTCCGAAAAAGAACCTGATATTCAGGGGCTAATCAATGTGAATTTTCCAATTTTCGAATATTTTTTAGAAATTTATAATTTAAATAATTATTTCACAAACATCCCAGTAGGGACAAGGGAGGCTTCTCTTATACCAATGGAATCATATTAAGTTATTGATATGTGACCTCGTTTTTTCGCCGATACCGAACGGCCTGTCCTAAGTTGCCACTAGTAGAGACGTTTTTCATGGCTGAAATACTAAGGAAATATCGCCAACATTACCAAGGGGTATTTTACCACCGTTGAAAATTTGATGTGGTTAGGCCTGGGAATCGAACCCGGACATTCAGCGTGCAAGGCGGTTGCGCATAGCTAATTCCTAGAGGTTGTGGTGTAGAGTATCATATGGTCGTCCCCGACCGACTATAGCCTTGGCTTACTTGTTCATTCCTACTATTGACAATGGCATCGACTTCATTATTGTTGGAAGGCTCACTTTTAATGATTTTTTACCATAGTTATTGTTGAATCTTGGTACTTTATATCTGCCTTCAGCCCGTCATCTTGTGTTTTGAGGGTGATCAAGGTGATTCAGCGTGCTTCTTTCTTCAAAAAATTGATTCAGTATTGTTGTGTAGACTTGTGTTTTGTTCTGTTTGAGTTGTTGTAATATTATTGTGTATGTTTGTGTTGTTTTGGTTGATTATGGACCGATTAAAGCTTTTCTGGAGTATTTTTAGAAGACTGCTTTGCTCGTTTTTTATCGTTCTACAGTTCGATGCGTTGCCCCAGGCAGTTATTCCGTGTCTTCGATTCAGTGAGTGGAAAATCTTCTTGTCTCAGTCCATTGTATGAGAGGCTCAGATGATATAAAGCCTATGCTGATTTTCGACGTTTTTTTTTCTAACGATCTCGATTTGAGGTTTCCATATCCAATGAGAGTCTTAGCGTATTCCCAAATATTTAAACGTTTCCACGACATCAGTTTTTGTAGAACACGATTCAGGGACAGACTAATATTCGTTGTCATTTTTGTACAGGCATTCATAGTTATGAAAAATTATTGATATTTCTGTCGGCGGGATATGTTTTGGTTTGAAGTACATCAGTTTAGTTTTGATGGTGTGGATAACTGAGCCATTATCATGACACCATCTGACCAATTTGTTTATTTCATTCTGCATTCGTAATTCTGCCGCCCGTATAAATTTATCCGCTACTATTGTTGCTGTATCATCAGTATATGAAAAGGTCACGCTATCGTTTAGGGATTTAACCATACCGTTTGCGTAAATTATAAAGAGTATGGATGCCAGTTTGGAGTTCTGCTCCATACTCAGATCTGTAGTGGTTACTGGTAATGTTGTTAATTTAAAATACGTACTTTAAAGTACTGTTCGAACCAGTTAAGACAGTGCCCTCTTATTCCAGTTTTCTCCAAGATTTGCTGCAGTTTTGAATGTGGCAGAGAGTCAAATGCTTTACTGAAGTCAATAAAAATGGCTGGCATTGTTGTTGTTGAGATAGATTTAAGCTAATTTCGTTCGTAAACTGTCCTAGAAGTTGATTTATGTTTTTTCCTTTTTGGAAGCCATATTGGTTTTTATTTATTACGTTTATTATTATAGTTTATTAGGAAACTATTTAATCTTTTGACAATAATCTCTTCTAAAACCTTCTCAATGGCTGGTAGTATGGAAATTGGTATGTAGTTTTCATAGTCAGATTTGTTTTCACTTTTATAGATGGGGCGAATTATTGAAAATTTAAGTAGCTCAGAGATGGATGGTTCCTGTAGACTTCTGTTTATAAGATCAGTTACAACTGGTATAAATATATATAAATATACGGGTATTGATTATTACCACACATGGTCAAGTTTTGCTGCTATAACTGACAACAAAGGAAAACAGAACTACTCCATTGCGCTCATCAAAGCACTCGCCACAACATAACCCAGTGGGAAAATTGGGAACATATTACATTGAAAATATATTTATTAACGCATTATAAGCAATATGTTTTAAAACGTATCCGTAAGAATCGAGAAAAGAATATAATTGGACAAAAAGTTAAATTATTAAATATATTATAGAAGATACGTTATATAATAGGGTAAGTGCTCCTATCTCCGGCATGTACCAGTAGTCGGCATCTTTCGTATTTGAGTTTAAATAACTCAAAATTTCTGTAACAAAATGGCATGGTTTGAAGTGCGTACATTTGTGTCATGCCGGCAATTGGGTAATAGTTGCCGACTATAGCACCAAATAATTTATTTAAGCAATATATTTACAATTGTTTTACTTTTATGATGTAAAATTATTTGAAATATGAACTAATACTGTAGATACTACTGACCTTTCAAGTAATTTCGTTTATGTTAAAAACAAATATAAAACTAACAATTTTAAATGAATTCCAAATGTTAACAAAATCTTTATTTTATTTATTTTTTAAAAGCAATATCGGTTGAAATATGTATTATTTGTGTAAAAGTATGCTTTTTGTTATTTCAAATAATAAAAAAGAACATTTATATACAAAAATGCAAGGTGCCGACTATTGGAACATGTGATGCCGACTATTGGAAAATGGTGCCGACTACTAGCAAAAAAGCACTATTCTAATAAATTCGCAAAATTCACAAGTTTTAAAAGAAATAATTCAAAATTTCTTTATGTCATCGGAAAGTAAACTAAATTTCGAAGCAAATAAGCTTTATTTCATTGCAATTGGCCAAATTGTGTCGGAATGGCGAAGGATTGAAGTTAGGCAAACTCTTAAAGTGCCGACTATTGGTGCACTTACCCTATACCGTAAAGAATCGAACGAGTAATTCCACTTGACAAAAAGTTCATATTAATTACCTCTTACATTCCCACTGGATACGACAAGGGAATGCAATGTTTATTTTTGTAATCCCGTTATCTGCCGACGCCATTAAGTCGCAGCATAAATTTGCCAGTTTTGTTTGTGTCGTGTAAGAATAAAGACGTAATTTTGTAAAAAAATGTAATGAACTATTTTAATTTCTGTTTTTAATGAATGAATATTCTTTTTCTTTGTATTCTATGAATACTTTTTTAACTACATAAAATCCTTATATTTCTTAATATAAATAAAAAATGAATTAAAATTAATGGTTTTCTATTTTAATGCAATAAATTACTTAAGGCATACGGGGGAATAAATTATTTATAAAAAGAGAATACATACATAATACGATGCATTCCAGTATATGAATTCCATTATATATTACTAAAGAACTATAAAAGAATATACCCATTTATTACACGATGCTTTCTATGGATACTATAAAGGAATATATTATTTTCCTAGGACATGCACCGTGTTACGAATAATGTATTCGGTAATCAATAAAACATAGTGGCTCAGTATTACCCGTTCGATTCCCATCGATTACATTTTCCCACTGGGAAGGTTAAAAAAAAACCATAACAAATATGAAAAGAGAGCACTACAAATTACGACCAGGCAAGTTTCCTCCCAAAAACACTTCTCAGATTGTGCCGCTTTATCTCAATCATCAAAACCTAAAGAAGAATGAAAAAGCAGAAGAAACAACTAAAAATAACAATCTCATGGTGTACTTTAAAAAAAAGATTGTTTTTTCACCAACGCATCGAATACCGAGAGAAGAGAATAAAATTGTCGAAGAAAAGAGAATAATATTGTCAAGATGACAAAGACTATTGTTGGAAATGACAAAAACAATTGTTGAAATTGACAAAAACGATTGTTGGAGTCACTATACTACATATTGTTGGATTAACCATACTTTTTTCTGCGTGTTGCTTTTTGAGTTCCTTATTATAGCTTTGTTCCTTTACTTTTTTAATGGTAAACGTGGTAAAAGAGAAAACTGTCAAAATTTCTCTGCCATTAACAGTTTTACCAGAAGAGTAAAGGAAGGAAAAATGGTAGATCTGGTAGCAGTGTGAAAAAGAAACATAAAATTTCACTTTTCTTCTTTTATTACACAGTTTTTAATTTTGTTTTGTTAGCGTTCGCTTTTTTTCTTCTGTTGTTGTTTATTTTTTTCTTCATCGTCAAATAATCGTCAAACAAATGTCGAAAAATCAGTTCTTTAATATTTTACCCGAGGAAATTTTTGTGGTAGCCTATGGTTGAAGAGAAAGGCATTTATGCTATCTGTCCTCTCTCTCTCTCTCTCTCTCTCTCTCTCTCTCGCGCTCTTAAAAATTGCTTCTAGTTTTAACACTTTTTGGGGTTAAGGAACGCTTTGCAGGTTAAAAATGGTAGCAAATGGTAACCTCAGGTAAGTAAAGGAACATAACTTATGAGGCGAGCGATCAGTAAAAATTTTGCAACACTGTCAGTTCGTTTTGAAAAACACTATTCTCTGTAATAGAGGGTAATAAATGAAGTTGAGCCATTGGGGAAATACTCCAACTCAAGCAATCAAATTTATTTATTTATTTATTTATTTATTTATTTATTTATTTATTTATTTATTTATTTATTTATTTATTTATTT
Source organism: Musca autumnalis (assembly GCF_047663935.1). Classification (NCBI taxonomy): domain Eukaryota; kingdom Metazoa; phylum Arthropoda; class Insecta; order Diptera; family Muscidae; genus Musca; species Musca autumnalis. Next base: position 38,070,367 of record NW_027411866.1, on the reverse strand, counting down.
ATTTATTTATTTATTTATTTATTTATTTATTTATTTATTTATTTATTTATTTATTTATTTATTTATTTATTTATTTATTTATTTATTTATTTATTTATTTATTTATTTATTTATTTATTTATTTATTTATTTATTTATTTATTTATTTATTTATTTATTTATTTATTTATTTATTTATTTATTTATTTATTTATTTATTTATTTATTTATTTATTTATTTATTTATTTATTTATTTATTTATTTATTTATTTATTTATTTATTTATTTATTTATTTATTTATTTATTTATTTATTTATTTATTTATTTATTTATTTATTTATTTATTTATTTATTTATTTATTTATTTATTTATTTATTTATTTATTTATTTATTTATTTATTTATTTATTTATTTATTTATTTATTTATTTATTTATTTATTTATTTATTTATAACACTGAGGAGCGCACCTAGAGGGGCTTAATTGCACCTTATTCCCGTCAGAACTCCTTAGATAAAAGCTGCGGTCTCAAACCCCATGTAATACACTGGCTATATAGGACAGTGGTCTGCCGTATCTTGCCCTATGACTTCCTCGTAATACTTGAAACCTATCAAGGTTATCTACTGCGTAACGAATTGGGTCAGTTCTCATAACTGGAACAGTAAAAATCACCCCTCAGGAAGCATCGAATGATATACTGAATATCCAATCCTTATCTACTGCGTAACGAATTGGGTCAGTTCTCATAACTGGAACAGTAAAAATCACCCCTCAGGAAGCATCGAATGCTATACTGAATATTCTTAAATATTAAATATATAAATATATATTAAATATTCTTGTTCAGTATCAAGCATGTGGCGTTATTCACTGCTTGGACATGCAAGCTCGGATACAGAAGCTCGTATAAACTTAACGACAACTGTCTTGTTTTTCAGACATAAGTTTTCGCAGTGTTGAAAGCCTAAGAACTACTAGTGGGAATGGCAGACATTGCAGATATGTATACATGTATAGCTAGGCTGCTCTAAAGGCATAAGGATCCTTCACTATTAAATCCGAAGTTTTAGGTCTATCTTAAACACTTGTAATACTGCCGTTAAATTTTTTTGGGTACCACACTTCGGCCGGAGGACTGTGTCAAGCCACCATTTTGCTTTTGCCTCGACAAACTCGGCGAGCTCTACGTAAATAGATGGTATCGAAGTATCGAAGACAATCTCAGGACGTAGAACTGCGTCCTGTTTCTCACTACGTAAATCAGAGATAAGAATCGCTGTTTAGATCATTACTGGTCATTGTAGCATTAGATCTATGACAAATAAGTGGGAGGACAACAGCATTGGGTAATGCAGGCTACGTGGAGATGTGGTAGAGACTGAAACAATAGAGCACCTTCTAAGCCGATGTCCTAGACTAGTCCAATCAAAAGATATAGGCTGTTTGGTGTCCATGAGGTCGTATCTTTCACTTACTTCTCCTCCATAGATCCCACAGCTCTGTTAACGTACTGCAGGAGCTTTAAGTGTCTAAGTGGCGGTTCATCCTAGAACCAACAAGTTCAATTAATGCCCTTCTTTTTCCCTACCTCTATTTTCTATACACCCTCGTCCTACCTCATTCCTGCATTTCCCCTTCCTTTACCCTTATATCAATTTTCAGAATGGACCGTTGGTGTCTGAGTGTAGTGGCTGCCAAAAAGCAAAGACAGTTGTTCACCCTATAACCTTTTTTATACATAGGGCCAACTGATCATTATTAGAATTCCAGTTGGTGAATATTTGTTTTCGAAAAATTTACCGTTCGTCTACCATCCTTCTGGTGACGACCCGTTGGTCAGCAACATTTGATCCATCAAGCGATTATTAGTTAGGAGGAAGTGGGAAGGAGTGGCTGACATAGGTGCAACCTTTCCACATCGTAATATTTCTCACACTTGATTCAATTTCAAAAATAGACTATATAGAAATACTGAGCTGAAATACTCAGTTATTTGTCCGTCTGTCCATCTGAACTCTATAATCACAATACAAGTTGTCAAAATGGACAAAAAAAATGATGTGAGGGAAATTCTCAAGTTTTTATTCATCTATTGGAGGTAGTCCAGAGGGAAAGCCTTATCGACTGGATAAATATAAAATATATAGCAGAAGGCTATTTATCTCTGGACTTTTGCAGTAATTGCCTTTTCATTGCCAATTTTGTATCGGGTCATGTATTAAACCAAGGACCAGACGTCCTTGAGGTTTGTGATTCAATCCAATGTGTTGATTACATCAATCCACAAATGTTGATTAAAATTCTTGCAAATGCACTAAAAATCTCAATGACTTTAAATTTAATAATTACATTTTAACCTAGCCCGCACAATATTTGACATTGAAAAGGCGAACATAATACACGTTTTCTACTTTTTCTTTAATCCAATTTACTAATTAAAAATTATGCCATACACATGTGGCAAAGTACAAACGCCACATTTTCCCTCCAGCCTTCTCATATACACAACAAATCTTGAATAACATTATTGCTATTTTTTTTTGCATTTTTTAACGAATTAATTACGTCTGGTTAAAATTGCTGATGCGTAAAACTCACACAGGAAGCAAAAAAAAAACACAAACTGCATAGCACAGCCGAGCGCCATTTCTGTTTCTAATTAACAATTTTAACCCAGAAAGAAGCTGTGAATGTAAAACGAGTTAATTTTCCTTATTTTGCCTGCAATTGAGAAAAGAAATAAGCTTAGATTGCTAACACAGAATCAGTCATGCCATGCAAAGCAAATGGCAAGCAAGTACTTGGGCTATATGCAGAAATTATGCAGAGTAGATTAGTAGTTTGTAAACAAAGTTATGTTTGGTTATGACGATCATACGATGCATGCAGCAATGTGAAGTGCAGTGACGATATTTGTGGGAAAATTCGATTGTGGTCGACTAAAGAGAAAATTTACATTAGAGAGAAAAGGGCTATGAAAACGGGAAATTCTCTAATTTTACTGGAAAATATTAGAGACCAAAAAAGAACCAATCGGCTAGCCGGCTGTACAAAAAACCATATGAACGGACCAGTACCTTTAACAATAAGTAGCATTTTCTGAGTTGGGTAATTTTAAGATGTCGTGGGTTAGGTAATAGACTTTCTGTTTTTTTTCAAATGACTACACAATCCGAAAAGTACATTTAAACTGCTTTTAAGGTGTGACCCCCACTTGTAAAGCCGAAAAAAGAAAATTTTTCATGATTTTTTTTCCAAGAAAACTACAAAACTTTTTAGACAGATTTCTTTTTCATCTGGAAGAGCACATTTTAATCTAATTTCAGAATTTTTTGTTGAAAAATGTTATGTGGTTTCGTGGGAAGTGACCGTCCAAGATACCCCTTTTTTATAAAAGCGTTTTTTGTGGGCGCATTTAGAACATAAAGATCTAGTCCTTAATTGATCGATTTTTTAAAAAATATTGTTCCGATCGACTTGAAAACTTTACCACATATTATATGCTACTTCTACTTTAAAATAAGCCAATAAAATTTTTTTCGATTTTCTGAAGTTGCACTCTTATAGAAGAGGTACCTGAAGGAATAGTCCGAAATTGTTCAATAGCTATCGTTCCACCATCATTTTAGTTCCTTACCATTGGATTATAGAGCTGTCGGTTCATCATTCAGGATGTATGGACTTGCCCACGAAATCATTATTTCAAAATGAAAATTTTAAATGCATTGCAGATGTTTGCGATTTTCTTAAACTTTACAACATGCACAAAGAAGTTCTCGATGTGATTAGTGATTACGTCGACCCATGGAACTCAACAAGAACGCAATCCAGCACGACGCTGAACTTGTTTGTGGGATGACCTGTCTCTTCGAACATTTGCTGCACTAGGACTACAGCGCTTGTCATTTAGTTTGTATTTACACTTTTTGTTTCGGCACCAATCATCACAATTGATCGCCACAGGTTGAACACATCCAACATTTCCCATCTTTCCCATCTTTTATTTTGAGCTTAGCCAACTTAATTTCTATAGATTCATTCTTGAGGACCATGATCCGATATTCACAGCTCTCATAGCTTGCGTTTGCCTCAAGTTCATGTTCCACTTCACCAGATAAAGCTTGCTTATCAAATGCTCCTTCACTAGAGCAGCTTTCATGCAGATAGACTTGTCGGTACCTTACTAACATGGGTTTGGGTTCTAAGTCAATAGTTTTTCGTTCGTGGAAAATTGCCTTCACCCCAGGTACTATAGAAGACCTCCAGTTCTTCTTACAGAAGGTGACTTTGTATTTTCATCGATGACCAACAGGTCTTGTTATAGAAAAGGACGACCTCGAGGTCTTTTATAGAAGACCTCCAGGTTTTTTATAGAAGGTCTCCAGGTATTTTATATAAAATCTCCAAGTCTTCTAAGAGGTTGCGACTAGATCAATTTATCGAAGACCTCCAGCTCTGTGTCCAATTATTTCTGTAGAAGACCTCCAGGTCTTCTCATAGCAGGTCTTTCTATAGAAGGTCTTTCTTTCTCCAGCTCTATCGATAGGAGACCTTCAAGTCTTTCTATAGAATACCTTCAGATATTTCTATAGAAAACCTGCAGGTCTTTATATAAAATAACTCCAGGTCTTTCTATAATAGGCCTCCTGGTCTTCCTACAGAAGTCCTCCGTGTCTTTTTATAGAACACCAGGTCCTTCTATAGAAGACCTCCAGTTGTCTTTCTAAAAAAATCCTACAGATTTTTTTGTATAAGTATAGAAGACCTTCAAGTCTTTTTTATGGAAGACCTCAAAAGAAATCTTCAGGAATTCTCATAGAAGATCACCAAGATCTATAGAAGCCTCCTACGGAGGTTTTCTATTCTATAGAAAGTGGTCTTCTATTCTATAGAAACCTCCTACGAAGGTCTTCTATTCTATAGAAACCTCCTACGGAGGTCTTCTATTCTATAGAAACCTCCTTCGGAGGTCTTCTATTCTATAGAAACCTCCTACGGAGGTCTTCTATTCTATAGAAACCTCCTACGGAGGTCTTCTATTCTATAGAAACCTCCTACGGAGGTCTTCTATTCTATAGAAACCTCCTACGGAGGTCTTCTATTCTATAGAAACCTCCTACGGAGGTCTTCTATTCTATAGAAACCTCCTACGGAGGTCTTCTATTCTATAGAAACCTCCTACGGAGGTCTTCTATTCTATAGAAACCTCCTACGGAGGTCTTCTATTCTATAGAAACCTCCTACGGAGGTCTTCTATTCTATAGAAACCTCCTACGGAGGTCTTCTATTCTATAGAAACCTCCTACGGAGGTCTTCTATTCTATAGAAACCTCCTACGGAGGTCTTCTATTCTATAGAAACCTCCTACGGAGGTCTTCTATTCTATAGAAACCTCCTACGGAGGTCTTCTATTCTATAGAAACCTCCTACGGAGGTCTTCTATTCTATAGAAACCTCCTACGGAGGTCTTCTATTCTATAGAAACCTCCTACGGAGGTCTTCTATTCTATAGAAACCTCCTACGGAGGTCTTCTATTCTATAGAAACCTCCTACGGAGGTCTTCTATTCTATAGAAACCTCCTACGGAGGTCTTCTATTCTATAGAAACCTCCTACGGAGGTCTTCTATTCTATAGAAACCTCCTACGGAGGTCTTCTATTCTATAGAAACCTCCTACGGAGGTCTTCTATTCTATAGAAACCTCCTACGGAGGTCTTCTATTCTATAGAAACCTCCTACGGAGGTCTTCTATTCTATAGAAACCTCCTACGGAGGTCTTCTATTCTATAGAAACCTCCTACGGAGGTCTTCTATTCTATAGAAACCTCCTACGGAGGTCTTCTATTCTATAGAAACCTCCTACGGAGGTCTTCTATTCTATAGAAACCTCCTACGGAGGTCTTCTATTCTATAGAAACCTCCTACGGAGGTCTTCTATTCTATAGAAACCTCCTACGGAGGTCTTCTATTCTATAGAAACCTCCTACGGAGGTCTTCTATTCTATAGAAACCTCCTACGGAGGTCTTCTATTCTATAGAAACCTCCTACGGAGGTCTTCTATTCTATAGAAACCTCCTACGGAGGTCTTCTATTCTATAGAAACCTCCTACGGAGGTCTTCTATTCTATAGAAACCTCCTACGGAGGTCTTCTATTCTATAGAAACCTCCTACGGAGGTCTTCTATTCTATAGAAACCTCCTACGGAGGTCTTCTATTCTATAGAAACCTCCTACGGAGGTCTTCTATTCTATGGAAACCTCCTACGGAGGTCTTCTATTCTATAGAAACCTCCTACGGAGGTCTTCTATTCTATAGAAACCTCCTACGGAGGTCTTCTATTCTATAGAAAACTCCTACGGAGGTCTTCTATTCTATAGAAACCTCCTACGGAGGTCTTCTATTCTATAGAAACCTCCTACGGAGGTCTTCTATTCTATAGAAACCTCCTACGGAGGTCTTCTATTCTATAGAAACCTCCTACGGAGGTCTTCTATTCTATAGAAACCTCCTACGGAGGTCTTCTATTCTATAGAAACCTCCTACGGAGGTCTTCTATTCTATAGAAACCTCCTACGGAGGTCTTCTATTCTATAGAAACCTCCTACGGAGGTCTTCTATTCTATAGAAACCTCCTACGGAGGTCTTCTATTCTATAGAAACCTCCTACGGAGGTCTTCTATTCTATAGAAACCTCCTACGGAGGTCTTCTATTCTATAGAAACCTCCTACGGAGGTCTTCTATTCTATAGAAACCTCCTACGGAGGTCTTCTATTCTATAGAAACCTCCTACGGAGGTCTTCTATTCTATAGAAACCTCCTACGGAGGTCTTCTATTCTATAGAAACCTCCTACGGAGGTCTTCTATTCTATAGAAACCTCCTACGGAGGTCTTCTATTCTATAGAAACCTCCTACGGAGGTCTTCTATTCTATAGAAACCTCCTACGGAGGTCTTCTATTCTATAGAAACCTCCTACGGAGGTCTTCTATTCTATAGAAACCTCCTACGGAGGTCTTCTATTCTATAGAAACCTCCTACGGAGGTCTTCTATTCTATAGAAACCTCCTACGGAGGTCTTCTATTCTATAGAAACCTCCTACGGAGGTCTTCTATTCTATAGAAACCTCCTACGGAGGTCTTCTATTCTATAGAAACCTCCTACGGAGGTCTTCTATTCTATAGAAACCTCCTACGGAGGTCTTCTATTCTATAGAAGCCTCCTACGGAGGTCTTCTATACTATAGAAGCCTCCTACGGAGGTCTTCTATACTATAGAAGCCTCCTACGGAGGTCTTCTATACTATAGAAACCTCCTACGGAGGTCTTCTATTCTATAGAAGCCTCCTACGGATGTCCCCTATTCTATAGAAACCTCCTACGGAGGTCTTCTATTATATAGAAACCTCCCACGGAGGTCGTCTATTCTATAGAAACCTCCTACGGAGGTCGTCTATTCTATAGAAACCTCCTACGGAGGTCTTCTATTCTATAGAAACCTCCTACGGAGGTCTTCTATTCTATAGAAACCTCCTACGGAGGTCTTCTATTCTATAGAAACCTCCTACGGAGGTCTTCTATTCTATAGAAACCTCCTACGGAGGTCTTCTATTCTATAGAAACCTCCTACGGAGGTCTTCTATTCTATAGAAACCTCCTACGGAGGTCTTCTATTCTATAGAAACCTCCTACGGAGGTCTTCTATTCTATAGAAACCTCCTACGGAGGTCTTCTATTCTATAGAAACCTCCTACGGAGGTCTTCTATTCTATAGAAACCTCCTACGGAGGTCTTCTATTCTATAGAAACCTCCTACGGAGGTCTTCTATTCTATAGAAACCTCCTACGGAGGTCTTCTATTCTATAGAAACCTCCTACGGAGGTCTTCTATTCTATAGAAACCTCCTACGGAGGTCTTCTATTCTATAGAAACCTCCTACGGAGGTCTTCTATTCTATAGAAGCCTCCTACGGAGGTCTTCTATTCTATAGAAACCTCCTACGGAGGTCTTCTATTCTATAGAAACCTCCTACGGAGGTCTTCTATTCAATAGAAGACTCCTACGGAGGCCTTCTATTCTTTAGAATCCTCCAGGATATCTTCGAAAATACTACAAAATCTGATGGAGACCTTCCTATAGAAGACATTCATTTCGCTCTATGGAAGTTCTAGGTCGTTCTATAGAAGATCTCTGAAGAAGACTAGATACTTTTAACGAAAACCACCAGGTCTTCTCAGGTTCCTCTTATCAGAAAACTTTCAAGCCTTTCTATAGAAGTTTCCCAGGACTTTCTATAGAAGACCTTCAGGACATTATTGAATTTCCAGGTCTTTATAAAGCAACCCGCCTGATTTCTATGTCTTTTCGGCGAAGACCACCATGTCTTCTAATAGAAGATATCCAGGTTTTCATATAGATGACTTCCAGGTCTTATTATTGAAGAATTCCAGGACCTTCTATAAAATACCTCGATGACTTCTATAGAAGACTTCCAATAGAAAACCAGCATGTCTTCTCCCAAGTTGAAAACCACTAGGCTTTCTTGCAGAGGAGCACTAAGTCTTATTATAGAAAACCACAATGTCTTTTCATAGAAGATCACCACAAAATCCGATGAAAGACCATAATGCCTGTCTGTACCTGAACTCAATACGTTCTTCTTCTCCAGACCATCCTTAAAAATACATCCAGGTCTTTCTATAGAAAAACATCAAATCTTCTTACAGAAGAACACCACGTCTTATTGTAGAAGATCACAATGCCTTATCTTTTCGAAAATACAACAAAATCCTATGGAAGAAGGCCACCAGACCGCCTGGCCTGCTTATAAGAGACCATCAATATTTTTCCTATAGAAGACTAGTCGATTTATTTTTATAAATGACCACCAGAAGTTCTTCTTTTAGAAGAAGGTGGTATGTATAGAGGCCCCAGGTACTCTTCTTCCTTCTCCAGTTCTTATTATAGAATACAATGTATTAGATGTACTTAATTCGGGGATTAAACTGTAATGTAATTTTACAAACCTTTGGTAAGATCTCTTTGAGAAGTTACGATTGTGGGCATATCTTGCAAAAATACCTTGTGGCCTTGTATATAATCGCACCGTTTGCCGTTCATTAGTAGAAATATTCGTGGTCTGTAATAAAAGAGATTTTTGTGGTTTCCTATGGAAGAAGACTTTGTGGCCTTTTACTGAAAAATGGTAATGGTGTTCCACAGATAGAAAAGAATAACTTCTGTCCATATTGTGGGTAGTCCAGTGTTGAAGAAACTTCAATAACTTGCGGATATACCGCGGTTCTTGTAAAATTTCCCTATCTTATTTCACAATATTTGAACAAATTTCCGCTTGAGACAGGTCAACATACAGAGATCTATCAAACATATCGTCACCATAAATGCCCGAAATCATATCTCTAAAGAAGTCAAAATTAGTCTTTGATTGAATCTAATACATAAGACTAAAATACAAGGTTTTGCAAAATTTCAAACTTCTACGTTAAAAAATAACGGTTCTATTCAAGAAAAGGCATTTCGAAAATGGGAGAACGTTTGAGATCTTGTTGTAATGGCGGATCCCAAAACCAAGCGTTTTGGTTTCATTACTTACACCCATTCGATTAATATTGATATTATATAATCGCCTTCATAAAATTATAATTCCATAAAACAGTTTTTCATTTTATAACGTTTTTGCTTCTCCTGTAAATTTAGTATTTTGTTATTTACGACTTTTGGCATTTATGGTGACGATATGAAGGAGCGGCATCAAAATGTTCCTTTGCCCTGAATTGAAGAAGGCACTTAAATTTATTTTCATATTTATTAAAAATGGTTTGAATTCTGCCTTCCTTAAATTACGCTTATACATAGTTCCACTATATACCATTATAGCTCCACTATGTTTCGCATAATTCCCACTGTTGTGAGTAAGCGAAAATTGTTAATTTCACCGTATTTTTTATACTTCCCCCACTTCAAATATGTTGGAGGTTGGCAAATGCACAATTGTGTGACATTTACATAATGCCAGTACATAAACTCATAGGGCATGGTGTTGGCATGCAAGCCACCCACACACACAAATCTACACACATACATATATACATCAACACATACAATGTTTGTATACAAACGACGCTTTGTACAAACAGAACATATTAGCAATTAAAATTTTCGCAGTTAATTATGGTAACATATATGGCAACAACACCAAAACTGACACAGACACACACACATATGAACAGAAATGTACACTTTCACCCACGTATACACACATACTCTCTTATTTTTGTATACAATGTATTTTGTTATGGAAATATAATGAAATATAAGACCAACCACACAAAGAGTTGGGAGAATAAGTTCACCATTTTCCGGTGGTGCTATAAAGTGTGGTACTATGTTTTAGAAGCAGGAAAGATAAGTAAGTATCCATAACCATATTGTATGGAATTTCGAATGGTTGACTGCAAAATGTGCAAATAAGGGTTGGCAAAGAGTTACTAACTGACAGAAAGATTACGTTCTATATAAGAAAATAAGGTCACTTTGTGGGCTTCTATAGAAGAAAAAAATCTGTAGACTTCTATGAAAGATCTTGGGGCCTTCCTTAGTACAATATTTTGTGGTTTATAGGATTTTGGAAACTTCTTTGGAAGTCCAGATAGAGCAGGGGACAATAACCGCAAATTTTATACTGGACACATTAAAATACGGTATGTCAAGGTATGCCTTGCCTGTGGAACTGAATTAAAATGTCCTATGTTCGGTAGTATAAAACTTGTTTATTTGCGTGTAAATATGTCAGGATCCACATAAAGGAGTATTGAACTGCAACCTGTCATCTATGCCTATATCTATGCTTATTGTCTAATTTTCAAAGAGCTGCGAATTCCGACGATCTGGCATCTTGTTTTAGTAACAAAAGTTGCATGCATGAAAATGGCAAAGTTAACATGGCAACCCAGTCCACACAGCATTGTGTGTTTCAAAGTCTCTCCTCACAACCAATGCCCCAGCTATGCATACCATCTTATCGACGAAAATAACTTGGAAAGGCATGTGCCTTTTGTTGCTGTTGTTGTTCTGTTGCAGGTCTAGTGTAAAATTTAATTAGTATAAAATCTAATTTGTTCAAAAGTGCATGAAAAATGTTCCAACGTTTATCTTCTTTGGGGTTTCGGCTCCAACAAGCTTTCTATTGTTGATGACTGGCTGGCTGGTTGGCCTCAACAACCAACCACATAATACGCCATTTTGGTTATAGCCAAAAAGCAAGCAAGCAAAATGTCTGAGTTGTTAAAACCACAATTGTACTGCACTTTCACTTCGCCTCTCTTTGGCAAAATGATGACGGTAATGTAAACAATGATAATGCATCCTTGGTTATCCTTCCTTTTTTCTTTAGTAGCTACTGGCTGGATTGTCTTTGTCTGTCTGACTTTATGTCTATTGTGTGGCTAGGGTAATGATGTTTTCGTGCAGCATTATGACGTTTGAACATTGCATGCATCAGTGCCACCAAATGACTTATCCGTTGAGTTGAAAATGAGTACTTTCTCGGCAGTCAGGGAATACTTACCCTTACTTTACCCTTTCTACTAAAACAAGGACAAAAGGATAAATACGGAAGAGAAGAAGAATAAGTATTCTTATGTAAGATCACAAGGAATTCTCATAGGAGAACACCAGGTTTTCTTTTCGAGCTCCACCAAGTCTTTTCAAAGAATACAACCATGTCTTCTCATAGAGGACAACCTTGTTAAAGACAACGAAGTCTTTTCTTATAGAAGACTACGATGGCTTCTTTTCATAGCGAAGCACCAGGTTTTCTTAAAGAAGAACACGCGGACTTCTTCTAATTGAAGAGGACCAGATCTTACTCTTATAGATGTCCATCAGGGCTTCTTCTTATTGAAAACCACCCGGTTTTCATTTAGAAGGACACAAGGTCTTCTTATAGAAGACCATTAAGTTCTTTTCATACAGCAGACCAGCAGGTCTTTTTATTGAAGAACACCAGGTTTTCTTCTTATAGAAGGCTATCAATTCCTTTTCATACAGCAGATTATCAAGTTTTCTTCTTATTGAAAACCACCAGGTTTTCTTTTATAAGACCAACAGGCCTTCCTATTGAAGACCGCCACGTCTTCTTATAAAAAAGAATACCTGGTCCACCAGACCACCAGGTTTTGCTATAGAAGGCCGCCAGCTCTTCTTATAGAATAACACCAGCTCTTCTTACGAACCTGGTCCTGTTATAGAAGACAAGTAGGTCCTCAATATAAAACCACCAGGTTTTGATATTGAACTCCACTTAGTCTTCTCATAGAGGACCACTTGGCCTTCTCATAGAAGACCACTTGGTCTTCTCATACCAAACCACTTTCAAAACACCATTAGCGCTTTTCATTGAAGACAACCAGGTCTTTTCATGGAAGTCCACTTACCCTTCTCATAGAAGACCACTTGGTATTCTCATAGCAGACCACCCGGTCTTCCTATAGAAGACAATAGGTCTTCGTGTAGAAGACCACCAGGTCTTCTTATAAAGGACCAACATGCCTCCTTTATAATAGGACCAACATGCCTCCTTATAGAAGACCACCAAGTATTCTTACAGAATACCACCAGGTCTTCTTATAGAAGACCACCAGGTCTTCCTATAGAAGACCACAAGGTCCTCTTATAGAAGACCACAAGGTCTTCTTATAGAAGATCACAAGGTCTTCTTATAGAAGACCACAAGGTCCTCTTATAGAAGACCACAAGGTCTTCGTCTTCTTATAGAAGACCACAAGGTCTTCTTATAGAAGACCACAAGGTCTTCTTATAGAAGACCACAAGGTCTTCTTATAGAAGATCACAAGGTCTTCTTATAGAAGACCACAAGGTCTTCTTATAGAATACCACACGGTCTTCTTATAGAAGACCACAAGGTCTTCTTATAGAAGACCACAAGGTCTTCTTATAGATGACCACAAGGTCTTCTTATAGAAGACCACAAGGTCTTCTTATAGAAGACCACAAGGTCTTCTTATAGAAGACCACAAGGTCTTCTAATAGAAGACCACAAGATCTTCTTATAGAAGACCACAAGGTGTTCTTATGGAAGACCACAACGTCTTCTTATAGAAGACCACAAAGTCTTCTTATAGAAGACCACAAGGTCTTCTTATAGAAAACCACAAGGTCTTCTTATAGAAGACCACAAGGTCCTCTTATAGAAGACCACAAGGTCTTCTTATAGAAGATCACAAGGTCTTCTTATAGAAGACCACAAGTTCTTCCTATAGAAGACCACAAGGTTTTCTTATAGAAGACCACAAGGTCTTCTTATAGAAGACCACAAAGTCTTCTTATAGAAGACCACAAGGTCTTCTTATAGAAGACCACAAGGTCTTCTTATAGAAGACCACAAAGTCTTCTGATAGAAGACCACAAGGTCTTCTTATAGAAGACAACAAAGTCTTCTTATAGAAGACCACAAGGTCTTCTTATAGAAAACCACAAGGTCTTCTTATAGAAGACCACAAGGTCCTCTTATAGAAGACCACAAGGTCTTCTTATAGAAGATCACAAGGTCTTCTTATAGAAGACCACAAGGTCTTCCTATAGAAGACCACAAGGTCTTCCTATAGAAGACCACAAGGTCTTCCTATAGAAGACCACAAGGTTTTCTTATAGAAGACCACAAGGTCTTCCTATAGAAGACCACAAGGTTTTCTTATAGAAGACCAGAAGGTCTTCTTGTAGAAGACCACAAGGTCTTCTTATAGAAGACCACAAGGTCTTCGTAAAGTAGACCACAAGGTCTTCTTACAGAAGACCACAAGGTCTTCTTATAGAAGACCACTAGTTCTTCTTATAGAAGCCCACTAGGTCTTCTAATATAAGACCATCAGGTCTTCTTATAGAAGACCAAAACTTCTTATTATAGAAGACCACAAGGTCTTCTTATAGAAGACCACAAGGTCTTCTTATAGAAGACCACAAGTTCTTATTATAGAAGACCACAAGGTATTCTTACAGAAGACCACCAGGTCTTTTTACAGAAGACCACCAGGTCTTCCTATAGAAGCCCACGAGGTCTTCTTATATAAGACCGTCAGGTCTTCTTATAGAAGACCACAAGGTCTTCGTAAAGTATGCCACAAGGTCTTCTTATAGAAGACCACAAGGTCTTCTTATAGAAGACCACAAGGTCTTCTTATAGAAGACCACAAGGTCTTCTTATAGAAGACCACAAGGTCTTCTTATAGAAGACCACAAGGTCTTCTTATAGAAGACCACAAGGTCTTCTTATAGAAGACCACAAGGTCTTCTTATAGAAGGCCACAAGGTCTTCTTATAGAAGACCACAAGGTCTTCTTATAGAAGACCACAAGGTCTTCTTATAGAAGACCACAAGGTCTTCTTATAGAAGACCACAAGGTCTTCTTATAGAAGACCACTAGGTTCTCTTATGGAAGACCACCAGTTCTTCTTATGGAAGACCACTAGAACTTCTTATAGGAGACCACCAGGTCTTCTCATAGAAGACCACCAGGTTTTCTTATAGAAGACCACCAGGTCTTCTTATAGAAGACCACAAAGTCTCCTTATAGAAGACAACAAGGTCTTCCTATAGAAGACCACCAGGTCTTCTTATAGAAGACCACAAAGTCTCCTTATAGAAGACAATAAGGTCTTCTTATAGAAGACCACCAGGTCTTCTTATAAAAGACCATCAGATCTTCTTATAGAAGACCACTAGGTCTCCTTATAGGAGATCACTAGGTCTTCCTATAGAACACGGAAAAGTTTTCTTATGGACGAATACCAGGCCTTCTAATAGAAGACTACCCAGCCTTCTTATAGAAGACCACTAGGTCTTCTTATAGAAGGCCATTAGGTCTTCTTCTTGAAGACCACCAGAACTTCTTATAGAAGACCAACAGGTCTTCTTATAGAAGACCACTAGGTCCTCTTATAGAAGACTACAAGGTCCTCTTATAGAAGACCACAAGGTCTTCTTAAAGAAGACCACAAGGTCTTCTTATAGAAGACCGCAAGGTCTTCTTATAGAAGACCACAAGGTCTTCTTGTAGAAGACCACAAGGTCTTCTTGTAGAAGACCACAAGGTCTTCTTATAGTAGACCACAAGGTCTTCTTATAGAAGACCACAAGGTCTTCGTAAAGTAGACCACAAGGTCTTCTTACAGAAGACCACAAGGTCTTCTTATAGAAGACCACAAGGTCTTCTTATAGAAGACCACAAGGTCTTCTTATAGAAGACCACTAGTTCTTCTTATAGAAGACCACAAGGTCTTCTCATAGAAGTCCACAAGGTCTTCTTATAGAAGACCACAAGGTCTTCTCATAAAAGACCAAAAGGTCTTCTTATAGAAGACCACAAGGTCTTCTTATAGAAGACCACAAGGTCTTCTTATAGAAGTCCACAAGGTCTTCTTATAGAAGACCACGAGGTCTTCTTATAGAAGATCACAAGGTCTTCTTATAGAAACCACTAGGTCTTTTTATAGAAGACCACAAGGTCCTCTTATAGAAGACCACAAGGTCTTCTTATAGAAGACCACCAGCTCTCCTTATAGAAGACCATCCAGTCTTCTCAAAGTAGACTACCCAGCCTTCTTATAGAAGACCACAAGGTCTTCTTATAGAAGACCACAAGGTCTTCTTATAGACGACCACAAGGTCTTCTTATAAACGACCACAAGGTCTTCTTATAGAAGACCACAAGGTCTTCTTATAGGAGACCACTAGGTCTTCGTATAGAAGACCACTAGGTCTTCGTATAGAAGACAACCAGGTCCTTTAAAGAAGATCAACAGTCTTCTTAGAGAAGCCTAGCAGGTCTTCATATAGGAGACCACCAGGTCTTCATATAGAAGACCACTAGGTCCTCTTATAGAAGACCACCAGGTCGTCCTATAGAAGCCCACGAGGTCTTCTTTTATACGGCCATCAGGTCTTCTTATAGAAGACCACCAGGTCTTCTTACAGAAGACCACCAGGTCTTCTTACAGAAGACCACCAGGTCTTCCTATAGAAGACCACCAGGTCTTCCTATAGAAGACCACCAGGTCTTCCTATAGAAGCCCACGAGGTCTTCTTATATATATAAGACCATCGTAAACAAGACCACCAGAACTTCATATAGAAGATCACCAGGTCTTTTTATAGAAGACCACCTGGTTTTCTTTTAGAAGACCACCTGGTTTTCTTTTAGAAGACCACCAGGTCTTCATATAGAAGACCACAAAGTCTCTTTATAGTAGACAACAAGGTCTTCTTATAGAAGACCACCAGGTCTTCTTATAGGAGACCACCATGTCTTCTTATAGAAGACCACAAGGTCTTCTTATAGTATACCACCAGTTATTCTCATAGAAGACCACCAGGTCTTCTTATAGAAGACCACCCACCAGATAATTTTATAGAAGACAACCAAAAGACCATCAGTTCTTCTTATAAAAGACAACCAGCTCTTCTTATAGAAGACAACTAAGTCTTCTTATAGGAGACCACTAGGTCTTCCTATAGAACACGGAAAGGTTTTCTTATGGAAGAATACCAGGCCTTCTAATAAAAGACCACCCGGTATTCTTATAGAAGACCACCAGATCCTTTTATAGAAGACCACCTGGTCTTCTTATATCTGGTCATCTTATAGAGGACCAACTGGTCTTCTTATATAGAAGAGAACTATGTCTTCTTATAGAAGACCGTCAGGTCTTCTTATAGCTGACCGACAGGTCTTCTTATAGAAGACCACAAGGCCAAGTCATCTTATAAAAGATAAAGTCACATTATAAAAGATCACCAGGGCTTCAAAAAAGACTACCAGGTCTTCTTAGAGAAGACCACCAGTCTTTTTATAGAAGGTCCAAGGTTTCTTGCAGAAGGGTTTCCTGCCTTACAGCTACCAGGTCTTCTTTTAGAAGACCACCAGATCTTCTTTTAAAAGACCACTACGTTTTCTTTATAGGACCAACAGGCCTTCCTTTTGAAGACCAAAGATCTTCTTTTAGAAGATCACCAGGTCTTCCTTTAAAAGTTATTATCAGAAGACCTGTTGAAGAATACCAGGTCTTCCTGTCGAAGACCACCAGATCTTCTTTGCGAAGCCACCTGCTCATTCTTTTGAGGACCCACAGACCTTCAGGCCATTTTTAAAAGACCTACAGGTGTTTTAAAAATGGCCCAAAGGTCTGTGGGCCCTCAAAAGAATGACCAGGTTGCTTCTCAAATCACCAGTTCTTCTTTTAGAAGACCACCATGTCCTTTCTTGAAGGCCACCAGTTCATCATGTATCACAAGGTCTTTCGAGTGTATAAAGCCGTCCACACATTTTCTTTTCTTTCTTTTGTCAAAATTTAAATATTTTATCACCTTTACCTCTCCGCCCTTTATTTTTTTATTCGCTTTTCACTTCCAACTACTCTTAAGCCACTTTAGATGGCAATCCTTTTGAGTTAGCTTCCAAATACAATCAATTAGAGGATTTTAAGTCAATTTAAAGCTTCACTAAGTATAAAAGCCTTTACAGGGTTTTGGCCTCTTTCGAAAGTTTACATTCAATTTCAATTAAGTCATCATCATCGTTGCTATCATCAGCATGGTGGCAACACGGTCACTATCGTCAACACGTTAGGTAAGGCCAACTACTAAAATGGCTATTGGATGCAACATGGGAGATTGTGAATAGAAATGACGGGTAGGAGCGTAAACTCAATGAAAATAGGGAATGGACTACAAATAACAAAGGGGGTTCAAATTGAGTGATGGAAATTTTAAATTACATATTTAAAGTCAAATTTAAGGCTCTAAAGGCCTTGGTAGATAAGAAGCATGTCATTCTTGCTTAAGTCATTTCTGGTAAAAGACTACAGACCAAGATCGACCTAATTCAAACGTTTTCTGTCATTTCTTTATTCCTTTACCAGAAATAGCTTAAGTAAGAAAGCCAGCCGCATATGTATTGAGGCCTTACGCCTGGTTGAAGTGACACCAATTTGACCAGAAAACCAACTACATTCCTCGTCGTGACCTTTTAATTTTTTTATTTCGGTTTTAGAATATTATATAGGTCATAACCTTACTTAGGCCACGGTTATAGCTGTTCCGAACTTGTTATTCTTTCTCCCATAAACTACTTAGTCAAACTATTACATGATGAAAATATAAACCTCACTTTCTCAAATTTGATCATTCCAATGATATTCACACACTTTTTCTGTGGGATTGCCAGCACCTACTTTCATTTGCATTAAAAAGAGTGCCACGTTGCTAGCAAAAAACTAGTAACACAGAACCTAGCAAATTCCCTAGATAAAATCCGACACAAAGTCATCATCACACGCCAAAAGGAATCTAATTAACAATTTTCCATTGAGTGCACAAATTACTGCAATAAAGGGTGAGAGAGAGGAGTTTGCAAACTATAAAAAAACCCGACAACACCTTGAGTAGAATCATCTACCTTAGATTTAAGTTCAGTAGTTGGCAGAGTAGTTTAGTGCTCAACACATCACCATCGTCATCATCATCGCCACAGCCAGTTAGTTGGCATTGGACAGATGTAGTATAAAGATGCGGACGACCATGGTGTTATGCTTTTAAAATTCTTCGGAAGAAGGTGGAACAACTTTGTTAGTTATCGTCATTGTGTTGCATTTTTTGTTTTCGGAGAGAGGGAAAATACGGGCATCAGCAGCATGACAATGCTGTCAAAGTGAATTTTTCCTCACGTTGTAGTGGGTTGCTTGTAGTGGTTCGTAGACATCTTGAATGAGGAGACCAGGTTGCCAAATTAACCTTATATAAATCACCTATTTGGATCATGTTGAGAATACTTCACTCGGAGACCAATGGTCAATTGTGTTCATCATGTAAGTAAAAGAGTAAAGGTGGAATGGAAGAATAGAACAAAGAGTAAGAAGTTATCTACGAAAGAGAGATACAACAACGCGTGCTAGACATGGCCTCCCATCATCGCCTGAAGACTCTCCTGACTATATTAGCACGTCAATGGTGATGAGGATCGAAGCTGAACTTGCCTCATAAGCCATTGAATTTTACCAAAGCCATTCATACATTATAAGGTGCCGAATTCGGCCTTATAAAACCAAAGTATAACCTGAACTCTGAGTCCAATTATTAGGACTTTCTTTTTTGGAGTACATCTCCAATCTATCGCGGCAGAACAACATCAACTGCCACAACAAAGCAGAGTAGTTTTGGCTCACCTATGTTCGGAATGGTGCAACCGTTAAAATTGCTATATGTCAAGGATTGATAATGCTGCGTGTGTTACAGGCCCTCACGAAACTCTATCCCGTTTCAATTTATCTGTCAAACCAACTCAACTAACCCCAGTAGCTTTGTGGTTAAAACCCATCGAAGCAGCCTCTGCCTTTATCCTGGAGATAGAGACAAAGCCAGATTAAGCAAGAAAAGGAATATTGCAAAGTCCCAGGGACGTACGCAGGGGGGGGGCACTGGGGGCCCGGGCCCCCCCCGAAATGGTTTGGTCGACTAAAATTTTTTGAGCTACTTTAAGAAATTATTACGTTTTTCACTAAAATAATTTTTTACTTTTGGAATTTTCAAATGAAAACTTAGATTGTTCTGAATGTCATGTACTAAAAATTTATTTATGAACAAGTTGTCTAAGAAATATTTAAAATTTTTTGTTTGAATACTCTTTTTGAGAAAACTTCTAGTAAAATCTGTATTACTTCTTTTTCTCATGTAATTTCATTATCAAATAATAAAGGGTAGAGGAATTCTATAATAAATATAAAGGTCTTGAGGCTCTAAACTCATTCTGTATTCAAAAAATTACGTGTTTAGTACTCTGCGGATTGGAAGTGCATGAAATGACAAGTTTACTGGACAAAATGTACGATATATCAAGTGTTTTCCGTGGAGCATGTATCTAAAACCAATAAGAAAATTGTTTTACTGTCTTAATTTTTTATTATTTATTTTATGGAGAAAAATTTATTGTTGTGCGTCATAAAGTGCTAATATATGCTATAAGTAGCATACCCACCTGCATTTTTTCCTATCATTAACAAAGTTGTAGCTGAAAACAACCGCAAACAAACTTAATGCTCAAACATTGGTTAAATGGTATTAAATTCTGCTGTAATTTCGGGCTTTAGGCTAACAATAAATATGTACCTCATCGAAATAATGGCCTTTGACTTCTCATATGTTTCGACAAAATCCGCTTCAAATAATTTGGTGTCGATTTAGCCCAGTTCTTTCGTCTGTCTGGCTCGAGCGCATGATAACTCTCGAACGGATCAACCGAACTTTAAGTCATATCGGTCCAGTCTTTTTTTCTCACAAGTCTACCTTTGTCGAAGGTCCAAATCGATTTCTTCAGGACATAGATTAGGTTCGAATATGGATTATATCGGTTCACTCCTTCAGGTACCTCCCATACAAAGATTTCACCGAAACTTTGAACATCCTAAAATTACTTCCGAACGTTAATATGTATATCAAGTACCAAGAGGGTCTATATGGGACAACATCTTCGGATACTTCCCTCACAAAATTTCAAAATAAGTGCAATATAAGGGTTGTTCGAGAATTTATTGGACATTTTTGCCAATGCTACTCCTTGCGGTCTTGTTTACAGCGATATTCTATTTTTCGTGGGTAAGTCGATGCTTCCCGACATAACGGTTCAAAAGCTCTAAATCTTACTATGACCTACTAAACGGATTGACACGATAACTTTCAAAAGAAATGACTTCCAAAGTTAGGTCCACTTCCAAAATGGACCATTTTGCAGGTATCTTCTCCACAAAAGTGCAAAACTTTTGCGCTCTTATCGAAGTCAAATTTATGATCACGACATAAACATTTATTCGCAACGCTGATAATCGTGAAGTTTTGTACCCAAATGTTTCGACATTTTTGTCGGAAAATGTATACGTCCTAAAAAGGCAACGAAATTCTGAAACTCCCTGACTACACAATTTTTAGGACAGAGATATTGGTTATGAAGCCCTATTCGATCTGTCTATAGATGAAAGTCAATACTTTTATTAAAACTGATACTTTTTTTACTTATTTTCGAAAAGTGCATAATCTTTGGTCATAGTCCTTGGAAAGTTTTAAATGTCATCGAGTTCATAAACATCTAATCGTATAATTAAGGTAGAAATAAGGCGGAACAACCATTGGGATATCAGATGGAGCTTTTCCGACTTAACCTATTTTGTCAGGACTTAGCTAAAATTTTGCCGAGCCCGAATGTGGGTTTCGTAGTCTCAAACAGTACTGCGTGTATAATTCGGAGTATATGAATCGTAGTTGGTATCGCCCGACTCCTGATAAAAATGTTTTCTGTTCTAAATGCCTGTTCCAGAACTTTCAAGAATCTACAAATTTTTACTACTGAAAATGAGTAGATTATTGTAGTACTGGAACATACCATAAATGCAATTTTCTGAATTTTTCAGTTGCATGGACTCTATAACTTCTGGTAAAATAGTAAAGTTTTCGTGTTTTTATGACATAAAAGAATATTATTTTCTTACAAAAGCTGGCACTGTTTGATTGGAAATGTTCGGTACAAGTCTAATTTGCACTCGGGGATTCGAGTTATTATTTTTTGGAGTTATTTATTTGAATTAATTAATGGTATACAAATAACATTAATAGGCTTTTCAGATAATTCTTCTTATCAGCATCAGTCCTCGCGGTAAAATGTGTCCATTTGATAACTTAATAAGGCAAAAGTAACACAAAACTTTTTTAATGGGACTGAAGTTAATGTGTGATATATGGATATGTACTTTGAAGAATAAGAAATACTGTAAATCTTTGAAATAGAATCGAAACTGCCAAATAAGAGCTACTTTGGTTAAAAATTCCGGAATACACCAAAACGTAAACCTACAAGTATAATATTGGTTTGAAAGATTTTTTAGTTATTGCGTCAATTCTGTTGGAGAATTTGGTTAAAAACTTCAAAATACCAGGCGGAACTTTTGTATGGGGACTATACTGAACGTACTATAATATGCTGCATGTTACTCTGTTCCAAATTTCAAACTTATATCTATAATATTGTCAACTCTCTCTATTGAAATTATATACTTTGTGTCAATATTTCATATAAAATCAACTAAAACCCTTTTAAAATAGCTTTATGTAACGCTACACAACATTTTTTAATTTCATGATTTTTGGTCAAGTTGGGCCCCCCCCGAAATGAAATCCTGCGTACGTCCCTGCAAAGTCCAATCATATAAAATTATCTCAATTGTTCCTAATACATTTTATAGAGACCTGTAGGCGTATTCTGTAACTTTTATCGATTGAAAAGTTGTTAACATTTCTTTTGTTTTTGTAACACCTACAAAACAAACAAATTAAATTGTTGGAAAATAAACAATGAGTAAAATTGTTAAAAAGTTACTGAATAAGGGCAGGACCTCTTATAACTGACCTGGTCCTATTACAGAAGACCAACAATACATCTTATAGAAGAATAAGTCCTCTTAAAGAAGATTCCGTCGTCTAATAGAAGACACGGTCGTCTTATAGAAGACCCTGTCCTCTTGTAGAAGACTACCTGGCCCTCCTGTAGAAGATCTAATTGAAGGCCACCACATCTTCTTATAGAAGACCAGGTCCTCTTACAGAAGGCCACCAGGACCTCTTATGAAGACCAGGTCATCTTAATGAAGATCACAAGTTCTACTTATAGAAGGCCAGGCCATCTTGTAGAGGAGCACCAATGTAGGAGTTCAGTAAATTTTATCGATTAAAAATTTGTTAAAATTTCTGTTGTTTTTGTAACAACTACAAAACAAACAAATGCAAATGTTATAAAATATACAATGAGTGAAACTGTTAAGAAGTTACTGAATAGGCCCCCTGGGCTTCTTATAATGGTTTTATATTGAGGACCTCAAGGCCTACTTATATTAGACCTCAAGGTCAACAAGTAGGTTATCACACAAGTTTATTTTATAAAATAACAGGGATACTCCTCATAGAAGACCGCAAGGTGGTCTTCACCAGTTCTTATTACCGACAACTACCAAATCTTCTTGCAGTAGACACCAGGGTACCTATTCTGTAACTTTTTAACAACTTTACTCATTGTTTATTTTACAACAATTTCATTTGTTTGTTTTGTAGTTGTTACAAAAACAAAAGAAATTTTAACAACTTTTCAATCGTTAAAAGTTACAGAATAGGCCTACAGGTATTCCTATAAAAAAGACCACCTTATATCTTTTTATAGAGGAATACAAGGTCTTCTTATAGAAGACACCAAGATAGAAGTCCCCCAATTGTCGTGATAGGAAACCACCTGGTCCTTTTTTAGAAGACTGCATTGACCTTTTAAAGAAGACCCTCAGGATGTTTAATAAAATATCAATAGGGTTTCTTTAAAAATATAACCATGTATCCTTAAAGAAAACCCCGAAATCTTCTAATAGAAGACCACAAAATACCACAGGTTATTTTATAAAATACCACAAGGTCTTTATACCCTCAGCCTTTAGGCTAAAGAGGGTATTTACACTTTGATACGACCAAAAATGTGCCTCATCGAAATAATGGTTTTAGACCCCAAGTATGTTTGTACGATATCCGTTTCAGACAATTTTGAGTAGATCTAGCAATGTCCGTCTGTCTGTCTGTCCGTCTGTCTGTCTGTCTGGCTGGCTGGTGCGCACGATAACTCTCGAACGAAGAAGAATGTGAGGGAGACAAAACAATATACACACAACACAAACGTGTACATGCATATGTACATATATGAATTAAATTTAATTACTAAAATTTACAAAAGACAATGGCGTTGTAAAATTTTCTTCAGCACTTTTATTTGACTCCCTTAAACCTCTCGCCTCAACCAAAAAGCTTTGACAATTTGTCTTCCAAAACGGATGTTTAATTAAATAATTGTTTCCACACTTGCTCAGAAAGTCCTTTGCCACCAGGTCTCTTGTCGCCAAGACCAAGTGAGGTGTGTAGAAAACGTGATTTTATGGTCAAATAGACATTGCGTGGTATTTGTTTTATGAAATCACATATCCTTTCTTTGCTGGCGTATTAGCTGAGCAAAAAGGGAGTTTGCTGACTTCACCTGCAACTTTTGTGAGGAGGCCTTAAGGTAAATGAATGACGGGGTTGAATTGAAAAAATTATATACTGGCATTTTTCTTTTTCATGTCACAATTGGTTGGTTGTTTCGTTGGCCTTTGAAGATTCTGAGAAGTAGCTAGCCTCTAGACAAAACGTCAAGATTCTCTAGAGAAATAAAAATGCATGATTGTCTTAGAAGAGGGTTAATTTTAGACTAATCATCTGTTTCCGAACATTTAAAAGGTGACTCGTGATTTTAATTGGCTGATGGTAGACTCTTAAAAAAACGATGCTTATTGTTGGACTCTGGATGGGGTGGTTCGGCTTATACATTCTCATTTATTTGAATAGACTGCAAAAATATGTTTTTTTCATAAAAGATATGGCTACAAAATATATAAACAATATCTTAAGCTGAAACAATCAACACCAATGAGCATTACAGTGGTAACAAATTTAGCGATTTAAAGGGGTGTGTGAAGCTGCTGACGTATTAGCACAAGTCTCCGTTAATTATAGTGGATTTCATACGATGGTATCCGATGGTCAACGCAAAAGATATAGGCGTGATTCAACTCATACAATATTTCAGTTGGAAGTCTTTATTAACTTCAACTTCAGAATGATTTGATAAAACCCATAGAGGAAATAATTTTCTATCGGCTAAAGCAGAATCGGTCATAAAATCTCAAGAAGGGCTGCACAAATTCTATCTCTAAATGTTGGGCTAGAAAATGCGTGTCTGCATATTATTAATAATCTTGAGAAAAAGTGGCCATTCAAGCTTGTGTTCCTCCACTAAATACACCTAAACTCTTTATTGGCAAAATGTCAATTCATTCGATGTATCCGAAGAAATCGACATGTCTTTGAATGTCTTACCACAGAGGACATGACAGACGAATATGGTTTCAAAAGTTGCAATTCCGAAACCCAAACCAGTTGCAATTGAAGTACGTGCTAATACGAAAGTGAACAAACAAGCTATCCCCGATAACGGAACCTGTCAAGCTGATATCAGTGCCAGGATGCCCCCACCTCGTACTAACAAGAATTCAGCTGACAAGTTAATGTCAGCTTTTACACTATATAATGTCAATCTCAGGGACTCAAGAACTATACTGAGGATGCGATTAAACATTATCTGGAAGCCTTGAAGGGGAGTTTCCGGATGCGGTAAGTGTCACTGACAGGAAATGGTTGCTCAGGGTTTCAAAACAGTCTGATATTCACAGCCCGTAAAAACTCAGACCTATATTCGAGGACATAAATCACTCAATGCTTTTACTGACAGCGATCATGCGTTAAATGCGGAAACCCACAGTCTAAAAAGTTGTACAATGACATCTAAAGGTCAAGAGGGAACTATAAGAACTCCTTCACCACCTGCAATATTGAAGGTCACCCTGTCTGTGTTTGTGACTGTCCACGCCGCCGAGATCAGTAAGAAAGTGAAGGCTAAGACTGCAGTTCATTGAAAAAATATTCTTAAAAAGTCCACGCCTTCTAGACTGCAGTTCATTGAAAAAATATTCTTAAAAAGTCCACGCCTTCTAGACTGCAGTTCATTGAAAAAATATTCTTAAAAAGTCCACGCCTTCTAGACTGCAGTTCATTGAAAAAATATTCTTAAAAAGTCCACGCCTTCTAGACTGCAGTTCATTGAAAAAATATTCTTAAAAAGTCCACGCCTTCTAGACTGCAGTTCATTGAAAAAATATTCTTAAAAAGTCCACGCCTTCTAGACTGCAGTTCATTGAAAAAATATTCTTAAAAAGTCCACGCCTTCTAGACTGCAGTTCATTGAAAAAATATTCTTAAAAAGTCCACGCCTTCTAGACTGCAGTTCATTGAAAAAATATTCTTAAAAAGTCCACGCCTTCTAGACTGCAGTTCATTGAAAAAATATTCTTAAAAAGTCCACGCCTTCTAGACTGCAGTTCATTGAAAAAATATTCTTAAAAAGTCCACGCCTTCTAGACTGCAGTTCATTGAAAAAATATTCTTAAAAAGTCCACGCCTTCTAGACTGCAGTTCATTGAAAAAATATTCTTAAAAAGTCCACGCCTTCTAGACTGCAGTTCATTGAAAAAATATTCTTAAAAAGTCCACGCCTTCTAGACTGCAGTTCATTGAAAAAATATTCTTAAAAAGTCCACGCCTTCTAGACTGCAGTTCATTGAAAAAATATTCTTAAAAAGTCCACGCCTTCTAGACTGCAGTTCATTGAAAAAATATTCTTAAAAAGTCCACGCCTTCTAGACTGCAGTTCATTGAAAAAATATTCTTAAAAAGTCCACGCCTTCTAGACTGCAGTTCATTGAAAAAATATTCTTAAAAAGTCCACGCCTTCTAGACTGCAGTTCATTGAAAAAATATTCTTAAAAAGTCCACGCCTTCTAGACTGCAGTTCATTGAAAAAATATTCTTAAAAAGTCCACGCCTTCTAGACTGCAGTTCATTGAAAAAATATTCTTAAAAAGTCCACGCCTTCTAGACTGCAGTTCATTGAAAAAATATTCTTAAAAAGTCCACGCCTTCTAGACTGCAGTTCATTGAAAAAATATTCTTAAAAAGTCCACGCCTTCTAGACTGCAGTTCATTGAAAAAATATTCTTAAAAAGTCCACGCCTTCTAGACTGCAGTTCATTGAAAAAATATTCTTAAAAAGTCCACGCCTTCTAGACTGCAGTTCATTGAAAAAATATTCTTAAAAAGTCCACGCCTTCTAGACTGCAGTTCATTGAAAAAATATTCTTAAAAAGTCCACGCCTTCTAGACTGCAGTTCATTGAAAAAATATTCTTAAAAAGTCCACGCCTTCTAGACTGCAGTTCATTGAAAAAATATTCTTAAAAAGTCCACGCCTTCTAGACTGCAGTTCATTGAAAAAATATTCTTAAAAAGTCCACGCCTTCTAGACTGCAGTTCATTGAAAAAATATTCTTAAAAAGTCCACGCCTTCTAGACTGCAGTTCATTGAAAAAATATTCTTAAAAAGTCCACGCCTTCTAGACTGCAGTTCATTGAAAAAATATTCTTAAAAAATCCACGACTTTTGGTCTACAGTTCATTGAAAAAATATTCTTAAAAAATCCACGCCTTTTGGTCTACAGTTCATTGAAAAAATATTCTAAAAAAATACACGGCTGTTGGTCCGCAGTTCATTGAAAAAATATTCATAAAAAATCCACGCCTTTTGGACTGCGGTTTATTGAAAAGATATTCTTAAAAAATCCACGCTTTTGGATTGCAGTTCATTAAAAAAATATTCTTAAAAAATCCAAGACTTTTGGTCTGCAGTTCATTAAAAAAATATTCTTAAAAAATCCACGCCTTTTGGTCTGCAGTTCAGTGAAAAAATATTTTTAAAAAATCCACGCCTTTTGGTCTACAGTTCATTGAAAAAATATTCTTAAAAAATCCACTCCTTTTGGTCTGCAGTTCACTGCTAAAATATTCTTAAAAATCCACGCCTTTTGGTCTGCAGTTCAGTGAAAAAATATTTTTAAAAAATCCACGCCTTTTGGTCTACAGTTCATTGAAAAAATATTCTTAAAAAATCCACGCCTTTTGGTCTGCAGTTCATTGAAAAAATATTCTTAAAAAATCCACGCCTTTTGGTCTGCAGTTCATTGAAAAAATATTCTTAAAAAATCCACGCCTTTTGGTCTGCAGTTCATTGAAAAAATATTCTTAAAAAATCCACGCCTTTTGGTCTGCAGTTCAGTGAAAAAATATTTTTAAAAAATCCACGCCTTTTGGTCTGCAGTTCATTGAAAAAATATTCTTAAAAATCCACGATTTTTGGTCTACAGTTCATTGAAAAAATATTCTTAAAAATCCACGCCTTTTTGGTCTACAGTTTATTAAAAAATATATTCATAAAAAATTCACGCCTTTTGGTCTGCAGTTCAGTGAAAAAATATTTTTAAAAAATCCACGCCTTTTGGTCTACAGTTCATTGAAAAAATATTCTTAAAAAATCCACGCTTTTTTGTATGCAGTTCATTGAAAAAATATTCTTAAAAAATCCACGCCTTTTGGTCTGCAGTTCAATGTAAAAATATTCATAAAAAATCCACGCCTTTTGGTCTACAGTTCATTGAAAAAATATTCTTAAAAAATCCACGCCATTTGGTCTGCAGTTCATTAAAAAAATATTCTTAAAAAATCCACGACGTTTGGTCTGCAGTTCACTGAATAATATTCTTAAAAAATCCACGCCGTTTGATCTGCAGTTCACTGCAAAAATATTCTTAAAAAATCCACGCCTTTTGGTCTACAGTTCATTGAAAAAGTATTCTTAAAAAATCCACGCTTTTTTGTCTGCAGTTCATTGAAAAAATATTCTTAAAAAATCCACGCCTTTTGGTCTGCAGTTCAGTGAAAAAATATTTTTAAAAAATCCACGCCTTTTGGTCTACAGTTCATTGAAAAAATATTTTTAAAAAATCCACGCCTTTTGGTCTGCAGTTCACTGAAAAACTATTCTTAAAAAAATGCACACCTTTTGGTCTACAGTTCATTAAAAAAATATTCTTAAAAAATACACTTTTTTTGGTCTGCAGTTCACTGAAAAATTTTCTTAAAAAATCCACGCCTTTTGGTCTGCAGTTCACTGAAAAAGTATTCTTAAAAAATCCACGCCTTTTGGTCTACAGTTCATTGAAAAAGTATTCTTAAAAAATCCAAGCTTTTTTGTCTGCAGTTCATTGAAAAAATATTCTTAAAAAATCCACGCCTTTTGGTCTGCAGTTAATTGAAAAAATATTCTTAAAAAATCCACGCCTTTTGGTCTGCGGTTTATTTAAAGATATTCTTAAAAAATCCACGCCTATTGGTTTGCAGTGCGTTGAAACATATGTCTTAAAAAAATCCACGTCTGTTGGTCTGCTCTTTAGTGCCTGATCTCAAGCCTTCGTTGAACTTGCAATCAGAAAGCGATGATCTTCAATGCGAAGCAGCCATCCTGGGGCGGGTTAGAAACTAACACCAGAGATAGAGCCCTGGCTACTTATCTGGTTGATTGTCCTAACTGATATCCCAGACAGGCTCAATGACAATTCGGCTTCATTTATAGACGCCTTTCTGCGGACTCCAGGTTTCCCTTGTTGAGTGGTAGTACTTATTCAAATGCTTACGACTACGACTCTGATCACAACTCCCTATAGATGGTATTTGACATAGGAGGTTTATCAACAAGGGAAGTTAGGACCTGAACTTTGAGAAAGTTTTTAAACCGATTTAGGGTGGGAATTAGTGTGGAGTCTTTCAAACATATGCCTTCCCATTGACAGGAATCTTTCCATAGATGAGAAAAATGCTACTGCCGCTAGTATGCAAGCAGTCTTTAAGACTGCTATCGAAACATTTGTTCTCTTGGTAACCTCCCCCTTTGAATTTTGGGCTTTGTTCGAGAGCGCAGTAGAGTTTGAAGAGCTGAGCTGATATAAAATATTGTGTCTACATAATTAAGAACGTGATTAGTGTATTTGAGGGGAAAAGTTACCAAATTTTTCTGGAAGGCATCATGGTTCACAACAGATACTTTGGTGAAATTAAGGCCGCTGCTGGACTCAAATCCCGAGACCCATGTTGGAGATTAATTGGATACAAATACACAACCCATTGATGATGCCAATTTAAAAGGTGAAGCTTTGGCCAAACCTAAGCAGGGTGTACATGGTCACATACAGAGGCCGGTCGATCATTCTTCCCTTAGTAATGTTAACAGTGTTATCGGGGAATGGACGATCCTTTGAGCATTTTCACAGCATATTTACTGCTGACGGCTCGTGAATTGAGAGCAGTGAAAGTTGGGAAAAGTACACCTAGGTGCATCGGCAGTATCCTTGGACGAAGGCGAGTAAAAAAGTCAAGTGGTTGGAAAGAATTCAGGGTAGTCCATTAAAAGGCAGGGAATGCAGTATTTGTTTTTTTGCAATCTTTTTTAACCACTGTCTGAATTTGCGCTATTTCCTTACTGCATGGAAAAAGCGGTTCTCCACCCAATCACTATGGAATTTATCGTGAAATATCCTTGATTTCTTCCTCTGGAAAGTTATATGCTTTCTTTATACTAAAAGGTCTCAGGTCTCTATTCGAAGACAAAAGAATCCTCAAAGACTGTTAATTTGGTCACTTGGTATCTCATGCACTCTCAGGCATGGGACGATAGCAGTGGCGTGGGGACGATGGCATGTTCTTCAAGATGGAACAGCTTGATATAGGTATACAAACTTACAGTGCAGTGGCAAGTTTCGTCTGGGAACGAAGCTTCAAATGCAAGGTCGGAGAGTATCAAACGAACGATCTGTTAGAGAAGTGTGCCTCAAGTTTCTCTTCTACAACATTTTCCTTAGGGACATGCCCGAGCTCCCTAGCGTAAGCTTACAATTATTATATGCTGACGATGTTATCTTGGCCACGTCTGAACCAAGGGCCCGGATTGTAACATCTCATCTTGAGGTCCTTCAGGGATATTTCTATAAATGGGCTCTCAAGTTAAATGTAAGAAAGTTCTCTGCAATTGTCTTTATGGTTGAAATATATGGTAGTGTACCCTAATTCCGCTCTGTCCTGAAAATTGGGGGGCGCGAACATCCTATAAAATAATAATGCGAAATGAAACCTATTCGTCTTAATTACTAATATTAAAACATAAAAATTTAAATAAAGTTTATTTAATAATTATATTGACAAATATTTAGATAAAAATTAATTTCGTTTACTCTCTAAAGACTAGTTATTTCGGAGTCTCCATTTTGTATGGCAGTGGTGGTGCTGGTGTTGTTACCATTTCCGGCATTTTTATGACCATTTTCAGCCTTGGCAGCTTCATCGGCTTTCATTTGGGATTTACGACGTCTTACAACAAAATAACAAATACTGTGATTTTTCGGATTTCGAAAGACCAAAAATATTTAAGGAGAAGATGAAGAAAGTCAAGTAGAGAAAGAAACATAGAAAGAAAAAAGAACAAAGAACAAATTTGGAGGTTAATTCACTTCATGGCCTTTTTAACTTGGCGGAATTTCAGAGTCATTGTTAAATATACTGACATAAAGACAATAATGCTGAGTATAGCGAAAACTTCACTGAACAGGAAAATGGTACCCGGGAAAGAGTCGACAGTGCTTTCATAAATAGCACTATAGATGGGTACAAAAATTAGCTGGGACAATGGTTGAAAGATACTAAATATGGCAAACATTTTACCTGTAAATGAAAGAGAAGAGGAATTATTATTGCATGTCGAGTCCAAAAAGGACTGTTGACTGAATGACGATATACTCACTCAGTTCTTCATCATCCACAATACTGGAACCAATTGCCTTAATGGGAATAATTCTCATTGAAAGAAAACTGTCTGCCACACCACCGGCGTAAAATGTGGCTGTGTCATTGGAAAAGGCCTGAAATGAAGATTTTTTAATGATATTAATTTTTTGGATTCACTTTGACAGTTTTTATAGCCTCAGTCTTTAGGTGAAAGGTGGTATATACAAAAAAAAAATACTGAATTTTTAGAACTGTGTACACTTTTATACGAATTATCTCATCGAATTAATGGTAAGTTTGGACGAAATTCGTTTCGGACAATTTGGAGTCGATTTAGCACTGTTTGTCCATCAATCTGTCTGACTGGCTGGTGCACAAGATATGTAACTCTCGAAGAGAGCCACCGATTTGGCCAAACTTTGCACATCGCAATATTTCTTCTACACATCAGATTCAAATATGGATTTTATCACTATACACCTTTGGCGGCCATCAGACCATCTGCTATTTCACATGTATGTTGTCACATTGGGTATACTAATATACAGAACAGCTGATGTCATACATGTGAAAAAGCAGATGGTCTGATGGCTGCCTTAGTATATCTCCCTCGCCATCTTTCTAACTTTTCTGTTAAAGGACATGTATCGGATCGATTTAGAGTTTTGACAGCAGGTTGTTTTCGCGGCTTTATCCATACTTACTGAAATAATGGCCCAACAACTGCAAGAACCCCTGCCGGCACTAACTAAAATCACTTATAACCCATATCGCTTGAGCTTTGACACTAGTTACTGGATGTAGCAGTAAATTGTGGATCTGCCGAGGTACAGTTGCTTACTTTACTGAACCATGGAACAGCTGCATGGCAAAGGTATAGAGAATTTACCAACAACCGCGTCAGAGAGCTGTCTATTCCCTTAAATTCTCGGGTAGCTGAGAGACATAATCACAGCTGCACCTGCCTGCTACACATTCCTAGTCGAATACACGTATTTTGACCAAATTTCCCAGCAGAGGAGACGAGACGAGCAAAGAAAGAAACCTGAAAACCCAAGAGTTAGTAAACATGCTCTTGAAGCCAACAGACTTTTGGACGAGCTAGTGGCTAGACCGCCTGAAGCAATGCAACATTGTTGCAGGATTAAGTAATTTATGGGTATCGCATCGGAAGTCACTTTCGAATCCAGGAAAGAAGTATGAAGGCCGATACTTTCAACGACGAGACAGTGACAGAGGGGTACCCAAAGAGTAATAGGGCAAAGAAGAGTGTGCTACGCCATATTAGAGCCATCTCAGCTAAGGAGGTAACACGACAAATTACGAAATAATATGAGAAGCGGTTTCCCTGTTGCCCAACATCTGATAAAAAACCACCAGATGCTTTAATAGAAGACCACCAGAAGTCCACAACACAGTCTTCTTAAAGAAGACCACCAGGTCTTCCTAAAGATGACCACCAAGTCCTTTCCCAGAAGTCTATCAGATCTTCTTACCGGTTCTCTTGTAGAGAACCACCAAGTCTTCTTATAGAGGACCACCAGGTCGTCTGACATATGACCACCAACTACTCTTTTATAAGGTCTTCTTATAGAAGACCACCAAGTCTACCTATAGATGACCATTGGTGTACCTATAGAAAAACACCAGGTCTTCTTATAGAAGACAACAAGGTCTTCTCGTAGGATACCACCAGATCTTATAGAAGACCACCAGGCCTTCTTATAGAAGACGAAAAGGTCTTCTTATAGAAGACCACCAGGACTTCTTGTAAAAGACTTCAAGATCTTCTTATAGAAGAATTCAAGAAATTCTTATAGAAGATCTCAATGTCTTCTTATAGAAGACCTCAAGGTCTTCTTATAAAAGATCTCAATGTCTTCTTATAGACAACCTCAAGGTCTTCTTATAAACAACCTCAAGGTCTTCTTATAAAAGACCCCAAGGTTTTTTTTTTATAGAAGACCAGGTCTTATAGACCACCAGGTCTTCTTATAGGAGACCACCAGGTCTTCTTATAGGAGACCACCAGGTCTTCTTATAGGAGACCACCAGGTCTTCTTATAGGAGACCACCAGGTCTTCTTATAGGAGACCACCAGGTCTTCTTATAGGAGACCACCAGGTCTTCTTATAGGAGACCACCAGGTATTCTTATAGAAGACCAGCAGGTCTCCCTGTAGAAGACCACCAAATCTCCCTGTAGAAGACCATCAAGGTCTTCTTATAGAAGTCTTCAAGATCTTATTGTAGAAGACTTCAATGTCTTCATATAGAAGACTTCAAGATCTTCTTTCAGAAGACTTCAGGGTCTTCTGATAGGTGAGCTCAAGGTCTGCTTATAGAAGATCTCAACTTCTTCTTATAGAAGACCTCAGGGTCATATTATAGATTGAAGATTTCAAGGTCTTCTTATAGAAGACCACCAGATCTTCTTATAGCTGGCCAACAAGTTCTGCTAAACAATACCACCAGGTCCTCCTCTATGAGACTACAATGGCTCTTATAGAAGGCCATCTGCTCTTCGTACAAAGAAAGTTCAGCAGTTTTTATAGAGGACAATAGTACAGTTCTTCCTTCTGAGGAATATGAAAATATTCGCAACTGAATCGACTGTCAAAATGTTAACCACTTGGACGTCTGAAATGAGGCTCACCCTGAACATATTGGTCGATGATGTCTTGATACCGGCTACTAACTACCTCCTGGAAAATTTATGCTATGTTCGACAGCATGTTTAAATCATCCGCCCATCCGCCCGGCTATTTGCTACAAGATCAGAAGTAGGAACAATATTCTCAAGCCGCTGACCGACAGACCTTGGGGTGTTGACATAGAAACCTTGTTGACCTCTTACAAAACAATAGGCTGAGCTGAGATTTCCATGATTTAGAGAACGAGGTCCAATGGCACATGCGAGAACCTCTAGATCAACGCGGGAGGCTTGAATACCATTCACATTGATGCAGTTGCGCAGTCAGTGCAAAGATACAGTGTGACTGCCGCTGCCAAGGCAAACACTACTGATTTTAGCTTAGTTGGGATTCGGACGGTGCTGCCTGCGACCTCAATTCGTATTGGGCTCGAATTTATGGCACGATATCCAACACATGCCCTTTATGTGGATTGGTACCGCACCACACTCACCATTAGTTTAAATGCCCTGCTAAACCCACTCACCAGTCGTCGCACTACGACCACAATATGGATAATTTACTTGGGGTTTAGTATTTTTTTATCACCTTCATATACTTACAAACAATGCTCTGGATAGAGCTGTGGTACAAGCAGATACAATGCCCACCATGGCATCGGAAAGTTTTAGCATTTTACTAAATATTGCTGTGCCAATAAAGGTACCTGAAAAATTAAAAATAACTCCAATTCATTTACCACCCTTCATCTTCGAATTTATCACCTTCACTTACCCGCCAAAGAGAGCGCTGATGTAACTGTTGAATAAACACTATAATCATTGCCATTCCAATTCAACTTTTTGAAAGCAAAACGATTCCAGAAATCACCTTCACCAATACCTGGTCCCATGGTAAAGAAATAGGCCATCATCAGGAATATCAAGAGCATACGACCACGATTGGGTCTCTTTTTGAGAGGAAATTTCACATAATCCACAACTAATGTGGGATCAAAGAAATCTCTTAGGGCATTTCGTTTTTGGGGTTGGGTAGTTGTAGCAACCGCAGCATCTACGGTGTCGATGCCATTGTTGTGCCGTTGTGCAGTGGGTAAATCTTCCAGTTGTGTTATTTCGTATGCAGGATTGTCAGTACCAGAAATTGATTTTCCAGCAGCACCATCTATGTTGTCGGATTTTGAAGGTAGCTGTTTGAGTTCTTTGATATTGAATATAATATAGAGCATTCCAATGATGTTGAAAGAGAAGGCCATGGCAAAGGACCCTAAGGAAAAAAGAGAAGAGGTTAAGACATGTATGTTATAATTAATGAAGCTTTGAATACTTACATGTGTAGCCAAGGTAATTGAACAAAACACCACTAATGGGTTGACCTACGAATCCTAGGGTGTTGGTAAACGTGGCAAAGATGCCAAATCTGAAAGTAGATAATAAGGGAAAAATATTGAGGACTAGGATTTTTCGAACTGGAAAAGCTGCACCCAATGCTTCTATCAATCTTACTTACTATGGATTTTATTAAATAGAAACAAGTAAGAGCGGCGATAAGTAAAAGTAAAATGGAACAATTAGTTTCCTTTCGTTTATGAAGAAGACTAAAACAAAATTCGGGAGATACCGTTCCATGGGGGCTAACGTCGACCTATACTTACAAATTTCTGGCGGAAAGTGTTCAGACTCAAAGAAGACTAAATACGAAATTTCCGATATTTCGGTAAAACCTTCAATAGGAACCCGGGGACCTATACTGATAATTCTCTTCTGGATTATTTTATAACCCCATGGAAGACTAAATAACAAATTTCAGTTTTTCGTTTGGATATTGACGTCACAACCTTAAGAATAACGGGGGGGGGGGGGGGGGGGGGCTATATCGAAAGTGGATCTATACCGACAAATTTCAGTCAGAAAGGTTTTTACCTCCAACAAAAACGAAATATCAAAATTCAGCTATTTTGGTGGGAGGTATCGGGAGGTACCGCTCTATAGTGGCAATATGAAGGCCTTGACCTATACCAACAAATTTCTGGGAGAAAGTTTTATACCCCCCACGAAGACTGAGAACTAAATTTCCGCCATTTCGGTGTAATAATGAGGCCAAAACCTTAAAAATACCGAAAATCGGGTGGTACCGTTCTATGGGGGCTATATGAAGGCGTAGACCTATACCGACAAATTTCAGGTGGAAAGTTTTATACCCTCAGGGAAGGCTAAATAACAAATTTCAGCCATTTCGGTGTGATAATTAGACTAAAACCTTCAAAATACCGAAAATCGGGTGGTACCGTTCTGTGGGGGCTATATGATGGCTTGGACCTATACCGACAAATTTCAAGTGAAAAGTTTTATACCCTCAAAGTAGACTAAGTACCAAATTTCAGTCTTTTTGGTGGAATATTGAGACCAAAATATTAAAAATATAGAAAATCGGGAGGTGCTGTTCTGCGGTGGCTGTGAACAGTTTTATAGCCCCAACAAAATCTAACTACCAAATATCAGTCATTTCGGTGGGATATTGAGGACACAACCTTCAACATACCGAAAATCGGGAGGTACCGTTCTATGGAGCATATGTAAGAAGACGTGGGCCTTTACCGATACATCAAAACGTGAACCAATCCCGATAAATTTCTATGGTAGAATTTTGTAGCCCCGGAAACGACTAAATACCGAATTTCAACCACTTTGGTGAAATAATGAGGATAAAACCTTCAAAATACCGGAAATCGGGAGGAGCCGTCTTATGGGGGCTATACAAACACGTAGACCTTTGCTGACAAATCGCTGGGAGAAAGTTTTGTAGCCCAAA
This sequence comes from Musca autumnalis, assembly GCF_047663935.1. Classification (NCBI taxonomy): domain Eukaryota; kingdom Metazoa; phylum Arthropoda; class Insecta; order Diptera; family Muscidae; genus Musca; species Musca autumnalis. The sequence goes on along the minus strand of NW_027411866.1, from coordinate 38,033,494 downwards.
GGAGGAATAATACCAAATTAGATTCAAAATATGGGGACTATATCAAAACGTGGACCTATATCAACGATTTTTGGTATGAATGTTTTTTAGCCTCTGGAGACACAAATACCAACTCGGTGGTCAAATGGGAAAAATATCTTAAAAATTCCTTAAAACGGAGACGGGTCACTTTGTATGGGGGCTATACCAAAACGTGGGCTTACATAACCCATTTTCAATACCAAAAGTCCCTCGGACATACAATGCATTTTACTAAAATGTCATCCATCCATCTGCTTCAATCCGTTCAGACGCTGAAGTGATTTTCACAGACGGACTGACATGGCAATATCGATATAGAATTACACGCTGATCCAGAATATATATAGTTTATATGGTCTAAAATTAGTATTTCGAGTAGTTACAAATGGAATGACAAACTTAATAAACCCCCCATAGAATGGTGAAGGGTATAAAAAATGGCGCCCAACATTTCTATCATCATCTAATCTTCTATGTCTTACTTACCTAAATACACGATCTGGTTCCGGTGTTGAAATTGTTATATAACTGTCAATAGCCATCAGACACAATGTTGAACCACCAAGCAATCCCGGTACAATAGCTTCAGTATAGGCACCAAACTCCATGGGGATTTTATCGAAAAATATTGCCGATATCAGCAAACCTTCCTTGTGAAAAATCGATTAAATAATTATGTAATTGAGCGAATTACACATGTTGTTCAGCAGTATACTTACACAAGAACATAAGACTTTCGCCTAACACGGGGAATATCATACAGGCCTTCCTCTTATTATACCGATCACTCCAACCACCAGCAAAAAGCAGCACAATTATTGGGAATATGGCAGCTAGAAGAAGAAGCGAACAACATTTATTGGATAGAACAAATAAATTAAGATTTTTTTTTTAAATAAATTACAACGGAATATATTGAAGCTCTCCAGTGGCGCCCAATGTGGGGCTCTACACTGTATGTAAACAAAGATTTGTAACTTTTAAGTAAATTTCAGTGATGAGATATACAGAAAATATAACTGAGTCTGGAAATTCGGCAAAGAGTAAAACCAACAAACTATGAAACGAAAAGGAAGGACATTTTATTACAAAATTCATATAAGTTACGAACATATCCGGAAGAAAGACCAGCCTTCTTTTAGCGGACCAAAAGTCTTCTCTGTTTTATGAGATGATAAGTTGTTCTTGTATAAGGCTAGGTATCCTATAGAAGGCCAGTATGTCATCGTATAGAAAACTTCAAGGTCCTTTTATAGAAAACCACCAGGTCTTCGTATAGAAGAATTTAAGGTCTCATTATGAATAACATAAGATTTTCCCAAGAAGATCATTAGGATTTTTTTTATAAGACCACTAAGTCTACAGAAGTCCAATTGATCTTATTCCAGTTCCAGCCGTGGTATCTCGGGACATGTCATACCGGGAGGACTCCCACCATAACACCCGTGGAAGTATTTTAACGGGACATGACATTGTGTTGCCGTACTGGAAGAATCTTCATCCCTCATGCAGATGGTCCATTGATAACATGAGGTTATAACCTGTTGTAGTTCTCAGGTCGGTTTAAATTTTGTGCGCACCACACTGGCGCCGCATAGCTTACGACAGACCGACCTCTGTGCAGTTCATGTGGTGAACAGAGTAACAGAGACAGACGGATATTTGCATATTCCTCTTTCGGAAAATATCGAGATGGTAAGATTGAATGGATTGAAGGTATTCGACGTCAAGATCGTACAATAGTACGCATACATTATGATCTCTATACCGTCAAGAGGGGGTGGAATACAGGAATGGTAGAAGTTAAACAATTTCTGAGATATCAACCCCACCTTGGGGATCTCCCTGCTTCACTCGACGGGGTTTCGAATTCTTGTTCATGAATTCCACGTACGACTAGCGTTCACACATATAATTGATTACCCAAGGTTTCAAACTTGGTCGGAAGCTAGTCTGTTCGATGTCTCAAACAACGTGAAGTGACATCATCAAAGACTTTTAATTAGTTAGGAAATATATATGATTCGACATATAACTCTTCCCTTCGCTCTGTCACATCCGAGGTGCTCAACAAATTAAATTAACATGCGCATCTCTTCGGTTCATTCAGTATATCGTCGCCAAACGTGACTGCGGTTGTATATTCCTTCTTTCCAGGGCTCGTTGCCCACAATCCAGTATAGGGATACGTAAAATCGATTTCGGTTAATCGATTAATCGATTATTAACCGTAAAATGTCCAAACGTTGTAGTCGACTATTGACTGTGCGAAACCCGGATAATCGATTATTCTTAGTCGACTTTCGGAAGACGGTGTCAACTATTATTCGTAGTCAGTTATATAGTTATATATAGTTTGTAGTAGTTGACTATTGGGCGTGCTAAAACAGCATAATTGACGTTACTTTTTTATACATGTAACCACCACGGATTGCATCTACGAAAATGGTCGATTATATTCGATTTTCGGCGGTTAACGATTAATCAATCGAAAAACCGGTTATTGCAATTCACTGCGTATCCGTGAAAAACATAGAGCTCTCAATCTGCTCCAACGCTGTAACCCTCTGGTCGTTTCCGAGAACGGAATGCCACAACTCATGATGGACAGTAAGGTGAAAGTTCCTAATCGACAGGTCTTAGGGTACAGTCGATTATGATATTCCAAAAGCGGACTAATTTGGAATTGCTAATAGGTAGATTGCTTGAGTACTTATTAGGGTCTCTTTTAACCGCAGCTTTACATTTCCTTGTAGGTCCTGCTTGAGTACATATCCAGGTTTCTTGCATCCTGTAGCAATATAATATTGATCGAATATTCTGAGAACCTAGAATACTTAGCTAGGTCTCTGGTCTACCAATTCCCTGGCTTTCCTGTGTTAACGAGTACTTATCCAGGTCTCAAATCGAAGAACATTTTTAATAAAATTCCAGTGCCGGCCGAAGCCCGAAATATAATTCTTGGTATACTAAGTAGAATAAGTCAACTGTAAAGCGTAATTCTCTATCAACGAAAACAATAAAAAGTGCGTCAAACGGTAATCACTGTATTTTCTTACCGTCTAAATTTAAATAATTTTCTTTAAGGATACCTGGACCACGACAAGTTACTCTAGCAAAAGGGGGAAAACTCGTGGTTACAGTATTCAACAGATTGTGCAACAGGAAAGCTAGTCCCCCATATACAATTCTAGTGCTATCCTTGTTGTTGACCTTGGTTTCTTGCCACGACCAGGTTATTCTTTCGACTCATAAAGTCCATTATTTCATCGGTCTTACCTTGAAGACCATTACAATAAAATTGTAAAATTTTTGCATTTCCAGGGATCAGTAGCTTAGAAGACTGGTCATCTCTTAGAAGACCTCTGGGTCTTCGTATCGAAGACCTTTAAGGCTACGACTCAAAGGAGTTTTCTTGCTTGTTTCGCCTTCTTATCTTAATCATTTCTATTAAAAGAATACAAAACGGCCGAACCAAATTCGAGCAAGGATGCCCATTACATTTTAATTTTTTTACTTGAAACGCCAAGAAAGGTATTATTCCTCTTAAAGGAAACCTGTAGGATTTCTTCTATTCTTATGGATACATTTACTTGTAATCTAGAATAACTTTAGTTCTTACAAAAGTGTCTTCTTATAGAAGGCTTTAAAGGTGCCGGTTAAGCATTGACAGATGTACTTGAAAAGTACAAGGCCGACATTACTGCCATACAGGAAATACGATGGAACGGGCGTCACAACAACACCTAAAGGTGACGCACTGTATTTTAGCTGCCATGACACAAAGCATGAGTTTCGTTGCGGAATTGTAGTTGGTCGGAGGTTGAAACATCTGGTCTCCAGCATCACCCCAGCAAAATTCTTCAACATCAGCTTTATTTGCGCTCATGCTCCCACTGAAGACAAGGACGAACAGACCAATGATATATTTTACGAGCGCTTAGAAGAAACATATGACCGTTGCCCTGCCCATGACATTAAAATCATTCTAGGCGATTGTAATGCCAAAAGTGGAAAGGAGAATATCTTTGGCCCAACAGTCGGGAAATTCAGTCTCCACAGTGAAACATCTGACAATGGTATGAGGCTGATCGACTTTGCAGCTGCAAAAAACATGGTAGTTAGCAGTACCAGATTTAATCATCTCGATATTCATAAGGGCACCTGGCTGTCTCCAGATCAAAGAACAAGTAATCAAATTGATTATGTTGTAATAGATGGAAGACATTCATCCAGCGTGTTGGATGTACGATCGTTCCGAGGCACAAACATTGATTCGGACCACTACCTTGTTGCAGCAAAGGTACGTACCCGTCTAAACGTTGCAAATAAAGCACGAACAGACACAACGCGGAAGTTGGACATCGATAGGCTGCAAACACAACAGATAGCCACAGCATATTCCACTCAACTAGCCCAATTGCTTAACGCGAGCACTCCTTGTCCCTATAACATAACAACACAATGGCAACATATTGCCCACTCCATGCAAACAGCCGCAAAATCCATACTTGGATTCCAGAGACTTCCACTAAGGAATCCGAAGAGAAAAATGCGGCATACAGGGCTACTTTACAATCCGGAGGAGTGTCGTGCATGACTAGGAGTGTCGTGCTGCCACCGAAGAGAAAAATGCGGCATATATGGCTACTTTACAATCCGTAGACACGCGTAGCGCACGAGAGAGATACAGGGAGAAAAGGAGAGAGGAGAAACGTCTTTTCCGCAGGAAAAAGAGAGAGATGGAAAAGCGGGAGTGTGAAAAAATCGAGATGTACAGGAGCCAGAATGAAGTCCGAAAATTCTACCAAAGAGTCAAGCATCAAACTGATGGCTTTGGTACAGACACATCCTCCTGTAGAGACCAGCAAGGTAATTTGGTAACTGATATAGATAGTGTACTCAGGATATGGAAAGAACATTTTTCAAATCTGTTGGTATCCAATAGCAGCGAAGACGACGAAGATACCACAGTCCCAATCCCAGAAGATGGTATTGAATGTATACCGCCCAGCCAAGATGAGGTAAAGACAGCAATAAATCGGCTGAAGAATAATAAAGCAGCAGGAGCTGATGGCCTACCAGCCGAGCTGTTTAAATCCGGAGGCGATACGCTGATAAGGTGTATTCCAAGCTATGTCTGAAAGGTATTCCAAGCTATGTCTGAATTTGGTATCCCCGCAAAGCTCATCCGGCTTTGTAAAATGACTTTAACTGACACGAGGTCCTCAGTTAAAATAGGAATGAACCTCTCCGAAGTGTCTGGTACCAAAAGAGGTTTCAGACAAGGAGACAGCCTTTCGTGTGACCTCTTCAACATCCTGCTAGAAAAGGTTATACGAGAGGCAAACGTCAAAAGAAGTGGCACAATCTACACCAATAGCCACATGTTACATGCTTATGCTGATGATATTAGACATCATGGGACGATTAGTAAAAGAAGTAACCGATACCTTTATGAAGGTCGAAGGAGAATCTGCTACAGTGGGTCTGGCGGTAAGCGGCGAGAAGACCAAGCTGATGGTCTCGACGCGCAATGCGTCCATTAAGATCGGATCAACTGTTAATGTTGGTTCCTATAATTTTCGACTTCGTATACCTCGGCACCGCCGTAAACACAAAAAACGACATCATTTGTGAAATAAAAAGAAGAATTGTATTGGCCAACAGATGCTACTTTGCCTTAAGTAAACAAACAACAAACACACAATCAAAAATAACGCTTTACAAAACACTAATACTACCCGTGCTGATGTATGGTTCCGAAGCCTGGGTACTTGTGCAAGCAGATAAGGCAATGCTTGGCGTGTTTGAGAGAAAAATTCTTCGAAAGACTTTTCTTCTACAGAAGACCTTTAGATCTTCTTATTTTAGACCTTTAATTCACTACCTCCCTTTCTTGTATACATATGAATTAGTTGTCCTCATCATACATATGTTTATTTTCCTGATTCTATAAAAGATGATAATAATCTGCCCCAACAATAAATGCACTTCAATAATTTACCTTTTTATATGCCATTAATAACTAATCAATTTCCGTGAGTGTATGCAAATGAGCATTGCCTCCATACATCATTAAAATAATTATCTTGAATTATATTTATTAATTTCTCTTTCGCGTTGAGAGCTGCATGATGGAAGATATTTTTTTCGTTGAAAGTAATTAACAACAAATATTTAGCGATTAACAAATATTTGTTTGATTGCTTAAAAATCACATTTATTTACAGGTTCTCAAAACACCTCTGAATGCACAAATGACAGGTAAAGCGTCACACAAAGGTCATTTGTGGTTTTAAGCCCCGTTTAATAACAGCAGCATGGACATGAACTTGAATAGAGATTTAACTGTTGTTGAGTTTTTATTTGAAAACGATAAAACGATTTAAAAACATTAACAAATCATTACATATTACAACAACAGACACAACAACAACACAAATTTACAACTGTTAACAAAAAACACACATGTTTAGAATCCACCACAAAAATAGTAGCTTAACTTAATTTTGTGATTAACTTACCATATGCTTGTAAACAGAAAATCTAAACCAGTTTCAAAGATATGCATGCTTTCGCGCTCTACCAGCTGATGGTGATGTAGGGGCCCACATATGAATGAATTAACAAGCTCTTATGGCGAGATAGTCGTTATTCAATTGATTTATGTTTTATTGTGAGGATCGTTATCATCGCTTCTTTTATGGTTTGACAAGTTTTTTTTTTTTTTGAAATTTCGGTAGTGTTATGATGCTGTAACGTCAGTTTTGTTTTGTGGTGGATTGTTTTTTGTTAAAAACATGTGGTGCCACTAATAATGCTAATTTTTGTGACTATTTTTGTCTTTATACTTTATTCGGCATGTATTCTGAGAAACAAGAAATTCACGTTGAATAATTTTCTAAATTAGTAGTGTGATTCGGAATTTTAGCTAGTCATCTGATACCTAAGATAAAAACCTGTAGACAATTTAAAAACAAAAACTAGAGTCAAAAATTTTTGTTTTGGAATGTTATTTTCATGACGAGGGATATAAGCATTCCCAAACTGGGCGTCAGGAAGTATGAGTACCCGCAAGCATTTGGGAGCTACCTAAGCCGACTACCAAACCAATGGATGTAATTTCGCAACTCAGTGCTCAGTGGTCCCACTTGTATGGAAAGGAGTATCAAAAATAGTTATAATCGAGCCCAAAAGGGAGAAAAACTATTTTAATGAATGTAGGTCCACGTTTAGGTATAGCTCCCATATAAACGTACCTCCCTATATTCGGTATTTTGACGATTTTAGCCAAATTTTTCAATCGATTTGGCTGTAATTTTGCATTTTGTGTTCTGAGGGAACAACATACCTCCTTGCAACAAATGTTCATTATAAGTCCAAGTTTAGACATAGGTGCCATATAAACGTACCTCCCGATATTCGTTATTTTGACGATTTTAGCCAAATTTACTAACCGAGTTGGCTGTAATTTTGTATTTTGACTTCGGAGGGAACACCATACATCCATGCAAAAAATGTTCAATATAGGTCCACGTTTAGGTATAGCTCCCATATAAACGTAGCTCCCGATTTTCGGAATTTTGGCGATTTTAGCCAAATTTTCCAACCGATTTGGCTGTAATTTTGCATTTTGAGTTCTGAGGGAACAATATACCTCCTTGCAAAAAATGTTCAAAATAGGTCCAAGTTTAGGTATAGCTCCCATATAAACGTAGCTCTCGATTTTCGGAATTTTGACGATTTTACACGCGTGGAATAAGGGGAATAACTTACAGGGTGGCAGCTGGGGGCAGCTGGATCTAGTTTTATTGTAAACTAGAGACTTTCCCCTGTATTTTAAAAGAAATATGGACTTGCCCTTACGGGGCCAACATTAGTAAAACTCAACATACATTTATAGTAATGATATTAAAAATAGCACAAAAAGCCATTTACAAAGAATTTATTTTTAAGGAAGTTAGAAAACGAATTTTCAATATGTTTTTTCATAAAAACATAGGTAATGCCGTCAACTATAAGTTTCATTTTGGAAATTGTACAATTACCTATTCAATCTTTTTTAATTTCACTCATAAACTATTGGAAAATTTCGGGGCCCCTATCTCAGGAAGGTATTGTTTCCCCTAGAAAAAAACTACAATGTTATAGTTATGATCATAACAACTACCCACTATTATAATTTCCACACGGTCCGATAAGTGACCTTTAACTGCATTAAACCAGGGGTGCTCAGAATAGTTGGTGTATTAGTAGTGGTAAGTAACTCTCCCCATTGTTAAGCAATGGCAAATCAGAAATAAAGAGAGAATACGTGTGGTTTGTGTTTACGCTACCGTAAGGAAGCGAACACCAATTCATTAAACTTTGGCGGAGAACATTCCTCAGAGAACGGATCAGCATTGTATATGTTAAAATGGGATTTTGGGTTTTGGTAGTCATCCCTCGATAGTTATGGTGTTCGTCAGCGTAGAATTTTTAGAGCTTTAGGAGCAATATGTGAGGAGTATGGACTTACCTAGGAGAAATTTTATAAAATTCCAAAGATATACTCAAAGAATTTTTTTTCAAAGCTTGTGAAAGGGGTACCAGCCCCCCTATTCTGTAACTTTTTAACACCTTTACTCATTGTTTATTTTACAACAATTTCATTTGTTTGTTTTGTAGTTGTTATAAAAACCAAAGAAATTTTACCAACTTTTCAAAAGATTAAAGTTACAGAATATGCCTACTGAAGGGGTTTTCCAAGAGACCCCTTTAATTAATTCTGCTCCTTAGTCAATTTAGTTGATGTCAGTAAAGTAATTTAGAGCTTTTAGTAAGTATGGACTTGGCTACGAAAAAAAAAATTGTAATAAGGTCTACCTTCGGTAAAAATTAGAAACTACTCTCGAACATTCCTTAAGTATAGTACACATTGACAAGTAAAACTGACAGTCATCGAGGTCTATTTCGTGAATATTAAAGCCTAACTGAAAATGTTCTTTTGTAATCTCTAATAAAATTTGTTATTTGACGGAAAATTTTCCTAAAAGTACGTTGACTGTCAGTTTTGAATGATAGTGTGTACTTCCCTTTAAACATCATTTAAACATTAGTGGGGGAGGTACCGGAAGTATTCGAAGGCCGCCTGTTGATGTATGGGTTTCACGAAGTCCGCTACACACAAAAAACTGTATGTTAGATATACATATGTTTGGATCCAAACAAATATTTGTTTGGGATTGGTTGCAAACAAATATATGTTTGGATCCAAACATAATTTGGTTGTGTCCAAACAAATATATGTTTGCAACATTTTGTAACAAATCTCAATGTTATTTGTTTGGGTACCAACATATTTTTTGTCAAAGAGGTTAACAACAGGGCTCTCGCGGCTGCGAAATGCTGTTTTATAATAAAGAGCTGTGTTTATTGTGTAATAGAAGGCGCAGACGCTTTGGCACGTGTATTTAGTGCTTTGTTGTTGTTGTTAACCAACGTAGCAAGTGAAGAGGAAAAAAAAACTTATATTATGTTGTTCCCTTTTCTTCAGTTTTCTAAATACAATCGTTGAGTAAAGGCGGTAAAGTGAGTGAATAAATTAGTGTTTTGTGTTTTCTTAAAGAAATTGTGCTTTTCAGTAAATCAAATACCGAAAACATTTTATAGTTGGAAATTTTATAACTTAATCAAAAAGGTTAATCGAAATATTTTATTGGACAAGGAAAAATTTAATATTGGTAATTACATCAATACATTTTTCATATACATACATACATACATATGTATATTAGAAATATGGATGTACCTATTTATTACTTACTTACTTAGCTGGCCCATTACAGAACATTTGTTCTATAGGCCGAACTAAGAAGAGATCTCCATTCCTCTCTATTCGTTGCTTCGCACTCTGGAATACCGCGCCTTTAAATCTCATCATCCACTTGTTTGCGCCATCTATTCTTTGGCCTGCCAATTCTGCGTGCACCGCCAAGCGGCCCGTATTTATACGCCTTTTAAGCGGGTTCATCATCGCTCATTCTTATTATATGGCCTAGCCAACGCAATCGCTGCATCTCGATACGTTTAACAATATTGATGTCGTTGTATAGCAGATACAGCTCGTGGATCATGCGACGTCGATATTCACCGTCAACGCAGATTGGTCCGTAGATCTTTCGAAGAATTTTTCTCTCAAACACACCAAGCACTGCCATGTCTGCTTGCGCAAGTACCCAGGCTTCGGAGCCACACATTAGCACGGGTAGTATCAGTGTTTTGTAGAGCGTTATTTTTGTTTGACGAGATGTGGCTTTGTTTTTAAACTGCTTACTTAAACCAAAGTAGCATCTGTTGGCCAATACAATTCTTCTTTTTATTTCACAACTGATGTCGTTTGTTGTGTTTACGGAGGTGCCGAGGTAGACGAAGTCTTTTACTACCTCAATATTATAGGAACCAACTTCCACAGTCGGTCCGAGCTCAATGGACGCATTGCACGTCGACACCATCAACTTGGTCTTCTCACCGTTTACCGCCAGACCAACTTTAGCAGATTCTCCTTCGACCTTTATAAAGGTATCAGTTACTTCTTTTACTGATCGGCCCATGATGTCTATATCATCAGCATAAGCAAGTAACATGTGACTATTGGTGTAGATTGTGCCACTTCTTTTGACGTTTGCCTCTCGTATAACCTTTTCTAGCAGGATGTTGAGGAGGTCATACGAAAGGCTGTCTCCTTGTCTGAAACCTCTTTTGGTACCAAACTCTTCCGAGAGGTTCTTTCCTATTTTAACTGAGGACCTCGTGTCAGTTAAAGTCATTTTACAAAGCCGGATGAGCTTTGCGGGGATACCAAATTCAGACATGGCTTGGAATACCTTTGAACGCAGCGGGCTGTCGAAGGCTGCTTTCGATAATCGACAAAAAGGTGGTAGGTGTCGATCTGCATCTCTTGGGTCTTCTCCAGGATTTGCCGCAGGGTAAATATCTGGTCAATGGTGGACTTGCCAGGTCTACAGGCGCATTGGTATGGTCCAATTATCTCGTTGACCATAGGCTTTAGTCGTTCGCACAATATCCCAGACACGATCTTGTAGGCAATAGGGAAAAGACTTATGCCCCTATAGTTGGAGCATACAGTCTTATCTCCCTTCTTGTGGACGGGGCACAGGATACTCAGGTTCCAATCGTCGGGTACTCGTTCTTCCTGCCAGATGGTGCTAACTAGTTGATGAATACACCTTATCAGCGTGTCGCCTCCGGTTTTGAACAGCTCGGCTGGTAAGCCATCGGCCCCTGCTGCCTTATTACTCTTCAGCCGATTTATTGCTGGGCGGTATACATTCAATACCATCTTCTGGGATTGGGACTGTGGTATCTTCGTCTTCGCTACTATTGGATACCAGCAGATTGGAGAAATGTTCCTTCCATATCCTGAGCACGCTATCTGTACCTGTTACCAGATTACCTTGCTGGTCTCTACAGGAGGATGTGCCTGTACCAAAGCCATCAGTTTGATGCTTGACTCTTTGGTAGAATTTTCGGACTTCATTCTGGCTCCTGTACATCTCGATTTTTCCACACTCCCGCTTTTCCATCTCTCTCTTTTTCCTGCGGAAAAGACGTTTCTCCTCTCTCCTTTCCTCCCTGTATCTCTCTCGTGCGCTACGCGTTGCTACGGATTGTAAAGTAGCCCTATATGCCGCATTTTTCTCTTCGGTGTCAGCACGACACTCCTGATCATACCATGGATTCCTTGGTGGAGGTCTCTGGTATCCAAGTATGGATTTTGCGGCTGTTTGCATGGAGTGGGCAATGCTTTGCCATTGCGCTGATATGTTATCGGGATGAGAAGTGCTTTGATTAAGCAATTGGTCTAGTTGAGTGGAATATGCTGTGGCTATCTGTTGCGATTGCAGCTTACCGATGTCTAACTTTCGTGTTGTGTCTGTTCGTACTTTGTTTGCTACGTTTAAGCGGGTGCGTACCTTTGCTGCAACAAGGTAGTGGTCCGAATCAATGTTTGCGCCTCGGAACGATCGTACATCCAACACGCTCGATGAATGTCTTCCATCTATTACAACATGATCAATTTGGTTTCTTCTTTTCTGATCTGGAGACAGCCAGGTGCCCTTATGAATATCGAGATGATAAAATCTGGTACTGCTAACTACCATGTTATTTGCAGCTGCAAAGTCTATCAGCCTCATACCATTGTCAGATGTTTCACTGTGGAGGCTGAATTTCCCGACTGTTGGGCCAAAGATATTCTTCTTTCCAATTTTGGCATTAAAATCGCCTAGAATGATTTTAATGTCATGGGCAGGGCAACGGTCATATGTTTCTTCTAAGCGCTCGTAAAATATATCTTTGGTCTGTTCGTCTTTTTCTTCAGTGGGAGCATGAGCGCAAATAAAGCTGATGTTGAAGAATTTAGCTTTTATTCGAATTGCAGCAAGTCTTTCATTCACTGGGGTGAAGCTGGATACCAGATGTTTTAGTCTCCGACTAACTACGAATCCACAACCAAACTCATGCTTTACGTCATGGAAGCTATAATACAGTGCGTCACCTTTAGGTGTTGTTGTGACGCCTTTCCCAATCCATCGTATTTCCTGTATGGCAGTAATATCGGTCTTGTACTTTTCAAGTACGTCTGCCAATGCGAAGACTGCACCTTCTCTATAAAGAGTGCGAACATTCCAGGTGCAGATTCGCAGATCATGGTCCTTAAAACGTTTGCGGGGTTCGTCAACTTTAGAGGGGTTTGTTTTTCTTTTCTTTCGTTTTTTCATAGTAGGCTGTTTTTTCTAAGGGAGGGTTACTAACCCGACGCCCAAACCCAAGTTTTTAACGTTCTTATGGGTGAACGTACCTATTTAATACATTATATAATTATTTGATTCCAGAGGCCGATTTCCCGCTGATGATTTCAACTTTGAGGAAAATGTGTTTTATTTCAGAACTATGGATAAGCGTTCAACGATGTTTCTATATAATTTTTTCGTTTTAAAAGTGTGACTTTTATAAATTATTTCATTAAGATATTCTTTTATTAAGGTCTGTTATGTATTTCTTTGGAATGTACATATGTATCTGTTGTTGCTTTTGTGTTTTCTATGCCTTTCAACATAGACAAATAAAAGAATAGACAGATAAATTGTAGTGTGCTTGTTTTTTGTAGGGGTCGCCCTAACGGAAACTACGGAGACATCTCACTCAATTGCATTTTGTTTTAGGGTAAATTGCAAAATTTTGTTGAATTTGTTTATATGAGGATGTAGATCTGGTCAAAGACTACCCAAATGTTATTTTTTACCAGCATAAATAGTCTAAAATTGTATAGTTATTGCCATTTTAAAAATTCAGTGTTTATCTAACTGACTCAATTCACACTCAGTGAGAGAATTTAGGTGAGAGGATTTCTTTGTCTATTCTTTTATTAGTCTATGCTTTCAATAAACCACCACCATAAATGTATGTGTATATGTTAGAGATAGCGAGTGATCGCACACTGAGTACAAGTGAGCATAAATTTCAATGTTCTTTAAATTGAAATTTACGCTCCCTTGCTCTCAGTAAGCGCCCACAGGTGCATGTGTTTTTTTTTTTTTTTTGGCTTTTGGGTTTGTATTTGTTTGCACCCAAACAAACATTTGTTTGCACTCAAACATATAATTTGTTTGCACCCAAGCATATAATTTGTTTGCACCCAAATGTTTTGTTGGCACCCAAACATATACTTGTTTGCAGGACCCAAACATATGTTATGTTTGGGACTGATTGCAAAGAAATATATGTTTGCTGCAAAATATGTTTGAGACATATGTTAGAGAGGCATTTTTTCCTTCGTGTATCGACAGTGGATTGATGTCTGTCTTGGCACTTGCAGTCCTTGCGGACGTGTCAGGGAGGTGGATCTTCCATCACAGTGTCATGACTGGGTTGACACAGCAGATAGGATGCCAGGTGGAACATATTTTGTTGCCTAACAACTCGGAGCATGAGCATTGAGAAGCCAATCTGATCCAAGAGCTTTAGGTGGTTTGGATTTGGAGATAACTGTCTCAACTTCTCTGAAAATTCTGGCTACCAAAGTAGTCAGTGAGTCACTTATTACCAAAAGATTTTATAAATACCCTGCAAAAACTCATTACAAATCGACGTACTAACTCATTATTTTAACAGGGGTATGTCACCAGAAATTTGTAGTTATTTTTTGTCGACAATGACGTCAGTGATGATTATTTTTGGACGAACAAGGGCGACATGTGGTTTCAACAGGACGGTGCCACAAGCTACCCAGCCCACGTTGCGATCGATTTATTGAAGAATAAGTTTGACGTGCGTGCAATCTCTTTCGATTGACCGCTCATTTGGGCGACATCGTTGAAAAAAATCAGAGTCACCACCATGGGCAATGAAGTCGAGTAACACTAATAAGTGTTTTGATTTTACTTCAAGCCGATAAGAAACTTTTTTAAATATCTCAAATGGTTTGCGTTTTATTTAAAAAAAAGATATCCACGTTTTACTGTATTAACAAAATCCCTTGGTCTACGACAATCATATTATATTGTAGTGTCTTCCAAGCCGAAGTTTTTGCGATCAGAAAGGCCACGGAACAGGTAAACAACATGAGAGGGGAAATATTTGGACCGGTGACTATCTACGTCGATAGTCAAGCGGTTCTAAAATCACTCAAGTCCCATTACATCAAGTCCGCGGCTGTTCCAGACTGCAAACACGCTTTGGAGCCATCTAAATCAATCGTCACCTTGTCTTGGGACCCAGGGCATTGCAACATCGAAGGAAACGAGGCAGCCGATGAACTGGCACGCTGTGGATCGGAGTCACAAACCATTGAAATCGACTATTCCATCAAGCCACCACTGTGCCACTTCAGGAAAACAATAGAGCAAAGATGTAGGAAGAAATTCTGCCAACATTGGCAAAACACGCCAAACTGCAGGACATCAAGGGCAATCTGGCCAATCCTGTCCAAGTCAAGAACCGCCTCACTGCTCTCAATGAGGAAATCAGACCTTAAACTAGCAGTGGGGATCATCACGGGTCACTGCAGAATAGGATCCATGACGAGCCAAGCAGAGCCGTCGGATCTACTACACATGGCAAAAAGCCTAAAATGGCTCCAACGTGCGGAGAACAGGACAAGCACCATCTCTACACAGTAGCATTGTCAACCACGTCCCAGCTACAACTAACCTCTATCTTCACAACTACAATCTTCACTACATCTGTATCTAACTACCACATCTACGCTCTCATCTACAACCTCTTTCTACTCTTACAGTTGCATCGGAAAAATACACCCAATCTACAGACATCGCCTATACATCACTACATCTCACCCGTCATCACCTTCAATATCACCACCACACCTGAACTATTGGATTCTACGCATCTAGAACCACATCACTCACAACCCTGTCGGACTTTTATTAACCAGTTGATAAAATGATTGATAATAGATCGATAATTTTTAAACTGACTAAAAACTGGCTAAAAAATTATCTAGAGATGAACCACTTTGAACAGAAAAAAATTTCGGCAATTGTCCATGTCTAGATAACTTTTCGACCAATATAAAGTTAGTCGAAAAGTTATCTAGAGATTAACCACTCTGAAAACAGAAACATGTACCGTCTGCAAAGTATTTGTGTTTGTCGAAGAAATAAGGCACAAGTGTATAAATAATTCGCACTTGCTTTTTCTTAATATTCTTCGTATAAATGCAGCATCCAGTTATAGAATACAGTGTTGATGGACTGAACATATTCGTACATATTACTCATATTATTCTGGAATTGAAAAGGAACACAAAGGAAATATACAAATTTGCCCCTTCTTCTCTCCAACAAAAAAAAAGAGAGAGACAAAGAGAGGGAGAGAGAGAATATAAAAAGTCAAAAATAAAAAACACACAGAAACAAAAATTGTTTTTTTTCACATTATGTTTTAAACTGACTAAAAATTGGCAAAAAAAAAAGTTAGTTTATTATCAGTCGAAAAGTTATCTGGCGTTGGACAATACTGACTACTCAGGCGCTCATCGCCTTGTAAAATTAGTCAGTTGGCATAAGGCAAAATTATCGATAAAATGCCACTTATGTTTAAAAAAAAGCTAGCTTTATGTTAGCTTTAAATCGGCCACAGTCCCTACAGGGCTAACCTACTGTATTAACAAACTTTACTGTATTAACTTTCAATAAGTCAAACCTATCACCTATGAAAAATAAGTCTCCCTTGTCCCATCCGGAATTTTTGTGGAACAATTATATTATTATCTTCTATAAAGTATAATTATTTCTGTTTATTTATGCAAATTTTGTTAAACTTCAATAAATTTTTTATTTATTAAACATTTTGTGTGTGTGTATTTTTGTTTTGTATATTTAAATGTCATTAATATCATGTAGCTATCATCCAGCTTTGTTGATATAATTGGCCTGTCTTTTTTTTTCTTTGTTAAGAATTCTTTATCAAATAATATTGACTACAAAATTAGCGATAGCACAAGATTTGACAGGTAATGTTCTTGTTTTGTTTGTTTCTATAATTTATTTATAGAATAAACTTGAAACCAAATGTTGTTGCGGGAGATGTTTTCAAGAATGTTGTAGGGAATTTACATATCATTGTGTTTGTATAATTTGTTGTGATAAAATGATTTTGGATTCCAAATAAATAAGCACACAAATTTATTGGAAACATTTCTCAGAATTTTTATATAGTTTTGTTGTCTTCAAAACCAATGTTTCAATGAATAAATATTTTCATTCAAAGAACAATAATTCAACCCCCAATTTTTTACCGACGATAGAGTTTAGCTTTTCTTTTAAGAAAAATATAAAATAAGTTTAAGCATCAGATTCAGAATTCGATTTTACTAGCCAAATATCGATATTTATTTCAAATATATTGCTGATATTCCATAGGAAACATATACAAAAAATTGAAGTTCAAAAGTGTTGCGCAGGAGTTTCCTGAAAGAAGGGACCAATATAGTCCATTTTTAAAGCCGATCATATTATGGGAGTGATATCTTTTGATAGATAACGCTCCTTAGTAATTTCAGTTGATCACCGTATAATATGGACCTTTTGGACAATTATGCCAGAAGTATGGTCTTGCCCACGAAAAAATTATGTCGCCGTAAACGGGACCACAAGGTGTAGCTTTAGTAAAAATATCCAAAGGATCCTCGAGCAGCCTTAAAATATGAAAACAACAAATTTGTGATTAAGCTGGTCTTACTTTAAAAAAATAAGAAATTTTAAGTTTTCTCGCAAAAAATTATCTCGGCGCTAAGGGGGTAAACTGCACATTTCCGAAATTTTATTATGAGTCGATCTATGACTGTACGTGGTCTGTCTGTGGTAATCACTGTAGAATCCACAAAAATAGAGATAGGAAGCTGACATTTTGGAAAGATGTTTTATTTTTGTTTGGAAACAGGCCAAGTTGGAAGCTGGGTTATATCGGTCCAAGTTTTGGTGTAGCCCCCATATAACGGTTCCACCCGATATGGGGTACTTTGTCGTTGTTAGCCACAAATTTTTCGAGCGAATTAGCTATAAATTGGCAATTACGGTTGCTAGAGGTCAAAAAATGTTTAAAACAAAAATTTGTAATAGCCCCCATATAACGGTACAACCCGATTTCAGGTATTTCGACGTTTTAGCTAGATTTTCAGACCGAATTAGCTATAATCAAAAAAAAAAAAAAAATAACTCACCTACCTGAAATTGTCACATGTTTTGGAGTACCCCCCATAATACTGTACAGCCCTAGTTGAGTTATTTTGAAGTTTTTGGGTACATTTTAATTAACAGGGGTACCACCTTGGTGCAATAGTATGGACACCCGCCTTGCACTCAACATCAAATTTTCAACAGTGGCAAAATACCACTCAGCAATGTTGGCGACATTTCTTGAGTATTTCAGCCATGTAAAACTTCTCTACAAGTGGTGTCTTAGGACACGCCGTTTGTACTCGGCGATAAACTGTAGGTCCCATATATTATTGAGCTAATATGAATCGGGGTGAACTCATTGATATGAGAGAAGTCTCCCTTGTCCCTTGTGGGATGTTCATGGAACAATTATTATATTATTTAATTAACAATAGTTTGAAATCTGGCGTTCTTTGTGGTCAGAAAACTTATCCACCAAAAATTGTGGACATAGGTCCATGTTTTGGCATAGCCCGCTTATTACGGTACTATCCGACTTCAGCTATTTTGAAGATCAAAAAACATCTCCGCAAAAAGTTGTGAACATAGGTCCACGTTTTGGAATAGCCCCCATAAAACGGTACCGTCCGAAGGTATGTACTTGAATGCAGAGCTGGCAAACTTTCGTTTTGATTGCTGTCGTAGAGCTTTGTTTATATCGGAAAGGAAAACATTTTTTATACCCTACACCACTACCAAAATGAATGTCTCGACGAGCTGAGTCGATCTGGCTATGGGTGTCCATCCGTCCGTCCGGCTGTCCATCTAAACCTTATAATCACGCTACAGATCGCAATTTTGATCGGATCGTAACGAAATTTTGGATGTTGATGGGGGTCCCGGATGGGAAGAAGCCTATTGATTTTGGTGATGGTCGGATAATATTTAGGGGTCGGAATGGGCAAAAAACGTGCATATGTGGATAAAAAGACAACGTTTTTTTCCAAAGCGAATATCTCAGCTTCTGCATGGGGTATATCAAAACTAAAACCTGACAATGAAAGTAGAAAATATCACCTTTCTATTGATGTAAAATAAGTTCTCGTAGGTGTTCAAACAACAAAGATATCGCAATAGTCGCAAATAAAACTCAAATTTTAATTTTTGAGATTTTAATTATAATGACGAATATCACAGCTTTGATTGGGAACTTTCCAAAAGCAAAGCCTGACTATGAAAGTAGAAGATCCCATCTTTAGAATGATGCAAACTAGGTCGGCGTAGGTGGCCAAATAACGGAGATATCGCAATAGTCGGTAATACATCCCATTTATCAATTTTTTTGGAAATCACGCTACAGGGCCCAATTTTGATCGGATTGTCACGAAATTTTGAGGCTTAAGGAGGGTCTCACAGTCGAAGAAGCCTGTTGATTTTGATAATCGTCGGATAATATTTAGGGATCGGAATGGGCAAAAAACTTATTTGGATAAAAATACAACGTTTTTTTCCAAAGCGAATATCTCAGCTTCTATATGGGGTATACCAAAAGCGATAAAAGTAGAAAATATCACCTTTCTAATGATGTAAAATAGGTTCTCGTAGGTTATCAAACAACGAAGATATCACAATAGTCGCAAATAAAACCCATCTTTTCATTTTTTTCGATTTTAATTTAATGACGAATATCACAGCTTTGATTGGGAACTTTCCAAAAGCAAAGCCTGACTATGGAAGTAGAAGATCCCATCTTTAGAATGATGCAAACTAGGTCGGCGTAGGTGAACAACTAACGGAGATATCGCAATAGTCGGTAATACATCCCATTTTTCCATTTTTTTGGAAATCACGCTACAGGTCGCAAATTTTGATCGGATCGTCACGAAATTTCGAGGGTTAATGAAGGTCTCACAGAGGAAGAAGTCTATTCCAAAGCAAAAATATCTCAGCTTCTGTACAGGGTATACCAAAAGCAAAACCTGACAATGAAAGTAGAAAATATCACCTTTACAACGATGTAACTTAGGTTGTCGTAGGTGGTCAAATAACGAATATATCGCAATAGCCGCTAATAGAACCCAACTTTTCATTTTTGAAACGAATATCACACCCTTGGTTAGGGACCATCTAAAAGCAAAGCCTGACTAAGAAAGTAGAAAATCCCATCTTTAAAATTGTGCAAAGTAGGTTGGCGTAGGTGGTCAAATAATAGAGATATCGCAATAGTCGGTAATACACCCCTTTTTAACACTTTTTTGCAATCACACAACAGGTCGGAATTTTGATCGGATTATCGGATGTTGGTGATGTCGATAGTAGTCAAATATAAAATTAAATATTAATTATTTTGGTTCAGTTCGCTCTAAGTCATTTGGTATGAAAGCCAGATAGGTGAAAACAAAAGAAATGTTTCGGGCCCCGCCCGAATTGATATTTTTAGACATATTTGTATAATTTACTCACATACCATAACATTTTTATGATGTAGGGTATCGCATTTTAAATTCGTTGAATTTTTGGCAAACTAACCTTGACTTTCGATTAGCAAAATATTTGCATATGTTATACGAAATCCAGTTTGTTGGCATTTGTTTCGAAAGCTTGAATTAATAATCGGGCTATAAGAACTTGTGTTGAATAGAGATAATAATAATAATGTAACCTCTTATTTATGTTATTTTTAAATATAAAAGAAGAAATGAAGTAGGTGGTGAAAATGTGGGAACATTTAAATGTAAATGCTTGTAGTTATACAAGAAAAAATATGCGGATCGATAAATGTTGAGACAGTCTGAAGTCCATTGTTAAATAACTTTGTAATTTTTTAAATATTTTTTCAATCACATACGTTTGAATTTTCTGTTTAACACATATTTTCTGTAACCATATTTTTTCTTCACTTCAAATTGTTTTCTCCTTCGTGTATATACATTTTTGTTGAATTTGTTCTCTCATTAATAAATTTTATAAAAAATAAATATCCACCGCGTTTTATCTCTGCAAAAAGATTATAAGAGGTTATGGGCGATACCAAGCAAGAGTCTACCCACGGAATCTTACAATTCCGTGGTACTAATTTTGAGAACTGGAGTTATCGAGTATGGATGTATCTGGATTCGTTGGATTTACTGGATGCCATAGAGAATACTCCCCCTGCCGAACCAAATTTAGCTGCATCATTCTCTAAAAAGGATAAAAAGGCTAAGACAACTATTATCAGCCTAATAGCAGATGATTTTTGGAATGTGTTCGCGATAAGAAAACAGCGAAGGAGATGTGGTCTGCTCTGCAAAATACATTTGCTAAGAAGTCGGTTACGAGTCAGACATTGGCAAGGAAGCAGTTAGCGCTTTTAAGAATGAAGCCTGGTGATGATTTGCAGAAACATTTACTGGTTTTTGATGAACTTATACGGAAATTGAAGACATCTGGAGCAAAAGTGGATGAAAGAGATGCCGTTGCTCAACTTTTTGTCACACTACCAGAAGCCTTTGACCCGGTAGTGGCCGCGTTGGATAATATGAAGGAAGAAGACCTTTCAATTGAAATAGTTAAGCAGAGGCTATTGGGAGATGAATCAAAAAGGCAAGATCGTTGTGACGTGGATACTTCAAAGTCGTCTGCATTTAGTGGTGAGAAGAAATCGAAGAAATTCCTTGGTGTGTGCTTCCGATGTAAGAAAAAGGGACATAAACAGAAGAATTGCCGCGTTCGTTTGGAAAACGGAAAAGCCAATTCAGCGTCGACATCAAAGTCAATATGTTTTATGTCAACCGGTAAGAAAATTAAGGATAAGTCCGAAATTTTAACATTCAAAATAGATTCTGGAGCCACGGATCACATGTGTAAAGCGGAATGCAGTTTCAATGATCTTCATAATGTGAACGAACCCATTACCATATCGCTCATTTACTCAAAGAGTGGCATAACTCAAAAAACACGTTTTCTGATTTAGTAATTTCTGTTTTTTCTACGACTTCTACTTTATCTTGTGTCAAATTTTCATGCTAATATCTCTAAAACTCGACGGGTTACAGCTCTTTTACTACGAGCTTCGCATAATTCAACACAAAAGTGTTTTGAGTTTATGAAGCACTAAACACATGAAATCATGCTTGATCTTACACAGAAATTCAGCACTGATATCTGGCTAACTGTTTGCAAAATATGGTCCAAGTAGTTATTTTAGTTTTTGTGTAACAATCTTTTTAAGTTGGGAAGTCAAATTTCAATCGCCAACTTAAAACGAGTTATTTTCGAAACTCGGTTTTTTGAGATGTGTCACTCTTTGAGTAAATGAGCGATATGTGTTGCTAAAGATACGGAAAAGCTTTTGGCTTACAAGAAAGGTACAATCAGAGAGAGAGAGATTTGGAAATCACCATGACGGATGTTCTCTATGTTAAAGGACTTCGGGATAACTTGTTATCTGTACCAAAGCTAACTGGATATGGAATAAGCGTTGAATTTTCCAAAAATGTTGCTCTACTGAAGGAAGATGGTAAGGTGATTATGAAAGCACCTAAGAAAGGAAGTTTGTACGAGATGCAAATAAGAATAACACATTAGGCAAATACAAGTTTAAGTACGACAGATATTGGGAAATTGTGGCACTCAAGAATGGGTCACCCTAGTGATAGTAATCTTGAAGAACTGGTCCGACATAAAATGGTCGATGGTGTGGAAGCTGTGGCGCCTGTTGGCATTTCTAATGTATGCATGCAAGGTAAGCAGAGTCGGCAGCCTTTTAAAGGAAGTCGTCCAAAGTCCAGTCGCATTCTTGAAAGAATTCACACTGATATTTTGGACCAATTGATCCCCAAACATAAGATGGTCACAGATACTTTGTAAGCTTCATAGATGATTATAGCCATTTCGCATTCATATACCTACTGAAAAGAAAATCTCTTTCAGATAAGAAAACACCTGCAGAAATTTGGTACAAGCATAAGCCTAATGTTTCAAAATTACGTGTTTTTGGATGTAAAACATTTGTGTGGGTTCCTAAGCAGAAAAGAAAGAAATTGGATTCAAAGTCGGAGGAAATGGTTATGATGGGTTATACATGCAACGGATACCGATTGTGGAATCCTAAGAAAAGAAATATAATTTTTGCAAGAGATGTTCATTTTGATGAAAGTTGTTTTCCTTATTTGCAACAGACAAAGGAAGAAGAAAATCCTCAATTACTTATAAGATCCCACAGTAACGAGCAAGAAGGGGAATGTGTGGAAAATGTCGTTCCTGGTGAAAATGTCAATAATTATGAAGGTAGTTCCGATGATAAATTGGTTTCTGCTGAAAATGATAGCGATATCGATGAAGATAATACTACCAATGACGAAGATAATACTATCAACGAAAATGAAGGCAAATCTACCCAACCTGAACCGAGAAGAAGTCAAAGGTTAAAAGCAAAATTGATGGGGTACATAACAGGTAATGCAAACTCTGCAATTTCTCAATGTATGTTGGAACCTAAAACTTATGGAGAAATCATAATGATTCCAATAAAGAAAATTGGATGAGTGCTGTGAAGGATGAGCTTGATTCTATTGAAGATAATCGGGTTTGGGATTTGGTCCCACGACCAAACAACCAGAAAATATTAAAGTCTAAATGGGTATTTCGTATCAAAGAGGACGCAAATGGTAATCCTGTTCGCTATAAAGCTAGGCTTGTAGCGAAAGGCTTCCTTCAGAGAGCTGGGATTGACTATGAAGAAACGTATTCACCGGTAGCGAAACTTAGTACAATTCGAATAATATTAGCGGTAAGCGTTAAGAGACATTTGCATATTCACCAGCTGGACGTAAAAGCTGCATTTCTTTACGGAGATTTAAAAGAAGACATTTTCATGGAAGTTGCTGACGGATTAAATGCTCCTAAAAATCAAGTATGTAAATTACGAAAATCGCTTTATGGACTTAAACAGAGCCCAAGATGCTGGAACGACAAAATTAACAACTTCTTGCTCCAACTTGGTTTCAAGAAATCTTTGCATGATTCGTGCCTTTACACAATGTTCCAAGGTAATTCTGTTCTATATTTGCTACTATATGTGGACGATGTGTTGATTGCAGGAGATGAGTTGCAAGCAATAGAAAAGGTAAAATCTGATCTGCGTGCATCATTCAAAATGTCTGATTGTAGACCCTTACAATATTACTTGGGAACGAAGATTGAATATGACAGCACTGGGGGCGTAATGAAGCTGAACCAGAGAAATCACATCGAAAAGATCCTTAAAAAATGTTCAATGACAGAGTGCAATCCTACAAAAACTCCAATGGAGAAAGCTTTGATTCTACCAAAAGAAACCCAAGATTTAACTGATAAACCATATCGTGAAATGCTGGGAAGTTTAATGTATTTAATGCTAAGTGTACGACCAGACATATGTTATCAAATATCATATATGGGTAGATTTCAAAACAGTCCTGGTGATATACATTGGCCGGCGTTAAAAAGAATTGTTCGCTACATTAAAGGAACTAAAGACTTCCATTTGGTTTATCAAGATAATTTAAATGCTGAAGAACTTGTTGGATACGTAGATGCCGATTGGGCATCAGATAGTACAGACCGTAAATCTGTAAGCGGATTTATTTTCAAAGTCATGGAGCAGTAAGAAACAGACAATAGTTGCAACGTCTTCCAGCGAAGCGGAATACATCGCTCTTAGTAATGCAGTTTCAGAAGCAGTTTGGATAAGGGGTATCCTTTTAGATTTAAAAGTTCTAAATGAAAATACGCCTATTAAACTATATGAAGACAATAATGGATGTATTGGTATAGCGCAAAATTCCGGCAGTAAAAGATCAAAACATATTGACGTGAAGTATCACTTCATCCGAGATTACATTTCTAAAGGGATTATAAAAATTCAACATATATCAACAGAATCTCAAGTTGCTGATATGTTTACAAAAGCGCTGGATACTAGCAAGTTCGTAAAGTTTCGAGATGAACTACAATTAAAACGCAGTGATTGAGAGGGGTTGTTGAGACAGTCTGAACTCCATTATTAAATAACTTTGTAATTTTTTAAATATTTTTTCAATCACATACGTTTGAATTTTCTGTTTAATACATATTTTCTGTAACCATATTTTTTCTTCACTTCAAATTGTTTTCTCCTTCGTGTATATACATTTTTGTTGAATTTGTTCTCTCATTAATAAATTTTATAAAAAATAAATATCCACCGCGTTTTATCTCTGCAAAAAGATTATAAGAATAAATGTGAATACTATTATGATTTTCTTGTGTTGTTTTTCTTTTGGTCAAATGTTAATTATTTGTATATTATTATTAGCTTATTGACCTTTCGTACATTAGCAATAAAACAATGAGATTTATTACTTTTTATTCCCAACGTTTCGTCACTTTTTTGGTGACGTCCTCAGGGGAAATCGTCTATTAAATAAAATAAAATGTTTACAATTTCATCAGTACAAGATTTTTTTGGAATTACAATAAGTTTTTTCTTTAGCAGTCTGTTAGAATCAATTATAAACTTTAACAGCTCAAAAAGAGAGAACGACAAACGTGTTTGCAATATTTATTGATACCCAATATTTTGTAAACTCGTGTCAGATTTATTAGCAGGTTCTACACATGATCCAAATAAAATAACAAGGGAACCAGAAATTATTTTCTCCTCACATTTTTCTGGACTGATTGATTGCGTAGTGACAAGACGCTAATTCAAAACCTCGATAATAAACTCACTTTAAAGAAGACGAAATATGGCTAGAGCAAACATATTATAACAAATGCCTTAATTCAACTACGTTGTTTCACTCTGAATATAATATGTTTGCTCTGATCATATTCCTTCTCAGTATGTAGGGGAAACATATTTAATTAAGCACTGTAACATTACATTCTGATTTCCCTCCATCATCATTGATTGTTCTATAACTTCCTCCCCCTCAAACGTACCTATTGGTGCTCTCTTTCCCGAAACATTGGCGGCCAATTTCTGGGCTCCCACCTCCGCCTTGCAAACGGTGACATCAAAACCCGGTGACTTATGTGTTGCCACTTTTTCTGCTTCGGTGGCCGAATAATCTGTTACATTTTCAAAATTAAAAGCATCACAATCAATTTGATAGGCAGATTTATCCAAAGTTGTGGAACACACTTCACGGCTATAACCCAAATTAACACTACATGCCTTATCGAGTGGGAAATTCAAAATGGCAATGATATTTAATACACTGGCCATAAAATAGAAGAAATAGAACGGTTCTATGACCAGGTTACGGCGATAACGCCACACTTTTTGCAAATAGCTAAGTTTTTCTTCATTTTGTGCCGAGGCATCTTGGTTTGAGATAGTCATATTTGGGTTTTTCTTTATTTATTATTTTTTGTGATACGTTATATTGTTTTAAGCGTTTAATATTCCGTATTATTGTTAACGATCATTTCCGTTTGTTTTTCGTATTTAGTCAATCCACGCAGGCGTCCACTTTCAAACTAAACTTAGATAATGAATTAGCAAAGTTAGTCTGAATCGCTTGTTCTCTTCTTTCTTTCGCCGCCTGTGTTTACTCTGCCGGTGATGTTGGCAACACATCCAGCAGCCAGGTTTTGCTAATCAACAAATTGGGTGTGTGCGTTCGTTTTGTTTTAGCCAAAGAAGATGAACAACTTCCAAACAGGTAAACATGACTATAAAAATCGGAGACCAAAACATGCACGGTGCACCGTAACCAACTTTAAATAAAAGGAGCTTATACCTGGGAAGTTTTTGAGGATTCCGAAACTACAATGTCCATTGATGAGAAAAATTAAAATAAAAAAAAAATCGCCGGAGCACTTTTTATACAAATCGCGTTCAAAGTTCACATTTTTAGAGTTTTTTACGTTTTCCCGGTGCACCTTAACTAACTTTATATGAAAACCGATTGCACCTGGGAAGTCTTTGAGGATTCAGAAACAGCAATGTTCATAGATGAGAAAAATCCAAACCGCAAGTTCAATCGAAATGGGACCAAAGAAAATATTGTAGATGTGAAAATTCGACAAGATTGACCTTTGTGATAGCGTACGGAAAAAAACTTTATAAAACATTTGCAAACGAAGAACAAAACGAAACATAACTCAAGTTGACAGAACTCGCTGTTTAGTTTCGTTTTGTTTACATTCGTGAGTGCGAACAAAACGAACAATGAAAAGTTCTTAGCTTCACAACAACTCAAAGAAAATGTAACCGTACAATACACACTGCAAACGTTTGGTGGTTGATTGAAACATCCACCGCAGTATATTCCAAGTATGTGAT
The DNA here is from genome assembly GCF_047663935.1 of Musca autumnalis. Lineage (NCBI taxonomy): Eukaryota > Metazoa > Arthropoda > Insecta > Diptera > Muscidae > Musca > Musca autumnalis. Next base: position 38,006,491 of record NW_027411866.1, on the reverse strand, counting down.
CTTAGCATCAAATGCGCGTGTTTCTGAATGTGTCATTGATAATTTCGCACAGGAAACGTTTCATTCTGTTTCGTTCGTGAATGAAACAACTCGCAACAGCATAGCCGAAGTGCATTTCAGCAATCGTATAGTTTTGTTCTTCTTTTGATGAAAAGTTTGTGGTTTTCTTTTGTTTTGAGGACGAAACGATTCAGAAAAAACGAAAACTTTGTGACTTTGTGTGAATGTTACGGGAATCGTTTCGTTTGTTGCGTTTATTGCTTTGTGATTTGTTCCTATTTTTAACCATTTTTGAGATATAGAAGTTCAGATCACATTTTATAGTTTTTTTTTTTAGGTTTTCACGAGCAAGTCTTATCGAAATGGGAATAGAGAACTTCTTAAAGCTGTGAAAATTCTCTACGATATTGGATTTTCTAATTTTTTTCTTAGGTTGTGCCTTCAAGGCTTGGATTTATTAAACAATATTTCCACTTAGCCCCTCAAGGCGTGGTGTTTATTTTTACTTGACCCTTCAATGCGCGAATTTATTAAAGAATATTTTAATTGGCCCTTCAAGGCATGAATTTATTAAAGAATATTTTTACTAAGCCCTTCAAGACGTGCATTTATTAAAGAATATTTTTACTTGGCCCTTCTAGACGTCGATTTGTTAAACAATATTTTTACTTGGCCCTTCAAGGATTACTTTTCAGATTACTTGTAATGGGAAAAGAAGCTTGTTTACATTACTTTGTAATGGGTTACGTAATGACTAATGGATCCAAATATTTGCTGGGATTATAAAAAATGCCTTAATTCAACTACATACGTTGTTTCACTCTGAATATAATATGTTTGCTCTGATCATATTCCTTCTCAGTATGTAGGGGAAACCTATTTAATTAAGTACTGTAACATCACATCTCCTTACAGCCAACATTGCATTCTGATTTCCCTCCATCATCATTGATTGTTCTATAACCTCCTTCCCCTCAAACTTACCTATTGGTGCTCTCTTTCCCGAAACATTGGCGGCCAGTTTCTGGGCTCCCACCTCCGCCTTGCAGACGGTGACATCAAAACCCGGTGACTTATGTGTTGCCACTTTTTCTGCTTCGGTGGCCGAATAATCTGTTACATTTTCAAAATTAAAAGCATCACAATTAATTTGATAGGCAGATTTATCCAAAGTTGTGGCACACACTTCACGGCTATAACCCAAATTAACACTACATGCCTTATCGAGTGGGAAATTCAAAATGGCAATGATATTTAAAGCAGTGGCCATAAAATAGAAGAAACAGAACGGTTCTATGACCAGGTTACGGCGATAACGCCACACTTTTTGCATATAGCTAAGTTTTTCTTCATTTTGTGCCGAGGCATCTTGGTTTGAGGTAGTCATATTTGGGTTTTTCTTTATTTATTATTTTTTGTGATACGTTATATTGTTTTAAGCGTTTAATATTCCGTATTATTGTTAACGATCATTTCCGTTTTTTTTTCGTATTTAGTCAATCCACGCAGGCGTCCACTTTCAAACTAAACTTAGATAATGAATTAGCAAAGATAGTCTGTGTTTACTCTGCCCGTGATGTTGGCACATCCAGCCGCCTCGTTTTGCTAATCAACAAATTGGGTGTGTGCGTTCGTTTTGTTTTAGCCAAAGAAGATGAACAACTTCCAAACAGGTAAACATGACTATAAAAATCGGCGACCAAAACATGCACGGTGCGCCGTAACCAACTTTAAATAAAAGGAGCTTATACCTGGGAAGTTTTTGAGGATTCCGAAACTACAATGTCCATTGATGAGAAAAATCAAAATACAAAAAAAAATTGCCGTAGCACTTTTATATAAATCGCGTTCAAAGTTCACATTTTTAGAGTTTTTACGTTTTCCCGGTGCACCTTAACTAACTTTATATGAAAACCGATTGCACCTGGGAAGTGTTTGAGGATTCAGAAACAGCAATGTTCATAGATGAGAAAAATCCAAACCGCAAGTTCAATCGAAATGGGTCCAAAGAAAATATTGTAGATGTGAAAATTCGACAAGATTGACCTTTGTGATAGCGTACGGAAAAAAACTTTATAAAACATTTGCAAACGAAGAACAAAACGAAACATAACTCAAGTTGACAGAACTCGCTGTTTAGTTTCGTTTTGTTTCCATTCGTGAGTGCGAACAAAACGAACAATGAAAAGTTCTTAGTTTCACAACAACTCAAAGAAAATGAAAGCGTACAATACACACTGTAAACGTTTGTTTCGTTCGTGAATGAAACAACTCGCAACAGCATAGCCGAAGTGCATTTCAGCAATCGTATAGTTTTGTTCTTCTTTTGATGAAAAGTTTGTGGTTTTCTTTTGTTTTGAGGACGAAACGATTCAGAAAAAAACGAAAACTTTGTGACTTTGTGTGAATGTTACGGGAATCGTTTCGTTTGTTGCGTTTACTGCTTTGTGATTTGTTCCTATTTTTTGCCATTTTTGACATATAGAAGTTCAGATCACATTTTATAGGTTTTTTTTTGTTAGGTTTTCACGAGCAAGTCTTATCGAAATGGGAATAGAGAACTTCTTAAAGCTATGAAAATTCTCTACGATATTGGATTTTCTAATTTTTTCTTAGGTTGTGCCAGGCTTGGATTTATTAAACAATATTTTTGCTTGGCCCTTTAAGGCGTGGTTTAATTAAACAATATTTTTACTTGACCCTTCAATGCGCGAATTTATTAAAGAATATTTTTACTTGGCCCTTCAAGGCATGAATTTATTAAAGAATATTTTTACTAAGCCCTTCAAGACGTGCATTTATTAAAGAATATTTTTACTTGGCCCTTCCAGGCGTCGATTTGTTAAACAATATTTTTACTTGGCCCTTCAAGGATTACTTTTCAGATTACTTGTAATGGGAAAAGAAGCTTGTTTACATTACTTTGTAATGGGTTACGTAATGACTAATGGATCCAAATATTTGCTGGGATTATAAAAAATGCCTTAATTCAACTACATACGTTGTTTCACTCTGAATATAATATGTTTGCTCTGATCATATTCCTTCTCAGTATGTAGGGGAAACCTATTTAATTAAGTACTGTAACATCACATCTCCTTACAGCCAACATTGCATTCTGATTTCCCTCCATCATCATTGATTGTTCTATAACCTCCTCCCCCTCAAACTTACCTATTGGTGCTCTCTTTCCCGAAACATTGGCGGCCAGTTTCTGGGCTCCCACCTCCGCCTTGCAAACGGTGACATCAAAACCCGGTGACTTATGTGTTGCCACTTTTTCTGCTTCGGTGGCCGAATAATCTGTTACATTTTCAAAATTAAAAGCATCACAATTAATTTGATAGGCAGATTTATCCAAAGTTGTGGCACACACTTCACGGCTATAACCCAAATTAACACTACATGCCTTATCGAGTGGGAAATTCAAAATGGCAATGATATTTAAAGCAGTGGCCATAAAATAGAAGAAACAGAACGGTTCTATGACCAGGTTACGGCGATAACGCCACACTTTTTGCATATAGCTAAGTTTTTCTTCATTTTGTGCCGAGGCATCTTGGTTTGAGGTAGTCATATTTGGGTTTTTCTTTATTTATTATTTTTTGTGATACGTTATATTGTTTTAAGCGTTTAATATTCCGTATTATTGTTAACGATCATTTCCGTTTTTTTTTTCGTATTTAGTCAATCCACGCAGGCGTCCACTTTCAAACTAAACTTAGATAATGAATTAGCAAAGATAGTCTGTGTTTACTCTGCCCGTGATGTTGGCACATCCAGCCGCCTCGTTTTGCTAATCAACAAATTGGGTGTGTGCGTTCTTTTTGTTTAGCCAAAGAAGATGAACAACTTCCAAACAGGTAAACATGACTATAAAAATCGGCGACCAAAACATGCACGGTGCGCCGTAACCAACTTTAAATGAAAGGAGCTTATACCTGGGAAGTTTTTGAGGATTCCGAAACTACAATGTCCATTGATGAGAAAAATCAAAATACAAAAAAAAAATCGCCGGAGCACTTTTATATAAATCGCGTTCAAAGTTCACATTTTTAGAGTTTTTTACGTTTTCACTAGTTTGTTTGGAAACCGCAAGTCCTATCCAAAATGGGATTAGATAAAATGTTGTAACTGTAAAAATTCTCTAATTATGATATTTTCGAAGGTTTTACCATTTTTGAGATATAGAGGTTAAAATTAGGACAATGCACTGATTGTATCGCCTCCTTATAAATCAATGTCATGTACGGTTCACCTTAACTAACTTTAAATGAAAACCGCTTACACCTGGGAAGTGTTTGAGGATTCAGAAACAGCAATGTTCATAGATCAGAAAAATCCAAACCGCAAATCCTATCGAAATGGGACTAAAGAAAATATTGTAGCTGTGAAAATTCGACAAAATTGACCTTTGTGATAGCGTACGGAAAGAAACTTTATAAGCGAAACATAACTCAAGTTGACAGAACTCGCTGTTTAGTTTCGTTTTGTTTACATTCGTGAGTGCGAACAAAACGAACAATGAAAAGTTCTTAGCTTCACAACAACTCAAAGAAAATGTAACCGTACAATACACACTGCAAACGTTTGGTGTTTGATTGAAACATCAACCGCAGTATATTAAAAGTATGTGATCTTAGCATCAAATGCGCGTGTTTCTGAATGTGTCATTGATAATTTAGCACAGGAAACGTTTCATTCTGTTTCGTTCGTGAATGAAACAACTCGCAACAGCATAGCCGAAGTGCATTTCAGCAATCGTATAGTTTTGTTCTTCTTTTGATGAAAAGTTTGTGGTTTTCTTTTGTTTTGAGGACGAAACGATTCAGAAAAAAACGAAAACTTTGTGACTTTGTGTGAATGTTACGGGAATCGTTTCGTTTGTTGCGTTTATTGCTTTGTGATTTGTTCCTATTTTTTTGCCATTTTTGACATATAGAAAGAAGTTCAGATCACATTTTTTAAGTTTTTTTTTTGTTAGGTTTTCACGAGCAAGTCTTATCGAAATGGGAATAGAGAACTTCTTAAAGCTATGAAAATTCTCTACGATATTGGATTTTCTAAATTTTTCTTAGGTTGTGCCAGGCTTGGATTTATTAAACAATATTTTTACTTGGCCCTTTAAGGCGTGGATTTATTAAACAATATTTTTACTTGGCCCTTTAAGGTGTGGATTTATTAAACAATATTTTTACTTGGCCCTTTAAGGCGTGGATTTATTAAACAATAGTTTTACTTGGCCCTTTAAGGCGTGGATTTATTAAACAATATTTTTACTTGGCCCTTTAAGGCGTGGATTTATTAAACAATATTTTTACTTGGCCCTTTAAGGCGTGGATTTATTAAACAATATTTTTACTTGGCCCTTTAAGGCGTGGATTTATTAAACAACATTTTTACTTGGCCCTTTAAGGCGTGGATTTATTAAACAATATTTTTACTTGGCCCTTTAAGGCGTGGATTTATTAAACAATATTTTTACTTGGCCCTTTAAGGCGTGGATTTATTAAACAATATTTTTACTTGGCCCTTTAAGGCGTGGATTTATTAAACAATATTTTTACTTGGCCCTTTAAGGCGTGGATTTATTAAACAATATTTTTACTTGGCCCTTTAAGGCGTGGATTTATTAAACAATATTTTTACTTGGCCCTTTAAGGCGTGGATTTATTAAACAATATTTTTACTTGGCCCTTTAAGGCGTGGATTTATTAAACAATATTTTTACTTGGCCCTTTAAGGCGTGGATTTATTAAACAATATTTTTACTTGGCCCTTTAAGGCGTGGATTTATTAAACAATATTTTTACTTGGCCCTTTAAGGCGTGGATTTATTAAACAATATTTTTACTTGGCCCTTTAAGGCGTGGATTTATTAAACAATATTTTTACTTGGCCCTTTAAGGCGTGGATTTATTAAACAATATTTTTACTTGGCCCTTTAAGGCGTGGATTTATTAAACAATATTTTTACTTGGCCCTTTAAGGCGTGGATTTATTAAATAATATTTTTACTTGGCCCTTCAAGGTGTGCATTTATTAAAGAATATATTTACTTGGCCCTTCAAGGTGTGCATTTATTAAAGAATATATTTACTTGGCCCTTCAAGGTGTGCATTTATTAAAGAATATATTTACTTGGCCCTTTAAGGCGTGCAATTATTGGTTCAGGCGCACTGTGCATATTCTAGTTAATACAAACCGAAAGAAAACTGTCACGTTACGAAATCGATTGAGTTTCACCTGTGTATTACTTAGTGTGCATTTAGACCATACCCTGATAATATGATAAAGTACATTATGTCATTTTATTGTGTGAACACATCTGTCAAATAAATTCTGATAGAGCAATTATCACGATAATAAACATTAGACTAAACGGGAGTTATACTGACTGAAAACTCCCGCTGAGTTTTCTCGCTCTCTTGAAACATGAAACGTCAGAGAGAGAGAAAGCTTACGAGTAGTTTCCATTCAGAATACGTATTGACAGCTTTGCTTTGTCAAAGATATGAATATGTTTGTGCAAAAGTCAGCATTATAACCCTGTTCCACTGTATCTTGATTGCCCTTTCTTTCATTTCATTTTATTTGGATTTTTGTTTTTTTTTTCAAATTTGGTATTCTATCTTTTGTTAAAGAAAAGGTGCGATATGTTAATCCGATGTTTAGATAGCTTCATTTATGAATTTATTATTCAAGTTTAATTTTGGATTTTGCGTCGTTTATAAACCGGACATGATTTTGTAACTGTCTGAAATATTGACTATTCAAATTGATTAAGTTTTGAAGCCGACCAAACAGGTCTGTTACAATACGAGTTGGACATTTAATATGTTCATACAACTCAGACAATGTCATCTTACTGTAGAAAATCTAAGTATAAAATATCATTAAGAACTAGTAATTACAACATCAAAGACAGCGGAAAATCAAGACTCGATTTTGTAATTTCCATGATAATCTTAAAGAATCAATTAATTTCCCCTTTGGCCTCCCAGTCTTTCTTCCTCACTTTCTATACTTGCATAGCATCGGCATCACAATTTTCTCTCTAGTGTGATCTTCATCGTTATCACATATAATTTTTCATTAATCATTCGTATCGATTACCTGTCCGTACCGTGTCATAATCAATATTTTGCATATTTTATGGCTTGAGCTTATAAAAGCGTTAAAATAGTGAGGTTTATTTACATTTTTTTTCGTTGCTGACTTTCATCGTTTTGCTCACTGAATGACCGTTTTAATGAATGAGACCGTAGCATTAAATAATCACGACGTTTAGGGAAATGACCGTAGATGGTATGCATTATGAATATTGTTTTTAATTACCCGCAGCGTTTAGAAGCAAAATATGACGCTTTGGGCGCTACCGTGGCTGTTTTATTTCCCAACTTCGCACAGTGATTCAGAAACTTTTTTATAACCTTAAGCTAGGGTCACATTAGGCAAATATTTGCTCTAGCGACCGGTAGTGTGCGCTTGCTGAGATCAAATGAGCGTAAATAATGCATTGAAATGTATGCCCACTTGCTCTCAGTAAACACACACTCCCTGTCGCTGGAGCAAATATTTGCCTAGTGTGACCCTAGCTTTAGCCTTTAGATACGATCAAACATGTGCCTCATGAAAATAATATTTTTCGGGTCCCACGTATGTTTCGACAAAAATCGTTTCAGGTAATTTTTAATTGGCTTAGCTTAGCAGCGCAATATAACTACTCTAGAACCATTAACCAATATTATTCAAACTTTACAACTCGTAATATTTTGTAAAAATTTAGCTCAAGTTGGAAAACGGACCATATTGGTCCAATCCTTCGTGTACCTATCTCAAAAAAGTAAAAAAAACGATAAAATTCCATAAACCTGGAAAGGATTAAGCAATATGGTCCAAACTTTGAACATGGTAATATTTCTTTCTGGCATAGATCAGATATGGACACTATCTATCCACTCCTTCAGATATCTGCAACACTGCAGTTAAGGATAATTGCCTTAAAAGTTTTGCATCACGTTCTCGCATTACAATTTTTCAATGAAAAGTTCATTCTTCCAGAGATAATGGCCCAAAAGCACAAAACAACCTCTGCCGACTCCGATTAAAACGGCTGATGTGGACGGACAAAAGGAGCTAGGAGCAGCAAACCAGGATTTATTGTCGCTCCAATGGTGAAATAATACACGCTTTCAAATACGTAATTGATGTTTATAGCCTGCGCCGAGATAGAAAAGAACTCCGGACCATAGACCTGTTCCGTGCTCAGGCCTTAGGACTAAGATTTATGTTGCAGCGTCAGAACATCTCACAGCGTGTCTCCAACTTCGTAGTCGGAAGGAGTTATGTTCCTGTTTGTTGCGCTATAATATCTCCCATAGAGCCTCCAACTTCCAACGTGAAATTAATTAAAATTAATATTAACAAATAAAAAAGTATCAGTCGGATATGCCAACAGAGATATACCCTCAACCTTTGTGAATTGAAACTTTCTTCTACGGACAGATCTAATGTATTTAGGGTCATTTCAGAATTTTGTGGCCCTTTTTGGACATTTGACATAGTCCATTATGGAAGTGGATCTTATTTTGGGGATCTTATTTGGGTCGTCGTATAACTTTTGGGCTAGTATGACAGGAAGCATGGGCTTGCCCACGAAAAACATAATATCGCTGTAAACAAAACTACAACGAACAGTATCGGTATACATTTCCAAAGGATCTTCGAACAGACCCTAAACTACACTTAGACACAAATGTTGAACTTTTGTGCGGGAGGTACCCTAAGCAGAGAACAGATATGGACCATTTTAGATGTTAAACTAAATTTGGAAAAAAATATTAGGAGATCCTAAGTTCGGACGAAATTGGTTGCCCGTGCATACCATTTTAGTGACATTTTTAAATCATGGGGGGGAGTACCGGAAGTCCATCTTCGAACTGAAACTAAGTTTGGACAAAATATGACGAAGGCCAAATTTTGGACCAAACCGGTTGATCAGTTCGGAAGTTATTGTGCTCTCCAGCCACTACATATGGTGCCATATGGGGTTTTTTTTCGGGCTGTTTTCTCAAGCCAGCGTAACTGAGGCTGCAAATGCAAAGCGATTTGAGAGCAGGTCTTAAAGTGAACTTATCCGAAATATTGAGTGGGGTGTAACCATAGGAGTGGGCAAATATAGTCCATATTCGAACCTGATCTATAACTGGTAGATATATAAGGATGTATAAAATATGGACCAAATCGGTCACTCCCTTAAAGAGTCATCGTGCGGACAAATTTTCCAAACATTTTTGAACTTTTGTGGGGGAGGTACCTGAAGGAGTGGACCAATATGTCTTATCTTCGAGCTTAAACTAAGTTTGAACAAAAGGTTACGAAAGCCAAATTTTGGACCAAATTGGCAGATCCGTTCGAGAGTTGTAGGGGTTTTTTTTGCATCTTTCAGGCTATTTTCTCCTGATGAAACCTGTACCGTTGTATGGGCGGCAGTGAATAAAAGTTGTTACAACAAAAATCAAAGCGATTTGAGAGCAGGTCCTAAAGTGAACTTTTCCGTAACTTTGTGTGGGAGGTTGCCGAAGGAGTGGAAATTTACGCTGTACAAAGCATGGACCAAAGCGGTTACTCCCTTCAAGAGCTATCGTGCGCACAATTTTTCCGAACATTTTCGAACTTTTGTGGGAGAGGTACCGGAAGGAGTGTACCGATATAACTCATCTTCGAACATAAACTAAGTTTGGACAAAATATTACGAAAGCCAAATTTTGGATCGGCAGTTCGACTGACGGCGGATCAGTCCTTCGGGGTTCTTAATATACTCGCCAAGTGCTTTCATCTTTAAAAGGAATTATCTCTGCCCCAAAATTTGTGTTCACAGTGTGATTCTAAAAAAAAAAAAAATACAAAAAAATAGAAATACCCAACAACAAATTGGGTACCATTTAATAATTTTCGTATACTTATGGTACGTATTTCGACAATCACATATCTCAACCCTACACTGACATTAATACAAAATAATAACAGTAATCTTAATTCCAAATCTCAGGGTTTAAGCTCTATCCGTTCTTCCAATACCAAATTGTACTAAACTTAGTACCATTTAGTACTCTTCGTACCCATAAGTACGATTTTCCACAACTCAATCCAATCCGTTTACTAAAATCTAAAGTGTACAAAATTTAGTACCATTTTGTACTTTTCGTACCCATAAATACGAATTTCCAAAACTTCCTCAATCCTACAGTCCAACAGTAATCTTAATTCCACATTGCAGGATTCCAGCTCTATCCGTTAGCTCAAATCCAAATTGTATCAAATTTAGAACAATTTAGTACTTTTCATACACATAAGTAAAAATTTCCTAAACTATACTCATATCTCAATCCTACACTTCAACAGTAATCTTAGTTCCATATTTCAGGATTCCAGATCTATCAGTTCTCTCACATCCAAATTGTACTAAATTTAGTACTTTTCGTACACATAAGCACGAACTTCCAAAACCATTTCCTTACATCAACACCACTCCCCAATCTTCCTTATTTCCCATACAAAAGAGTCTAGCTATATCCGTTCAAAATATACAATTGGTACCAAATTTTGTAACTTTTAGTACTTTTCGTACAGTTATAGGTCAAATGTTCAAAAAAAACTTTCGTACATCTTTCCAGCTCTCCATCAATGACCCTAATTCAAAATTTCAGAATTCTAGCTCTTCCCGTTTGCGTAATACAGAGAGTACCATATTTAGTACCTTTTAGTACTTTTCGTATCCTTCCAGTTTCCAATTTCTTCTTGATTAGAATTTTACATGTCTTTTATAAACCGGGTGACGTAGGGGATGGAAGATACCAAGGGACGGTCCTGACCGGTTTTAACACGGCAAAGCCCAGGATTTATCTTGGTCCCTCTTTCGTCTCAAGTGGACACTGACCTCCCCGTGGTGTCACCTGGCCTTTAAACCCGTTAAAGGTAGTGAGCTAACATGTGCTGAGCGTTCACCCATAAGAACGTTAAAAACTTGGGTTTGGACGTCGGGTTAGTAACCCTCCCCTAGAAAAAAAACAGCCTACTATGAAAAAACTAAAGAAAAGAAAAACGAACCCCGCAAACGTTTTAAGGAGCATGATCTGCAAATCTGCACCTGGAATGTTTGCACTCTTTATAGAGAAGATGCAGTCTTCGCATTGGCAGACGTACTTGAAAAGTACAAGGCCGATATTATTGCCATACAGAAAATACGATGAAAAGGCGTCACAACAACACCTAAAGGTGACGCACTGTATTATAGCTGCCATGACATAAAGCATGAGTTTGGTAGGGTATTTGCAGTTAGTCGGAGACTAAAACATCTGGTATCCAGCTTCACCCCAGTGAAAGAAAGACTTGCTGCAATTCGAATAAAAGCTAAATTCTTCAACATCAGCTTTATTTGCGCTCATGCTCCCACTGAAGGAAAGGACGAACAGACCAAAGATATATTGTACGAGCGCTTAGAAGAAACATATGACCGTTGCCCTGCCCATGACATTAAAATTATTCTAGGCGACTTTAATACCAAAATTGGAAAGAAAAATATCTTTTGCCCAACAGTCGGGCATTTCAGTCTCCACAGAGGAACATCTGACAATGGTATGAGGCTGATAGACTTTGCAGCTGCAAAAAACATGGTAGTTAGCAGTACCAGATTTAATCATCTTGAATTCCACAAAGGAATTCATGGTATGACCAGGAGTGTCGTGCTGCTACCGAAGAGAAAAATGCGGCATATAGAGCATTGGTGCTCAAAATATTTGTGCATTAGTCTCTCTGAGTAAATCGTTCCTTTGCTAAACCCCGGCAGATGAGAATAAAGAGAACTAAACTTGTTGTTGCAGTCACGTTAACGTATATGGGTGATCTTGGCTGATATAGAGCTACTTTACAATCAGTAGCAACGCGTAGCGCACGAGAGATATCGGGAGAAAAGGACAGAAGAGACACGTCTTTTCCGCAAGAAAAAGAGAGAAATGGAAAAGCGGGAGAGTTAAAAAATCGAGATGTATAGGAGCCAGAACGAAGTCCGAGAATTCTACCAAAGAGTGAAACATCAAACAGATGGCTTTGGTACAGGCACATCCTCCTGTAGAGACCAGCAAGGTAATCTAGTAACAGATACAGATAGCGTGCTCAGGATATGGAAGGAACATTTCTCCAATCTGCTGGTATCCAATAGTAGCGAAGACGATGATATCACATATCCAATCCCAGAAGATGGTATAGAATGTATACCGCCCAGCCAAGATGAGGTAAAAACAGCAATCAACCGGTTGAAGAATAATAAAGCAGCAGATGGCTTACCAGCCGAGCTGTTTTAAACCGGAGGCGACACGCTGATAAGGTGTATGCATCAGCTAGTTAGCACCATCTGGCAGGAAGAACGCGTACCCGACGATTGGAACCCGAGCATCCTGTGTCCCGTCCACAAGAAAGGAGATAAGACCGTATGCTCCAACTATAGGGGCATAAGTCTTCTCCCTATTGCCTATAAGATAGTGTCAGGGATATTGTGCGAACGACTAAAGCCAATGGTCAACGAAATAATTGGACCATACCAATGTGGCTTTAGACCTGGCAAGTCCACCATTGACCAGATATTTACCCTGCGGCAAATCCTAGAGAAGACCCAAGAGATGCAGATCGACACATATCACCTTTTTGTCGATTATAAAGGTATTCCATGCAATGTCTGAATTTGGTATCCCCGCAAAGCTCATCCGGCTTTGTAAAATGAGTTTAATTGATACTAGGTCCTCAGTTAAAATTGGAAAGAACCTCTCCGAACAGTTCAGTACCAAAAAAGCTTTCAGACAAGAAGACAGCCTTTCGTGTGACCTGTTCAACATTTTGCTGGAAAAGGTAATACGAGATGCAAATGTCAAAAGAAATGGCACAATTTACACCAATAGTCACATGTTACTTGCTTATGCTGATGACATAGACATCATTCGACGATCAGTAAAGGAAGTATGGAAGTAATGAAAAGGTGCGGTATTACAGAAAGCGAAGCGAAAAACAGAGAGAGTTGGAGATCTTTTCTTAGTTCGGTCTATGGAACAAATGTTCTGTAATGGGCCAGCTAAGTAAGTAAGTAAGTAATAAACCGAATATAAGCAGAGGTATTTGTCACTAAATTAAAAACTTCAAAACATTAAAATTGTGATAGGTTAGCGCCTTTAGCAATAACTCTAATATTTTACCGTAAATACCACATTTTGTATTAATTTAAAGCTCAGATGATTTAGTTTCATTATAAAGCTCTCTCCTTGGAATATGTCCAACAGAAGCAGAAATATCTGACATGGAAATAAAATTCCATTTTTGGTAACGCAATTGGGACCATTTTAAAACTCGGAATGTCTTCATTGTTGAAACGCATTCATCCAAAGCTGAGATACTCGTCAGTACAATTCAAATAAAAAAATGCGCCAACCTATTTTGCTTCGTAATAAAGATGATATTTTCCTCAACCATTGACGGGCTTTCCATTTGGAATAATTATAATTGTTTCACAAACATCCCGGAACAAGGGAGACTTTTCTCATATTAATGAGTGCACCCCGATTCAAATAAGCTAAATGATATGGGTGGGACCTACTGTCTATCGCCGAGTCCGAGCGGCGTGCCTTAAGACACCACTTGTAGAGAAGTTTTACATGGCTGAAATACTCAGGAAATGTCGCCAACATTACTGAGGGGTATTTTGCCATCGTTGAAAATTTGATGTTGACTGCCCGGGGAATCGAACCCAGGACCTTCAGCGCGCAAGGCGGGTTTGCATACCATTGCACCACGGTGCCACCCTTTTGGAATATGTCTACCAAAAGCGGAGATATCCGCATAAGAATAAAACTTTGAATGTTCTCCACATAAATTGTTTGCCCATTCCGACCCCTGAATATTATCCGACCATCACCAAAATCAATAGGCTTCTTCCTACTACGAATACATCGTTAGAAAGGTTATATTTTCTACATTCATTGTCAGGTTTTGCTTTTTGTATACCCTTATAGAAGCTGAGATATTCGTTTTGGAAAAAACGTTGACTTTTTCTCCAAATAAACTTTTTTACCCATTCCGACCCTTTAATATTCCCCTCCGGGACACCCCATCAACATCTACAATTTCGTGACGATCCGAATAAAATTACGACCTGTAGCGTGATTACAAGTTTAAGATGGACAGACGGATGGAGGGAAGGACACATATAGCCAGACCGAAAACAGAACTGTTCACCAGAAAGCGTAAGCTCGGCGACTTCGTACCACCAACATTGGATGGAGTGCAATTACATCTATCTCCTGAGGCCAAATACCTAGGTACAATCCTGGATTCACAATTGAGATGGAAGACGAACGTCGAGGAACGGACGAAGAGAGGTATGATTGCACTCTATTCATGTAAGAATTAGATTGGGAAAAGGTGGGGATTAAATCCAGCTATTATACACTGGCTGTACTATAATACTTGTCTGGTGGTACGCGCTTCGACATAAATCGAACTCCGGCAACATAGACAAGGTGCAAAGGGCAGCCTAGATCCTGATAACTGGAGCTTTTAGAAGTACACCGCAAGCAGCTCTAAATGCGATGTTGAACCTCTTTCCTATGAGATTCAGCATCAAAGGTCAAGGAGCACGTAGTGCCCTAAGGCAACATGAATTGAATCGTTGGCGTGACAGCACCTAGTGACATGCATGCATTCTTCGGGAGCTAAGACCAAACCTTAGCTTAAATCTGCAGGGGAAATTCAGCTACTACTTATCACCAGTCCAAAGATTTGAAGATTTTGAGATCGTTATCCCTAGTATCATTGAGCAAATATGAATCGGGGTGCACTCATTGATATGAGAGAAGTCTCCCTTGTCCCTTATGGGATGTTTGTGGAACAATTATTATTATCCCTAGTAGAGATGACTGGATCCGTAGTAACCCTCCTCTGGACGGTCTGGCTTTCTACACAGACGATTCCAAGATGGAAGAAGGTACCGGAGCTGGCGTCTACCGCGAACAGCTTTGTCTCGAATACTCATATAGGTTGAACAGCGACTGTAGTGTTTTCCAAGCAGAAATCTTCGCTATTAAAATGGCTGCAGAGTTGATAAAAAGTCTGCATGCAGAAATCTTTGAACCGGTGACTATCTTCGTAGATAGTCAGCCGGCTCTTAAAGCCATCAAATCCTCCAACATCAAGTCTGAGGCCGTTCTTGTAGAACTGCTTTGGTGAACCTAACAAACGCTGTCCGACTCTGCTGGGTATCGGGACACTGTGACATTATGGGAAACGGGAAAGCAGATGAACTGGCAAGACATGGATCCCAATCAACAAGTCTAGCAATCACTGATTCAATCAACCCACCCATATGTCACCTTTTTCAGAGAGTGGAGACGTTCTTTGAAGAACGCGCCAAGGAACTATGGCATAATCAACAAACAGAACAACTTCAGTCTTAAAATTGAGCAAATCAGGGTATTGACGGGAGTCATTACCGGTCATTGCAACATCCGAGCTTTTATCGGCAAATGGCAGGATGATGGTGTGGATTATTGCAGGCTCTGTGAAGATGAAAAGGAAACGGAGACTATTGAGCATATTTTATGTCGTTGCCCGATGTTAACTGGAAATCGATATAGATTAACAGGAGTATGCTTTTCTACAAGCTTAACCTTTTACTCAAACATGAAACCAACAATCATAAATAACGTCATCAAAAATTTGAATTGGCCGGGACGGCGCGATCCATAAACGTAACTACTTCTCTGACAGTTTTCTACCACCACCAAATAAACCATCCTCCTTTCTTTATTACATTTTCAACCCCAACCCCGCCCTCTTTTCTTTATTTTTCTCTTTTCAGGTACCTCTGAACTTCTTTTTCTGATTTATGGATGATCACAATAGACCGAAAGGTCTCCCAATGGCGTAGTCAATATATATTGACTACACATCCCCAAACCTAACCTATAGCCAGATCGACTCAGCTTGTCGAGTCATTCATTTTGAAGTGCAAATTATCCATCCAGTTAAACGTTAATGATCAATCAAATAATTTCCCTCATTTTCTACATGTAATTTTTCGAGTGCTGTGAAACAATTTCCAATATCATCAAGCACTTTGCAAGTGTTTCCATTTTAAAAGGAAAAACACAATGGAGAAAGAAATTCAATATGGAAATTTTCTACCAAAGAAAAACAACATTTTCCTGTAAGCAAAAACACAACTCGTGATCATCTCAAATTTCATTTTTCAAAGCCATTAAAGGTGTCATCCCAGAAAACAAAACGCCGGTTCACAACAAATATAACCCCACTAATAGGTATTAGAGATCCTTCAGACGAAGACGAAAAAATCTGAAGTGCCAGAAAAATGATGGAGCTAAACGGTGTTGAGTGGTGCATCATTTGATGAGGATCTTTCATTACCCCTCCAAACAATTACCAACAGCAGGCAGCCTGGCTGGCTGGCTAACCTAGCCAACCACAGACTGTAACTTGTCAAGAGCCTCCATTTCATCAAAGTATTTTTTCCCTGTGTGTTTTTCTTTTTCCTGTCTTAAGCGCCCCCTCTCATTGCAAGTGACTGTGGCCGTGCAGTGCGCCTGCCCATAGAGTGTTTTGCTTTCCCATGCTTAGTTTTTCACCATCTTCAATGTCTAGCTGATGAGTGGCTGCTTAGTTTGGCTTGGCAACATATGTTGCTTTTTTTCTATTCTAGCTCCTTGAGAATTAGATACTTCAATCTTAGAAAAAAAATAATTCTTTGACGCCTTTGGTTGATCGCTTTCATATGGTGAATTTGTGGTCGATGTTATTATTGTCTCCAAAGGATTCCCGTTTAGAATTCCAGGAATGCTATTTGTTTACTTTCATCACTAATGATGACAGTTTAGTAGCTGACTTCGAGTACCTGTCATTGAATTGACTATAAATGAATGTTGTGAGAAGTTTTTATTTTTTTTGTTTTGAGGCTAAGGGGTTAAAATAATAAAAAAGGTAACCGAAAATCTCCAGATTTTTAGTTTTACTAAAGTATCAAATATAATAATCGTGGAGGGGAGATACATATGGTACAAAAAGCATGTCTTGTTTTTGTTGAATCATTCGTTTTTTTCTGACGATTTTAGAACTCTTATGGAGCCTATTATAGCGAACAGATGATGTCATAAAACGAAAGTCAATTATCAAAAGTTGTGTATCAACTTTCCCTTACAAAATTCGACTATAATTTATCGAAATTTCAACAGAAAAAGCTGCCTAAACGAATCATTGAAAGTCAGCCGAAATGTGCATTCTTTTTTACACGCATTCCGTCCCATCTTCTTCTTCATGTAGCTGATATGGAATAAAATATTCTTGCAAGTTGTTTTTCTTTAAAAAAATATCCCACTGTTGTCCTCTCAAAATCTAAAATCAAATCACTCTTCTCTTCCTTTTTCATTTCAGGTTCTCTTGCTGGCAAAGATTTCTCTTTGGACAGTTTGAATGGCTTTGCAAATAAGAAGAAAAAGAAGAAACGTCGTCACAGCCGCACAATCTTTACCAGCTATCAATTGGAGAAGTTGGAGGAGGCATTCAAAGAGGCCCACTATCCAGATGTTTATGCACGTGAAATGTTGTCGCTTAAAACCGAATTACCTGAAGATCGTATACAGGTAAGTGAGAGCTATGCAAATTCTTTATAAGTTGAAAATGAAATTCGATACTTTTTTTCGAGATGATAAAGGATAATAAACCTTGAATTATTGGGTTATTTGGGGGAGACAATAGTCACTCAATCAAGTTATGCTAAATAATGTTTAATGACTAATTATTTTAAAGTGTTGAAATTCTTCATTGGTACTGAGTGTGTGATACCCTATAACCGATATTTGCAAATATAAAATTGTTAAAGGGAAAGAAACTTAGTTTTTTATTTTAAAAACCAACAACAAATCGTCAGGTTTAAATGAATTTTATTTTTTCTTATCCAATATCAGGACAATTAACATTGTTTTTTTAATAATAATGTGATACATATAGTATGCACAACAAAGGTTAACGCTTAAATTACATATTTTTAAGGTGGACCTACAATTTTGAACGATCCTAGATTTGATAGCATATGACCCAAGCGCCTTAAGGGCAGCCTGACTATCTACGTAGACTGTGACTATCCTACCTACTTGATCCGTCAGTCCTGCTACCAATTCTAAGGCTCCTCACTGCTCCTGTAATAAGAACTGAAGCAGATCTTTGCACAGTAGCTAACGTGGACAAATTGGACTTGCTGTTCCGGGCCTTCCACCAAACAAGACACCCATAGGTCAAAATGGGGCATACCACTGTCAAGAACAACCAGTGTATGACATGTGGTCTCAGACCCCAGCTCCTACCTATTGAGTTTTTGCAAGAATAGAGTGCAATTAGACCCCTCTTAGTGCGCTCCTCCGTATTCCTTTTCCATCTAAGTTGATGGTAAAGAATCACTCTCAGGTACTTCGCCTCCGTAGAAAGATTTAGCTGCACCTTATCTAGTGTTGGTGGAACGAACTCGGCGGTCTTTCTTTTCCTAATAAAGAGCACCAGCTCTGTCTTTGCCGGATTCACGCCAAGTCCGTTGGTGTGAGCCCAGCGTGAGAGTTTGGCAAGTGCTCTTTGCATTAAATCAGACAATGTAGACAGAAATTTCCCGCTAATCAGGATGACCACATCATCCGCATAAGCAACTACCTTAGTGCCTAGATTGTCGAATTCTCTGAGTATCCCATTTATCACCAGTAGCCAGAGCAAGGGGGATAGGACTCCCCCCTACGGTGTGCCTCTGGTGACAGATCTCCTAATGGAGCTCTCCCCAATATTTGAATTGATAAGCCTGCTTTTAAGCATGCTATCAATCCAATCTATTAGGATAGGGGGACACCCAGCGATTCAAGAGAGGAGTGGATGGATTCGAGTTTCACGTTGTTAAAGGCACCCTCTATATCCAGAAAGGCAGCCAAGGTGAAATTAGATTCAACCATATTCTTCTCTATAT
Organism: Musca autumnalis; assembly: GCF_047663935.1. Lineage (NCBI taxonomy): Eukaryota > Metazoa > Arthropoda > Insecta > Diptera > Muscidae > Musca > Musca autumnalis. Next base: position 37,987,431 of record NW_027411866.1, on the reverse strand, counting down.
AACCCACGACACAATGTAGCGCTGTTTCTGTTGATTTCCCTTTAATATAATTATGCACAAACTTAATGTCGCATTCAACAGTATTATTAGATATATTTACGGGTTAAATAGGTCACAGCACATTTCACAATATGCAGTTTCTCTTTTCGGATATAGTTTTAATTATCTTCTCCAAATCAGATTTTTAATTTTGTTACATAAAGTAATAGTCAAACAAAAACCAAAATACTTGTTTGACAAACTTAAATTCGCCCACTCTAATAGAGGGAGAAAGTTGATATCTTTCAAACGGAGTAGTCTTATGTCTGAACGGCAATTTTTTATCAACACCATACGTCTTTGGAATAGCCTTCCGTACGCTATACAAGCATCAGCAACGCGCTCATATTTAAACAGCGGCTTATACAGTACATGAGTAGTTAATTCAATTGTTATTGTTTTTTAAATTAAAATTGTTTTTTATAGTTAATTTAATTTTGTGAAACTTTTTTTCTTTATAATACTTCCCATTTTATTCATTGTGACCCTAATTAAGTAGGATATTTCATTCAGATTATAAATCTACACTTTAATTATAAGATTAATGTCTTGTTGTGTAGAAGCATCGAGTTAATAAAAAAGACACAGCAATTTTTAAATAATAATGTGTCGAACCTCACATTGGGAGCTATTTAGACGAATAAAACAATCCAAAACGTCATTATTGTATTGAATGCAATTTGATTATAGTAGAAGTAATTAGACTCGTAATGTACCGGGACCTTAAATTGGGCGCCATTTGCATTCCAACTTCCTTATCTGGAAGAGTAGTCCTCCATATAGATAGATGGCAAACGACAGCAGAGACTACATAGGAGAAAATCGACGTATAATAAATGCATTCCTACTTTGTAAAAATTTGTTAAAAATTCAACAAAATAAATAAAAAAAATCAAAATGATTTATTCAAAACAAAATTGTTACAATTAGTTTTATTTTTAATTTTTTTAACAAAGAGATATGTTTGAAATGTATTTTTTTAGGCTAAGCACTTAGTTTTTAATCCTAAATCTTTAAGCTATCTTTTATTGAAAAATATCCGAAAAAAATATAAAAAAAGACTCTAAAAATTTTTTCAAAGATACATTGTTGTAATTCATTGGAATTTAGCCACGATCCGATAAAAAAACATGCCGCCGCAGGCAAGAAACACTTTCGTCTTCGTTTTGTATTTAACTGTTTATCTTGCACCTAGAGGAAAAATCGTAAAACGATCCGTTTGCATCGTTGAGTATAAAATTGAGAGGACTAGTGATAATGTTGCTCCCTTGGAATTCCTGTTTCCTGCGCAAATCTCTTTGATGTCTTAGCTTGTACATATATCCTTTTCCTTATCCGATTGTGACAAATCGGCAGGCACGCTTTCACGCTGATCCTATACCACTCACATTGTACTCCGAGAAGCTATACGATCGACCGTAGTTTTAGTCTATGTTGTCGGTCCTTCTAAATTCGATCCGAGATACCATCAAGATGCAATGGGTTCCATTCCCAGGCCATACAATATCACATTTTAAATGGTGTCATAGCTATCGTTTTTATTACTGTCGGAAAACAAAGGTTACGCAGGCCTCCAAAACTATTTATCCGGCAGATATCATCAATGAGTTACTTGGTCCCCTAAGCCAATTGAGCACGCACAAGTTTTTGGGCCTTTTGCTTTTTAATGCATGTGTTTTTGTTGCACTCTGTATTTTTTCCTAAGTAAAACAAGTGGCCATGTATACAAAACTCGCAATCGTAGATAGTTTGCAAAGTGGCTCATTAAGTGGAAGCACACACATAAAATCAGCTACTTACTCATTTCTCTGTTATTCGAGTTATCTGTCGCGAATTATTTAAAACACAATTTCTTCTGAGTCCGATATAAACAAATCTTTATGAGAGTGACCAAAACGATAGTCTGACTATCGATAGTTTGCCTGCCCTAGGCATAACCCTCAGCGTAATGTTGGCGACATTTCCTACACGGAGAAAAAAAGGCCTCTCTACCATATGTCCCACACATATTTTGCAGCAAACATATATTTGTTTGCAATCAGTCCAAAATATAACTTATATTTAGGTCCTGCAAACAAGTATATGATTGGGTGTAAACAAATTATATGTTTGGGTGCAAATAAATACAGACCCAAAAGCCACAAAAAAAAACAAACACATGCAACAGTGGGCGCTTACTGAGAGCAAGGGAGCGTACATTTCAATGTAAAACACATTGAAATGTATGCTCACTTGCTCTCAGTAAGTGCTCACTGGCTATCTCTAACATATACACACATTTATAAATGGTGGTGGTTTATTTAAAGGCATAGAAAAAAGCAAAAGCAACAACAGACACAAATATAAAAAATTCCAATGAAATACATAACAGACTTTAGTAAAATAAACTTAATGAAATAATTTATAAATAGTCACACTTTTAAAAAGAAAAAATTACATAGAAACATAGTTGAACGTTTCTCCTTAGTTGTGAAATAAAACACATTTTCCTCAAAGTTGAAATCATCAGCGGAAAATCGGCATCTGGAATTAAATAATTATATAATCTAATAAATAGGTACATCCATATTTCGAATATACATATGTATGTATATGAAAAATGTATTGATGTTATTACCAATATTAAATGCGATTTCTTCCTTTTTCGATTTCTTTCAATTCACATTTTTAATTCAATTATAAAATTTTCAATTATAAAATGTATTGGGCATTTAATTTACTGAAAAGCACAATTTCTTTAAGAAAACACAAAACACTGATCTTTTCACTAACTTTACCGTCTTTACTCAACGATTGTATTTAGAAAACTGAAACAAAAGAACAACATTATTTTATTATTATTTTCTTTTCCTCTTCGCTTACTACGTTGGTTAATAACAACAAATCACGAAATACACGTGTTTGGCCGCATACACCACCACCAAAGCTTCTGTGTCTCCTATTACACCATACCCACAACTCTTTACTATAAACAGCATTCCTCAGCCGCGAGAGCCCTGTTGTCACTCTCTTGGACAAAAATCCTCTCTCCACCCATAAAAAATATGTTGGTGCCCAAACAAATTAAATTAAGATATCTTACAAAATGCCGCAAACATATATTTTTTTGGACACAAACAAATTATGTTTGGATCCAAACATATATTTGTTTGCAAAGAGTCCCAAACAAATATTTGTTTGAATCCAAACATATTTCTAACATATATTTAAATTGGACTTATACAATTCAGTGTGTAATTTTCTAAGCCATAGGCAGCTCACGTTAGGCAGCATCTGCAACTTCAACTTATACACATATTCTTTCTGTAGAACTGGTAACCTTACCAAATAAAAATTGCCGAAAGATTTAATGACGATTTGTATTGTAGAAGTTATACTACATTTAGAGTCCGAAGGAACAAAAATTTTATTGAAAAGTTAAAGTAATAGAGATGCAACTTAAAACATATGACAGAAATGCCCGTATTATCCATTCACAGGTCTGGAGACTAAATAGTCTTAAACTCGAATCTATGTCAATCCCTTCACAAAGTTGAAAACGGATAGAAGCGGGTTTCTTACTCAAATAAAGTAAACCTAGTAACGTAGGGGATGGAAGATACCAAGGAACGGTCCTGACCGGATTTAACATGGCAAAGCCCAGGATTTATCTTGCTCCCTCTTTCATCTCAAGTGGACACAGACCTCCCCGTGGTGTCACCTGAGGAACTGCCTTTAACACCCGTTAAAGGTAGTGAGCTAACATGTGCCGCGCTTTCACCCATAAGAACGTTAAAAACTTGGGTTTGGGCGTCGGGTTAGTAACTCTCCCCTAGAAAAAACAGCCTACTATGAAAAAACGAATGAAAAGAAAAACGAACACCTCTAAAGAACACCGCAAACGTTTTAAGGACCATGATCTGTGAATCTGCACCTGGAATGTTCGCACTCTTTACAGAGAAGGTGCAGTCTTCGCATTGGCAGACGTACTTGAAAAGTACAAGGCCGATATTACTGCCATACAGGAAATACGATGGATTGAGAAAGGCGTCACAACAACACCTAAAGGTGACGCACTGTATTATAGCTGCCATGACGTAAAGCATGAGTTTGGTTGCGGATTCGTAGTTAGTCGGAGACTAAAACATCTAGTATCCAGCTTCACCCCAGTGAAAGAAAGACTTGCTGCAATTCGAATAAAAGCTAAATTCTTCAACATCAGCTTTATTTGCGCTCATGCTCCCACTGAAGAAAAGGACGAACAGACCAAAAATATATTTTACGAGCGCTTAGAAGAAACATATGACCGTTGCCCTGCCCATGACATTAAAATCATTCTAAGCGATTTTAATGCCAAATTTGAAAGGAGAATATCTTTGGACCAACAGTCGGGAAATTCAGTCTCCACAGTGAAACATCTGACAATGGTATGAGGCTGATAGACTATGCAGCAGCAAAAAACATGGTAGTTAGCAGTACCAGATTTAATCATCTCGATATTCCTAAGGGCACCTGAATGTTGCAAAAAAAGCACGAACAGACAAAACGCGGATGCTGGACATCTATAGGCTGCAAACACACCATATAGCCACAGCATATTCCACTCAACTAGTCCAATTGCTTAATGAGAGCACTCCTTGTCCAGATAACATAACAACACAATGTCAAAATATTGCCCACTCCATGCAAACAGCCGCAAAATCCATACTTGGATTCCAGAGACCTCCACAAAGGAATTCATGGTATGACCAGGAGTGGCGTGCTGTTACCGAAGAGAAAAATGCGGCATTTAGAGCTACCTTACAATCAGTAGCATCGCGTAGCGCACGAGAGAGATATCTGGAGAAAAGGCGAGAAAAGAAACGTCTTTCCGTAAGAAAAAGAGAGAAATTGAAAAACGGGAGTGTGAAAAAATCAAGATGTACAGGAGCCAGAATGAAGTCCGAAAATTCTACTAAAGAGTGAAACATCAAACACATGGATTTGGTACAGGCACATCCTCCTGTAGAGACCAGCAAGGTAATCTGGTAACAGATACATATAGCGTGCTCAGGATATGGAAGGAACATTTTTCCAATCTGCTGGTATCCAATAGTAGCGAAGACGATGATACCACAGATCCAATCCCAGAAGATGGTATAGAATGTATACCACCCGGCCAAGATGATGTAAAAACAGCAATCAACCGGCTGAAGAATAATAAAGCAGCAGGAGCCGATGGCTTACCAGCCGAGCTGTTTAAAACCGGAGGCGACGCGCTGATAAGGTGTATGCATCATCTAGTTAGCACCATTTGGCAGGAAGAACGCGTACCCGACGATTGGAACCTGGGCATCATGTGTCCCGTCCATAAGAAAGGAGATAAGACTTTATGCTCCAACTGTAGGGGCATAAGTCTTCTCCCTATCGCCTACAAGATAGTATCGGGGATATTGTGCGAACGACTAAAGCCAATTGTCAACGAAATAATTGGACCACACCAATGTGGCTTTAGACCAGGCAAGTCCACCATTGACCAGATATTTACCATGCGGCAAATCCTAGAGAAGACCCAAGAGATACAGATCGACACATATCACCTTTTTGTCGATTATAAAGCAGCATTCGACAGTCCCCTCCGATCAAAGGTATTCCAAGCAATGTCTGAATTTGGTATCCCCGCAAAGCTCATCCGGCTTTGTAAGATGACTTCAACTGACACTAGGTCATCAGTTAAAATTGGAAAGAACCTCTCTGAACAGTTCAGTACCAAAAGAGGTTTCAGACAAGGTGACAGCCTTTCGTGTGACCTATTCAACATTTTGCTGGAAAAGGTAATACGAGATGCAAATGTCAAAAGAAATGGCACAATTTACAACAATAGCCACATGTTACTTGCTTATGCTGATGACATAGACATCACAGGACGATCAGTAAAGGAAGTAAGGTCGAAGCAGGAAGGTCGAAGCAGAATCTGCGAAAGTGGGTCTGGCAGTAAACGGCGAAAAGACCAAATTGATGGTGTCGACGCGCAAAGCGTCCATAGAGCTCGGACCAACTGTGGAAGTTGGTACCTATAATTTTGAGGTAGTTAAAGACTTCTTCTACCTCGACACTGCCATAAACACAACAAACAACATCAGTTGTGAAATAAGAAGAAGAATTGTATTGGCCAACAGATGCTACTATGGTTTAAGTAAGCAATTTAAAAACAAAGCCACATCTCCTCAAACAAAAATAACACTATACAAAACTCCAAAACTACCCGTGCTAATTTATGGCTCCGAAGCATGGGTACTTGCGCAAGCAGATAAGGCAGTGCTTGGTGTGTTTGAGAGGAAAATTCTTCGAAAGATCTACGGGCCGATTTGCGTTGACGGTGAATATCGACGTCGTATGAACCACGAGCTATATCAGCTATACAAAGACATGAATATAGTTAAACGTATCGAGATACAACGATATCATAACAGTGAACGACGATGAACCCGCTAAAAAGGCGTATGAATACATGCCACATGGCGGTTCAAGCAGAATCGGGAGGCTTCGGTGGAGCATACAAGTGGATGAAGAAATGAAAAGGCGCGGTCTTCCAAAAAGTGAAGCGAAAAACAGAGAGGATTGGAGATCTTTTCTTAGTTCGGTCTATGGAAAAGATGTTCTTTAATGGGCCAGGTATATAAGTAAGTATGTAAAAAAACTACTGCTCTCGAAATATGGGAAGGTAGAACATCTAGACCAGATTGGGCCCTTCAGAAACTTTCCAAAGACATAAAACCTAACGCTAGTTACTAACATTCGGTTGGCAAATTTCTAAACGGTCGGCCTTTCTCAACACCAAGTTGAACACGAACAAACTAAGTACATACATATGTATATGAAACTAAGTAAATCTTTGTGAGTATTGCAGTCTATTTCAAGCAAAGATGCGGCCAGCAGTGTAGTTAATGCATATGTTTAATACTGTCAATGTCTAATTTTAACAACTTGTGACACTTTTATCAATCCAAATATATATTTCGAAATTTTTTCTTAAACGAACTAATTACGTTTCATCTGCCTTGGATTTATTGAACAGTACGATTAGTATGAATAATTTGTAGACGGAAATTTTGGTCTAAGCGGTAGCCTCAGATTTGGAAACTTGAAATAAGAAAAACAACGGTTCCTCTTCTCCTTCACTGCAATAAAATATTGGAGACTTAAAGCTCTAGGACACCCAACGCTAGTTTCTTTATAACTTTAGCGATACAAAAGAATATATTCTGGGATGTCTGAACATTTCTCAACACAATACGCTTAAAGATAACAAACGAAAAACAACCGTAATACGGTTTTCAAAACTGTATTTTATTCGAATAAGTTCCAATATAAAGTTGATTGTTTTCTTCGCGCCCAAAGTGGGACATCTGTATTTTTCAAGATAAAATATCTTAAAAGGTTTGAAGTGACAACAAATAATTTGTTTATTTAATTGAAATAATTGAGCTATCATGACCTAAGGAGTTTTGTATTGAAATCTAGTGAAGTCCACACACATCCAACCAATATGCTACGATCGTTTCGCTGGTGGTTTAATTCAGCTCACCAGTCATATTTACATGTGGTGCTAGACAAAGGCTGAGTTTGAAAACTTGTATATATACTAAACTTATTGCAAATTTGCAGTTGTGAAGCATTTTTTAAGCCTTTTTACTATCAAGTCAGAGACACTAGGCCTTCATAGAATTTGTCAAATGATATTGTCTGAATCTGGATTGCGGTGTCGGAGTCAAATAAATTTTTTCTGGAGTTGAGCGTCATTTACCACTTTATTTGATAACACATTTAAATTTTCTTAAGTGTACATATAAAATAAATTTGTGTAGTTGATTGATCTTATAGTTTCTATTGGGATGCATACATATTCCTATAAATAAAACTAGATTTTCGCATATTCTGCAAACCTTTTACTGCAATTCTTTATCGTTTCCGAAGACTTCAGCATTATTTTGGAAGTCTTAAGACAACAAATTCCATTTCCTAACTTCTTCCCAATGTCTTAGTCAATCATTCTTATTCTACTACATTTAATTGTAGTAGCTCTTTGCCAATTCGTTATGTCTTACACCGTTCTTTGTATAATTCTTTTAAGTGTTATCTGTTGACAGCGCTTCACACTCATCCATTTTCTACTGTTCAGATATTTCCTGTCTGTTGCTAAACATGCCTTTTGTTTAAATTCTCCCCAAAAAAAACTTTGTCTTATTGAAAGGATGTTCCTTTTTTGTTTGTTGAACAAAAAATTGCATGCAGCACAAAGGAAATTACATTGAAAAATATTTGGATATCTTCCATGTGATTTTTCACACCTTCGGATGCATTGTCCAGATCACATCCAGCCAGGCTTTTTTTGTTATAATGATGTGTTGTTTTTGCACTTTATTACAAAATATTTTTATTAAAACATATCAAATATTTATGATTGGTTCAAGGTCAAAATACATATGAAGAATAATTATGAATGGATATCAGAAGGTCAGGGATGAGGGCATTGTCTTATTTTTTCAAAGACAATGACTAGTGAAGAAGAATTTCATTTAAAATCCTTCAACAACTTTCAAATATTATTCCCAAAAAGTTTATCCTTGGGATATTTGAAAAGTGCAATACTTACCAATTTGGAGAGTTTTATTTTAAAGACCAACGGCGTTTTTTGTTTTAGTTTAAAATTACTCCATGCTATTGTCCTTATGGCGATGTGTTTTATTCCTCTATAAAACAAACAGCCGTTATATAAAGAAAACAAATCGTATTTTTCCTTCAACATGTATAAAACGGGAGTTTATAATCCCAAACCAATGTAGGAGAGAAGCTCATATATTGGTCTAAATCAGGAATATAGCCCGATAGGTGAATGGTGTGGGACACCCTAATGCTATGAAGAAACAAACGACTATCGCAAATGATGCATCACCCTTGCGACCACCAGGGACCAATCCTACGGCGTATTCTATGACATCGGATTAAAGTGGAACCACATTAGATATACATTATGTTCCGACCAGCAACCCTGTGTATATATGTTTGTATTCGAATCCACTCCCACAACAACAATCACCTGGTATACGGGAACACAACAATATAATTTTTGGAGAATTTGGCAAGTGTCCTCAATTTATCATTAGCCTCCCATATTGTACCAAAAGCCTGAAAAGTTAGCAGGGCGATCTCACTACTGAAGCCAAACAGTAGCTAAGACTCTAGATTCATTATTCCTCCCCATGATGAGAAGCTGTTTTTCAGTTGCCCAACATTAGCATAAATTCTGCAAAATGCATAGTACCACATGACATATCCACACAAAGACTGAACCAGAACAGTTAGTACGACCGAATAGTTATGGTGGCTTTTGACCTTTGTCAAGCTTTTCGAGCCGTGTTTGAAACGGTGGATAATCATATATATGTGTGAAATTTAGAAATAAGAAGTTATAGACCCGTAGTGTGAAACCGAGAGTTCCCCAAGGAGGGCTGATGAATCTTAAACTGTTTAACATCTACCTTGTTCAAATTCCACACCCTCCAGACAGTCTGTATGCGGATGATTGTATGTTCTTGGTTTTTTTTTATAAAAGAACACCAGGCCATCTTACAGATAATAACGAGATCTTCTTATTGAAGACCATCAGGTTTTATTAGAGAAGACAACGAAGTCTGCTTATAGAAGACTAGCAGATCCTATTATACGAGGTCACTTGAGATTCTTAAAGAAGGCCATCAGGTCTTCTTGGAGACCAGTTCTTCTTATAAACGAACACCGATTTTAACCTATTTTTGACGGTAACTCAAAAAATGATTTAGAAAATCGCACTACAGGTCTTCTTATAGAAACCCCAAAGTCGTCTTATACAAGAACATCAGGGTTTTTTTATATATGATCAACAGGTCTTATAGAAGACCACTATTCTTTTTATAAAAGCCACCAGTTATTATAGAGGACCGCCAGGTCTTCTTATAGAAGGCGATCAGAAATTATTCTAGAAAACAAGCCGTTTTTCTTAAAGATTACAACAACAGATCTTATTGCAGGTTTTATTATAGAATACCACCAGAAGACAACTATGCCTATTTATAGAAGACCACTAAGTCTTTTTATAGAGGACCACTAGGTCTTCTTATAGAATACCACTAGGACTTATTATAGAAGAACACCAGAACATCTTACAGATGACCACTAGGTCTTCTTATAGATGACCACCTTGTCCTCTAACAGAAGACCACCAGGTCTTCTAGTGGAAGACCACAAGATCTTCATATGAAAGACGACCAGGTCCTTCTATAGAAGACCAGTAGGTCTTCTTATATGAGACCACCAGGTCCTCTTATAGAAGACCACCAGGTATTCTTATAGAAGATCGCCAGGTCTTCTTATTGAAGATCACAAGGTCTTCTTATGGAAAACCTCAAGGTCTTCTTATAGAATACAACCAAGTCTTCTTGCAGACTTCACTATGGCTTCTTATAGCATCTAGAATACCACTATCCAGGTCTTCCTATAGAAGGCCACCAGGTCCTCTTATAGAAGACCACCAGAAATTCTTATAGAAGACCACCAGGTATTCTTATAGAAGACCACCAGGTATTCTTATAGAAGACCACCAGGTATTCTTATAGAAGATCACCAGGTCTTCTTATTGAAGATCACAAGGTCTTCTTATGGAAAATCTCAAGGTCTTCTTATAGAATACAACCAAGACTTCACTATGGCTTCTTATAGCTTCTAGAATACCACTAGGCCTTCTTATAGAGAGGCATCAGGTCGTCCATAGAACTACCAGGTGTTCTTATAGGGGGTTCTTCCATCTAAAGGATTTGAAACAAGTAAAAAAGTATCAGTCGGCTTTGCCGACAGAGATATACCCTCAGCCTATGCAAAGTGAAACACTTTTTTCACAAAAAACTTATGTATTTAGGGGGTTTCAAAATTTTGGTCGTATGAACCCACAAAAATGAACCCACAGAAAAGGTACTTAAAGGAAAAGTTGGACCGACATAGACAATGGGAGTGCAATAGGGGGTTTTTCGCACCCTTCGGGCTATTTTTTCAGGACGTATGGACTTGCCCCTGAGGGAACTTGTACCTTCCTATAGGGGACAGTGAATACAAGATGTTACAACAAAAACCAAGGCGATTCGAGAGCAGGTCCTAAACTGAACTTTTCCGAAATTTTGTGTGGGAGGTCCTCGAAGGAGTTTACCGATTGACTCCATATTGTAGCCTCATCTAAGTCTGGTAGAAATGTCATAATGTGCAAAGTATGAAACAAAACGGTTACTTCCTTCAAGAGTTATCGTACTCACAAATTTTCCGAACATTTTCTAACTTTTGTGGGGGAGGTACCGGAAGGAGTGGACCGATATAATCCATCTTTGAACTTGAACTAAGTTTGGGCAAAATATTACGAAAGCCAAATTTTGGACCGAATCGGCAGATCCGTTCGAGAGTTATCTTGCGCTCCAACCTCTACACACGGAGTTATAGGAGTTTTGTAACTTTCAGGCTATTTTCTCAGGAAGTATGGACTTGCCCCTAATGAAACTTACAGCATCGTATAGAGGACAGCGAATACAACTTGCGTAAACAAAAAACAAAGCGATTCGAGACCAGGTCCTAACCTGAACCCGGTACCCGATGTAGTGGACCGACTGAGTCCATATTGGAACTTAATCTAAGTTTGGTAGAAATTACACGATGTGCAAAGTATGGACCAAATCGGTTATTCCCTACAAGAGTTATCGTGCGCACAAGTTTTGCGACAATTTTTGAACATTTGTGGGGGAGGTACCTGAAGAAGTGGACCTATATGGCCCATCTTCGAATTTAAATCGAATCTGGACAAAATATTTCGATACCCAAAATTTGAACCGAATAGATTGATCCGTTCGAGAGTAATCGTGCGCACCAGCCAGACAGACAGACAGACGGACGGACATTGCTAGATCTACTCAAAATTGTCTGAAACGGATATCGTACAAACATAGTTTGGGTCTAAAACTATTATTTCGATGAGGCACATTTTTGGTCGTATCAAAGTGTAAATACCCTCTTTAGCCTAAAGGCTTAGGGTATAAATATCCTCCGCTAAATCTACTAACTTCTTATAGAATACCACCAGGTCTTTTTACAGTCCTGTTCCAGGTCGCCTTCATTCCCTACTTGGGAGTTATGGCCTGAGGGACAAACTTTTCTCACCCAGACATGTCCGTAGCCTGTCACACCATCCATCACAGCAGATGTCAAGGTGCAGAATTTTTTTATCTGGACACGGAAGAACTGAAACCACATTTTAACGTGGTTTTCTCGTCGGCTGGTGTAAGTCTAGTCACGTCCAGAGTCTTCAAGGACTCACTAAACCTACGAAATAAAAGACTAGTTTTATACCTTTTCGGGGTTCAATCCGATGTTTATTGATCTAAATACGAGTACACGGTGTGCCTTAACCAAATTTAAATGGAAGGTGCTTACACCTGGGAAGTTTTTGCAGATTCTGAAACTACCATGCTCATAGATGAGAAATATCAAGAAACAAAAAAAATCGCCGGAGGGATTTTCAAAAAAATCGCGATTTAAATTCACATTTTTAGGGGTTCTTTAGGTTTTCACGATCTTGCTGGGAAATCGCGGTAGTGTAGTTTCAAAATCTACAGTATGTTCTAATTTAATGAAATACGATATTGATAGGCTTGAGGACGCTTGTAGTAAGGGCCGAGATAAAGGTGACTGGCTGCTAGAGGTGATCGGGAATGACGATGTAGATTAATGTTTCATTACTGATGAAGTTCGTTAATGATCGGGTTTTACGCTGATCTAGGACAACGAGCCTGATTGACAATCGGGTTCGGCGCTACTCGTTGAGACGAAGCTAGTTGGCATTCAGGTCCTACAATTTAACGATGATTGGGAACGTGCTGATTGCTGATCATTCGGTTGACGGCGATATGATGGAATTCGGAAATTCGGCCGACGATGTTATGATGGAGTTCGGGAACTACGATCATCGATAAGAATTGTCGATGAACGGAAGCGACGAAGCTGGTTAATGCCACGATTTAGTGCTGATCGGGAAAATGTTGATTGATGATTTCGGGAGCTCGGCTGGTGACGATCGGGTACGACGGTGTAGTGTGTGTGGGACGGAAAGCCGAAGCTTTCGTGTGTGGGACGGAAAGCCGACGCTTCCGTGTGGGACAGCAAATCAAAGTCTCTGGGTGGGACAGTGCAATGTATCAATAGGACAGCCACAATGGGTAGTCCCTTTCAAAAATTACCAACACTCCAAGCCCCCAGCAATAGCAAGCGGACTCCAACAACAAAATTTGGAATGCTAAAGGCTAAGCTGGTACAAAGTGAATGCGAATTATTCGCATTGATTACAGCAAGCAAATGAATTAAATGCATGACTGGCGTAAATGGAGGTGCATATCGATTCATTGATACTACGATGGCATGCGAAGACCGTAGGTGTTGTTGTATGTATGTGACACTTGTCACGTTACAATATATCTGAAAAATACAACAACAACAACAGGGATGCGCATCTGGTTAAATTAGCGACAGAGGAGTTCCATCCTCCCCTCACAACATGCTGATGGAGAAGAAACTGAGGATGGTTAGAATGAACAACGTTCTGCTACTCCCCATCAATCTTCGGTATGAAAATATTGTCGACAAATGGCCTATCGATGAACGCTTTTATGGTTGGATAGGAGGTCACTAAGAAATAATTTTGGGAAACTGCGGGAAATGTATTTAATATAATTTTCCCAATATCTGTAGAGACCAAATTTTTGAAAGCAAATTTAAGTCTCAGTAAAGGAAAACTGCATCAAATCTGAGATTAATTGGAAAGCAAACTAGCTCACAAGCAACCACGGTTGCTGTAAGTTCTATATGCATGTCATAACGACTTTCTCTTGCGAACAGCAATTTTGCCACCTAGGATACCAAAATTCACCTATAATGGCAGTAATTGAAGTTTTACAATGTTTTGTACAAGCGACATAAGAAGAGTTGATGGTGATCGCGAATAACAACAGTCAGGCCAGATACCAAAATCGGCGGAGGGATAGTCACTTGTTGCCGGCATGCTACCACTTTTGTCAAATGGGGGTTAAAAATCGACGCTGAATTTCATGTTTTTGTTTTTATTTTAGCCGACAAAATATCCGGCGAGGCACTGCAGAGTCACATTCGACTCTCGTCCGCAGCTTGTGAGCTCCATGGTTACGTTCAACCTTAGTATCTCCAACACGAAAGTTTACCGACGGACAGCCATTTACTTCGAGGCTTAATGAAAATTGCCTCTTTGTCATTACGAGGTCTCTAAGTGCCACAACATAAAATACTTTAACTGTCGAACCCCTTCGAAAAACATGCTACATTAAAGATTAAGATTAACCGATAAAATATTTGTTATTATTATTTGTTGTTATTTGTTATTTGTTAGGCAAAAACGGACTTGCTAGCTTAGGCCGTTTGGGATCGGATTCTACACGTTTAACGTATAAGATAGAGAAAAATTATCCAGCTTCTTCATCTCAAAAGCTTGATTGATACAAGTCTTTTCCTTGTGAGCTTTGAAACCTCCAAATTGGAAACGTTAAAATAAAATAAACGTGCTTCATCATTGACTCGTTTGCTCCTTCATCACTCCGAACTTCACCAAATTTAACAAAGGGTAACACAAACTCCTTTCACTTTTAAAGATATCATTTAAACTGCATTTGTGATGCATTCTACAAGCACAAACATCAAGGCAAAATAATTTTTGGGAGGTGGAGTTTTACGCTTATTAGTATTATTTTCCATACAAATTGCTTAAAGATTTGCCTGCATGATTCTCAAGCGGTCTCCTTTCGTTTTTAAACTCATTCCTCTACGTTTGAATCTTTTAACCTAAAGGCTTCATAACCACAACATGGTACTCCCATTTGTTGTGGTGTCTTGGCAAAAAAAAAATTAATATAAAAATTTCACGTTCATATGCCTACCCCTACTCCAGGCGTCCACGGCACCATCTTCAATTGCCATTTTTATATTTCATTAGCATAACCGTCAACAAAACAATGCCATTATGGCATTCAAGTGGCTTATAAAGCTGCAAAACCATCTTCATCATCAAACATAATCATCATCATCGTCTTCATCATCATCATCATTACCATCAATACCCGCAACAGGCACTACCACGACCACCATAATCATTCAATCACTCACCAATACCCCCTAATCAGCCAGCATCAGCTTCAGGAATGATTTGTAGATCAACCACCATTTTTGTTGTTGTTTTGGTATGGAATTTTTATTAAAATTTATTTATTGTTGTTGTCGTTTTTTCTTATTATTTTCAACGTGTTTTTGTTTGTATTGAAATTTTGCAAGGCCATGCAAAAATTTAACACAAAAAGGAGGAGGAGCATTTCTCGCGATATTACGAGCATAAAATGTTACTGAAGATATCCTGCGGTTTCCCATATGCAAATAATGACGTTTTAGGCATTTATGTGAATGTGTGTGTGCAGTTCTGCGTACTGCATTATGGGCTTATTACACTAGCCTACATTGATTTTAAAATATGAATTTTGAATCAAATGATTTTTTTTATTTTTGCCTTATTAAGGCGAAGGTCATTTATAGTGATATTTATTTAATTAATTCTATTTCGAGTTGAGCTATTTAGACCTAAGTGATACATTGAAAAATTAGGAGTCTACCGAAGTCCCACGCATCCAACCATTATGCTACGTTTCACGGCTGGTTAGGCCGATCTTCAGGCATATTAGGATGTTGTTTTTGTGGCAGACGAAGGAAAAGCTTGGTAACTAGTATATATACGCAATTCATTAGATAAATGTATATTGTGTATATATACTAGTTACCAAGCTTTGCCTTCGTCTGCCACAAAAACAACATCCCAATATCAGCTCCAAGCAGTTGTGACGCAAACATTAAAATTCGATTATCTCATGGAACACATGGTAAAAACCTTGGATTTGATAAAACAGAATTTAAGTGCCAAAAAATGCAGCATGGCTGTAGACAAACACCAATACCGGCTTCTCAAAACCACATATGTTGTGTCAGCTCCAGGGCTTTTAAAATGGGTAGGATTTCTGTTT
Organism: Musca autumnalis; assembly: GCF_047663935.1. Classification (NCBI taxonomy): domain Eukaryota; kingdom Metazoa; phylum Arthropoda; class Insecta; order Diptera; family Muscidae; genus Musca; species Musca autumnalis. The sequence goes on along the minus strand of NW_027411866.1, from coordinate 37,971,274 downwards.
GGAAGACGGTACAGATCTGATTCAACTTATATGAGGGCCTGTCATCGAGCTCCTCTAGCAGAAGTGGTCTTCCATGGCTCCAGTCACTCCCATTTCACACCTTAGCCGCTCTGACATTGAGTGTTGGTGAGAAGAGGTAATAACTGATCTCCAGAGTGCCCAGACAGCCTCCTTTGTGGAGGATAGAAGAGTGTCCAAAACGAGACTCTTAACACATCTTCATCTTCTTGAGCGATATTTTTAAATTAAATATTCAAAAGTTTGATATCCAACATTGTGTCTAGCACAGTCTGCGGAGTGCTTTTGACAGCGCCGGTGATGAGAATCGAAGCTACACTATCCAGTTTTGCCTGGTTGAACATGCACAAAGTGCATGTCACCATTCAAGACGTCCATATTTCAAGACGGGACAAACATTCGTCATATAAAAATCCAACGTATCACCTGTAGTGGAATTCTGTAACTCATTTTTCGAGTTACCGACAAAAATCGGTAAAATTAAAATGCATATAATTTCGATAATAAACGATATTATTCGGTATGTTAACGACCAATAAAAGTAGTCGTAAAGTTCTACCGATAGCAGCAGTGTTGTCAACTTTAATTTGAACTTTTCATTATAATTTGGCTTTTTTCTTTTACCGATTTTTTCGGTAACTTAAACAATGAGTTAGAGAATCGCACTACAAAATTCTTAATCCCCAACTTTTACATTACTATTGAATCTTACAGAAGCCTTTTTATACCCTCAGCATTTATGCTAACGAGGGTATATACGGGCAAAATTTGCCTCATCGAAATAATGGTTTTAGACCCCAAGTATGTTTGGACGAAATTCGTTTCAGACAATTTGGAGTTGATTTAGCCATGTCCGTCCGTCTGTCTGTCTGGCTGGAGCGCACGATAACTCTCGAACGGATATTTTGTCCAAACTTAGTTTAAGTTCGAAGATGGGTTATATCGGTCCACTCCTTTCGGTACCTCCCCCACAAAAGTTCGAACAACTTGTGCGCACGATAACTCTTGAAGGGAGTAACCGATTTGCATATCGTGAAATTCCTACAAGACATAAATATAATTTCAATATGGGCTCAATCGGTCCATTCCTTCGGGTACCTCCCACACAAAATTTCGGAAAAGTTCAGTTTAGGAGCTGATTTTTGCTGTAGCAACTTGTATTCACTGCCCCCCATAGGACGGTACAAGTTTCATCAGGGGCAAGTCCATAATTCCTGAGAAAATAGCCTGAAAGGTGCAAAAAGCCGTTGTGACACCGTGTACAATTGTTGGAGCGCAAGAAAACTCTCGAACGGATTTGCCGATTCGGTTCAAAATTTGGCCTACGTAATATTTTGTTCAAACTAAGTTTCGAAGATGAGCCCTTTCGGTCCACTCCTTCAGGTACCTCGCCCACAAAGGTACTAAAATATTCGGAAAATTGTTCTCACGATAACTCTGATATATTTTGTCCATATATATCCATATATCCTGATATATTTACCATATGTACATATATCAGGTTTGAATATGGACTATATTTGTCCACTCCTTCGGATACCTCCTACACAAAATTTCGGATAAGTTCACTTTAAAACATGCTCCCGAATCACTTTGATTTTTGTTAAAGCAACTTGAATTTGCAGAGGCAAGTTCACACTTTTTTAGAAAACAGTCCGTAAGGGGTAAAAAAACCCCTATGCCACCATATATAGTGGCTGGAGAGCACGATAACTCCCGAACCGATCAACCAATTTGGTCAAAACTTTGGATCTCCTAATATTTTCTCTAAATTTAGTTTACCTTCTAAAGTGGTCCATATAGGACCTCTTCTTAGGGTACCTCTCCACAAAAGTTCAACGTTTGTGCCTAAGTGCAGTTAAGGCTCTGTTCGAAGATCGTTTGTAAATGTATACCGATGGTGTTCGTTATGGTTCTGTTTAGAACGATAAGTCTGCTGTGCTAATCTGAGTTGGGCATAAGCTTGATCTAATTTCAAGGTCCATTAATCTTTCAAAGGTCTATCGTAGAAAGGAAGAAATGCTAATTGGTCTAAATATAGTCTTTTGGTGCACATTGACTTGGTTTACCCGTCTTAGGGATAAACGTCACTGTCTCCTCATGGCACAGAACCGGTATGTGCGGCAGTAGAAGACACGATTTGAAAAATGGTATCACCTTCAGCGATTTTTGTAAGAGCGCCGAGCATACACCGTCTGGTACGCGAGATTTGAAAGGCTAAAAAGTACTGATAGCCCATGAAATAGTGGAATTATTTATTAAGTTATTGGCCAGATTATTAACAAACACTCTAGGGTCCAGCAATGCTGGGTACGTGCCGACATCCTTACACTTCAGAAAGTGGATGTTAGCGAGTAGGTTCAGTGTTTCCAAGCCGGTGTTGGTCCACGCAGGCCCATCGGGTAGCTTAATAGTACCATAATGTTTTAAGCCCTTTGCTAGTATCTTGCGAAACTTTGAAGCTGAATAAACTCCTCAATTGACTCACTGAAGCCAATCCAAGATTTTCATTTATTTAAAATAAGTTATTATTTGGGTGCCACCGTGGTGCAATGGTATGCACACCCGCCTTGCACGCAGAATGTCGTGGGTTCCATTCCCCCGCTAGGCAACATCAAACGGTGGCAAAATACCCCTCAGTAATATTGGCGACATTTCCTGAGTATTTCAACCATGTAAAACTTCTCTACAAGTGGTGTCTTAGGACACGCCGTTCGGACTCGGCGATAAACTGTTGGTCCCATATCATTTAGCTTATATGAATCGGGGTGCACTCATTGATATGAGAGAAGTCTCCCCTGTCCCGCCTAGGATATTTGTGGAACAATTATTATATTATTTAAAATAAAACTGAATAATGATTCACCTTTGGCGTCTACTACTTCTACTTCTCTAGTGAAAGAGGAGGGCATTCGGGTCACATCCCACGACTATGCTGTAGCTGCCCGAAACTTCCTCTATAAAATGCAACATGTATAGTCTAGGGGGTTCAGGGTCCTTGTAAAGCATACAGACGGAAGCCAAAACCATAGATTTGTATGAAGTCGCCTCTAGTCTAACCACCGTTTGATCGGCGTTACTGAAATGATACAGAAAAAATTAATTTAAGAGTTTTTCGCCGGGAGGAAATCATGATATTGGTAGCGATCAATAAAATTTTGCAACACTGTCAGTTCGTTTTGAAAAACATTACTCTCTGTAACAGAAAGTAATGATGAAGTTTAAGCCATTGGGGTAATACTCCAGGGTTAAAAACAATCAAATGAGATTGAGACTTCGATCAAAACAAAACAAACGTTTTTCGACTACGATAACGATTCTTATCTTATTACCATTATAGGATACATAAACCGCGTGGCTTTAATTGCTAAGGTCAGCAACACTGCTGTTATGTAGGGTTTCTGGACTTAAGCAACGTCGAATTCAGAACGCAATAGCAAGAGGAATAGTTCGGCCGTCGCAGATTTAGATTTATTTGTAATGGAGGCGGAATTTCGTCCATACCTGGCCACCCCATTAATTTAATCCTCTTTCTTATGTATCTGTAAATATTACAAATACTGCCACCTTTGAAAGCCGGACACCGCCCTCCGGAAAGAAGCCCTCCAGTCTCTAGTCTTAAGGTCACGGTTCTGATTCTCTAGCAGTTTTTGGATATTCATCGTCTCCGTTTCCGGGGGTAAAACTCATGCTGCAACTGCTACTCTACACGGTATCTCAGCAATGGAGACAGCAGCAATCCTCGCACCTTCCCACGTAGCAATGCTGGTCTTAAGGGTGTTTATTAGGAATACCTTAGATTCTTTATCCATAAAATTCATAAATTTTAATAGCGGTTGGACACTGAGATTCTATAGATGCTGAGATATGGAACCCGAAATTTGGGGCCACTCCTTTACAAAATTCCCGTACTAAAGTTTATAATGAATGGTTTTATGAAGGGCTGAGGTTAGCTCAGTCGATCTAACCCAGAAAAAACTAATATTAGCTCTGGAAAAAAATGTTATTTATTTGTATACTAGGGTGGGGCGATTTGTGTGGAAGGAAAAAAACCTTAATGAGCCCTTCGCGTTTCTGATTCCTGGGATTGAACTGAGTAAAAAAGTCCACTGGACCATATATCTACCGTGAAAATCGAGCCTCCCGATTTTGACTTTAAGTTTTTTATTGACGTTTTTTGGATATTTTGGCATATAACAGCCAAACCATTGAGATTTTCGATCCAACACAAAGACAAACATTGTAGCCAAGACAGTAATTGAAAACTCTCTAATACATCGCAAAAGCATTGGAACGCTTCTTCAGACAGTTTTGGCCGTAAGAATGTGCAAACTTTCCGGAAAATGTCGATAAATGACATTGTGCTACAAAATTTGACCCGAAAAATATTCAAGTGTTCTGATGCAAAATTATATCGTGTTGGGATCCATGGACAACGACAATGCCTTTATTTCGTTTGGGTCACTTCGTTTTATTTTTTTATAACGGTAAAAGTAGTGAAAATCTGGGTTTCTTACATTTTCAAATTTAAACGGGCATATCTTATTTTTTCCACAACGGATTTCTTTTGATCCTTCTTCCTTTTAAAGGGGTGAATAATATCTTGTGAATAAGCTATTATTGTTTTAAATCGGTTAACAAATGACTAAGTTATAGTGGTTTATGTCTGAAAATCACCACAAAAAACCTATAAAGGAATTTCACATAATTTTCAAAATAAATATTGAACAAAACAGAAAAACATTATATTTTTGAAAATTATGAGAAATTCCTTTATAGGTTTTTTGTGGGGTTTTTCAGACATAAACCACTATAACTTAGTCATTTGTTAACCGATTTAAAACAATAATAGCTTATTCACAAGATATTATTCACCCCTTTAAAAGGAAGAAGGATCAAAAGAAATCCGTTGTGGAAAAAATAAGATATGCCCGTTTAAATTTGAAAATGTAAGAAACCCAGATTTTCACTACTTTTACCGTTATAAAAAAATAAAACGAAGTGACCCAAACGAAATAAAGGCATTGTCGTTGTCCATGGATCCCAACACGATATAATTTTGCATCAGAACACTTGAATATTTTTCGGGTCAAATTTTGTAGCACAATGTCATTTATCGACATTTTCCGAAAAGTTTGCACATTCTTAAGCCCAAAACTGTCTGAAGGAGCGTTCCAATGCTTTTGCGATTTATTAGAGAGTTTTCAATTACTGTCTTGGCTACTATGTTTGTCTTTGTGTTGGATCGAAAATCTCAATGGTTTGGCTGTTATATGCCAAAACATCCAAAAAACTTCAATAAAAAACTTAAAGTCAAAATCGGGAGACTCGATTTTCACGGTAGATATATGGTCCAGTAGACTTTTTTGCTCAGTTCAACCCCAGGAATCAGAAACGCGAAGGGCCCATTATGGTTTTCAAATCGCCCCGGCCTATTGTATACCCTCCATCATTTGTTTATTTAATATACCCTCCATATATTAACTTTTCCCCAGAATATTATCGGTATGGTCCCACGCCTACATATAGCCACCATAGAACGGTATCTTCCGATTTGAGTCATTTTGAAGGTTGTGGCCTCAATATTCCACCGAAGTTGCTGAAATGTTTATTTAACCTCCTTTTGGGTAAATCTTTCCATATGAAATCTGTCGGTTTAGGCCCACGCCTTCATATAGCCCCCATAAAACGGTGCCTCCCGATTTTCGGTATTTTGAAGGTTGTGGCCTCAATATACCTCCGAAATAGCTGAAATTTTTTATTCAGCCTTTGTTGGAGGTATAAATCTTTGCCACAGAAATGTGTCGGTACATGTCCACGCGTTGAATAGCCCCCATAAAACGGTCCCTCCTGAAGGTTATAACCAAAAACATCCATCGAATTGGCTGAAATTTGGTATTTCCCCTGTAAATTTGTCGGTATAGGTCCAAGCCTTCAAATAGCCCCCATAGAAAGCCACATCCCAGTTTCGGTATTTTGAAGGTTTTGGCCTCAATATTGCACCGAAATGGCTGAAATTTAGTATTTAATCCTCGTTGGGGGTGCAAAACTTGCCACCAGAAATTTGTAGGTGTAGGTCCAAGCTTTCATATTGCCCCCATAGAAGTGTACCTCCCGATTTTCGGTATTTTGAAGCTTGTGGCTTCAATATTCCACCGAAATGGCTGCAATTTGGTATTTAGTCTTCGTTGGGGATGCAGAACTTTTCACCTGAAATTTGTAGGTACAGATCCACGCCTTCATATAGCGCCCATAGAACGGTACCTCCCGAATTTCGGTATTTTGACAGTTAGCCACATTGTTTTACCGAAATTGCTGGAATTTGGTATTTAGTCTTCTTCATAAACGAAAGGAAACTAATTGTTCAGCTTTACTTCAATACAACTCGTGTTGGAACGTATAATTTAACGCCGTTAGCTTTATTTTAGCTTTATTTTCAGTCCGAATTAGCTACATTTTGGTATTAAAGATTCAAAGTGGTCAATAACTTCCCCACCAAAAATTGTGGTTTTCAATAGGCTCCCTATAACGGTTCGACCTGATTTCATATATTTTTATATGCTGTAATATGACACTTGCTGTCTTGGTTAGTGGTCAAAAAACTTTTCTATTAAAAGTTTTGGGCGAAAGTTCATGCATAATTTTAGATTTGTTATAGATTTTATCTACATTATATGTCTAAATTTGCTATAATTTGTAATATAGGGTACATTGAACCCCTTCTCCATCGAAAATTTTTGACATATGTAGGTCCATGTTTTGGTATCGCCTCCACATAGCAGTACCGCCCGATTTCAGATACTTAGATGTTGTTATCTACATTTTCTGGCTGAATTGGTTGTGATTCGGCATTTAGGGTTCAGTTTTTAACGGACCGAATTAGCTAAAATTAGGTATTTCGGGTTCCCAGTGCTCAAAATACTTCTTCACCCAACAATTGTTGACTCTGTAACTTCCGTAACAGAAAGAAAAGTCTATATTCCATATTAGTTCAGAATATTTCATGGAGGGGGGTATGAAAAGTTCGGCCCGGCAAAACTTAATACGTTTTTACTTTTTAAAATTAGGAATTTATTCAAAGTATTTTAGGGTCCACCACTCCTGTTATTGTTTTATAATCGACTCGATCCCACGGCAGCGGGATCCCTTGGAAGGTCGTAGTCGTCTGGTCTTGGGGGACTTTAATGCGCATCATGAGATGTGGCATTCGGCCCTCGGAAACACCAGATGGGTACAGCGCTGGCAGAGCAGATTGAAAACTCTATGTTTTGCTCGGTCAATGAGAACGCCACTACTAAAATTAGTACGCCTGACATAACCATCGTCTCCATTAGCAGAACGTCACACATTCGTCAATCATGGGAAAACAGATTTTCCGATTTTCAGAGAGTTCACTAATCACCGTTTCAGAGAACTGCCCAATCCTTCTGATGTTCGGGTAGCGGAAAGGACGTTCCGAGACATCATCAATACTGCAGCCCACGGCAGCCTCTTGCCATATATGTACCTGCTGAAGAGTTGGAATAAGTGAATTTTTGCGTAACGGTTAAATCACTCTCGAACCCTGGAAAGGAGGACGATAAGACCTCAGTCACGTTTGGCGTCAATCGATAATGTCTCGAGCACACCGGAAATGACAGGTCGAAGAGAAGCGTACTACGTCGCATCATTTCCCTTCCTGCCTAAGATAAACCTCCACAGCTTACAATGGATGATGTTGCGAATGCCATCAGGAATGCTAAATAGTCCAAAGCGTTGAGCCCTGATGGAATCTCCATGGTAATGCTGAATCAGCTGGAAGGGCCGGGAGTGGAATGTGTCACTAAAGTTCTCAACCTGTCGCTAGCCACTCTAATTGTTCTCGAAGTCTGGAAAATGGGCAGAGTGCTCCCGCTACTGAAGCCAGGATGCCAGCAAAAGTGAATCGTACAGGCCGATTCCGCTTCTGTCGCTTGTAGCAAAGACCCTTGAGGCCTGAGTCCTCCCCAGTGTCAGAAATAACTATCTAGTTGTCGATCATTAGCATGGATTCTGCCAGCAGCGCAGCACGACAACAGCGCTCCACACCACCTTCACACATATCTCAACCTGTCGCTAGCCACTCTAATTGTTCTCGAAGTCTGGAAAATGGGCAGAGTGGTCCCGCTACTGAAGCCAGGATGCCAGCAAAAGTGAATCGTACAGGCCGATTCCGCTTCTGTCGCTTGTAGCAAAGACCCTTGAGGCCTGAGTCCTCCCCAGTGTCAGAAATAACTATCTAGTTGTCGATCATCATCATGGATTCTGCAAGAAGCGCAGCACGACAACAGCGCTCCACACCACCTTCACACATATTTATCGAGGACCCAACCAGAGACCGCCGTGTGGCAGAACAGTAATGGTGGCGCTTGACATATCAAAAGCCTTTGATACTTTCAGGCACTCCACGCTTTTTGAGGACTTAGAGCAGACAACCCTCCGGCCAAACTTAAAAAGTTGGATAATCAATTATATGGGTGGATGCCAGTTGTACGTGGAATTCAGGGACAAGAAGTGCAAACCCCGTAGAGTGAAACAGGGAGTTCCCCAAGGTACTTCCGGAACTGTTTAATCTCTACCTCTCCTGTATTCCACACTCTCCAGACGGCATTGAGATCGTAACGTATGCGGATGATTGTAAGATCTTGGCGTCAGGTATCTACCCTGATGACATCTACGAGAGACTGAACTCATATTTAACCGATATTACCACCTTTTTCCACCCGAGGAATATGCAAATATACGCCACTAAATCTACGGCCACCCTGTTCACCGCATGGACGGCGCTGTATAGAAGAGAGTTGAATGTCGTGTTCGATGGTAGCAGAATTCCGACCACAAACTGCGCCAAAAAAAATTTGACACTTCGTTCACGTCGTCTGCGCATGCCGCAGCTATCTGCGATAAACTGAAATGTAGGAACAAGGTCCTCAAGTCTCTCGCCGGCAACATTTGGGGTGCAGATTTGTTGACCACATATAACGCGATATTTCGGTGTGTGATAAGCTATGCGGCGCCAGTTTGATCCCCGAAATTATGTGATACGCATTGGCAAAATATTCAAGCTTGTCAGAATGCCGCCATGAGAACAGCAATACGGTACCTCCTCAAGTCTTCGGTGGACCATCAACATGAGGAGGCAAATATTCTTCCAGTAAAGCAACACAATGGGATACTGTCGTCGCAGTAATTGCTAGGATGTTACCGTAAGAGCCATCCCAATCACCACCTAGTGGGTAGTCCCGACACATTCAGGAAAATCAAGGAGAATATCCACGATCAGGCTTAAATAACATTCACAGACGCAGCTGCTAAGTCCATATGTAAATATAGTGTGAATAAAGTCCTCGGAGTACACCACGACAAACCAGAGTAATTTTCTCTCAATCACGCTCAGGATATTGCAGTCCCTGAAATTCCAGCACCTAGCAGCGTGTAAAACATCTGCCCAGTATGCGGCATGGGCCCGCACAACACACAGCATATTTTCAACTGCCCTGCCAAACCTATTCATCTAGCTCCCGTAGATCTGTGGTTACATCGAAGCAGCCACATTCCTGGAACTGGAGATAGACCCAGTGCCCGATTGAGCAGAAGAACAAACACATAAACATGCAATAATAAACACTGTTACAACAACAACAAAACCGACTAATTATTTTTTAGTTGTTTTATATAAGAAACTTGTATCTATCTCCCTAAAATTCGTGCACGTTTGGGACAATTGTTTCGCCTTCTAACATCCACCGAACATTGGTTTGGTCAAACGGATTTTTTTTACGATCGACTAGTTTCTTTTTCTTATACGAAACTCATAATGCGTTTGAGAATGGAAAATGATACATTATAATAGCCATGCTTTCCACTTTCGGTGGTCTAGTTAACCGATTCTTTATAATTCCCAAATTTGTAAGTTTTTCCAAAAATATATTTGTTTGCTTTGTGTTTTTATTCCAAATAATTGCGTAATTTTTATTAACATCAACACACATTTCTTGACCTTTAAGTTCCCACATTTTCAATCACTTCCCTTACCTTAGCCAATAGATAAACAAGATTACAATTAATTACAACAATTGGTTTATAACAAATTAATTTGTTAAATCTTCAAACAGCTTATCAGCAGCCATTGAACAATGAAAGGTGTGAAAATTGTTGAATTAAAACAACAAAGGGATAAGGCAGGTTATCGAAAAAAAAACAACCTCAGACACTTCGATTCACATGGGAATTTTAGTGTGATTCCCTACATAAATACAAAATGCTGCAATGATTTTTAAAGTGGATCTGATTAAATCCACAAAAAAAAAAAAACAAACAAGCCGCAATCGAAGAAAATGCGGGAGTTATTAGCTGGCAAGTGAAGCTTCTTATGGCGAGAGATCAATTGAATTTTTCAGCATAACATAACTTGGTTTACAATATTTTTTACGTAAATATCCCAAATTACATTGGCCATATAACCTTGCAGTAATTTTCAGTTTGTCGGTAAAAGAGGATATTTAATAGTGAAGGATTCCGATAATTAAGAGGCTATTGAATAGCACAATCAATCTGAGATTTACCACAAGTAAAATTCCCTATGTAAATTTGATTTCTTAATAACCTAGTTCCAGGTACATGTTATGAATTCCGTTCACCAGATTCTTTAGGATTTCAAAAATATGCCAATGATGCCTGCATTATTTTTATCATTATGACGATCCACAATATGTTGCTCCAGCTACTCTTACTGATATCTAAAAGCTGCTACCATTCTTATTGGTCTCGAAATTATTATTGCTGTTGTTGTTGTTTTGTTTTTGTTGCTTTATATTGCACCTTTCTCAAATTAATAACTCGTTAAACATCAAGTGGCATGTAGCATGAAACGTAATTGGTATGACTTTAGTTTTGTGTTTTGTGGCCTCAATGGGATTGTTGGCCCCCTTTTTTGTTGTTGTTGTTTATCGAAAACAATTTCCAACGTCATCATAACAACATCAAAATGCCTGCCTGACTAGCATGCTTACTGCCTAAGCTACATACATGGCCCACAACTAACCTATGTGGGATTGTTGGTTGTAACCAACAAAACCTTTAATTTGATGATTTAGCAATTTTTGGATTTGGTTACGACTTAGTTGGAGTTGTCTGCTCATCATCTTGATTATGATAATCATGGTGTTGATCATCATCGTCATCTTTACTGCCAACGACAATGTGATTGGCATGAATCGTGCAGGGATTTTGGAGTATTGATGCTCTTAAATGCATATTTAGTTAAGCATTTTTTTTATGACGACCTCTAGAGATTTTTTGCATTGCGAATCATGGTGTTGAGCTATTCAGCAGTAAAACTAGTTAATAAGATGAATTATTTCAACCGTTATTTTATTCTTTGTAAGCTGTGAGAATCAATTGATAGGCTTGCAACAGGTTGTTGACGGGCACAGCTTTTTGCAAGATTTGTTCCATTTGTCCGGATAAATTCCATAATTTTTCAATTATTGTGAAAGGAATTTTTTATTAAGTGCGACACTAGAAGCATAACGTCTCAGTTTAACCTAATTTAACATTTAATTTTACAAATAGCTTAGACTGGTTTTAGCTAAACTTTAAATTACCAAATTTTCGTACATTGAATATGCGTCAAATAAACTCAAAGAGTGTTCTAAGTATACGCATCAATTTTGCAAAAAAAATCGTTTTGAGTTCAAAACAAGTAAAAAAACTAATCAGTCGGCTTTTCTAAAAAATACCATCAACTACACAAAAACAGGAGTGGGGGAGATAAATGTATCATGAATTTGAATTTTTAAAGTAAGGCCCAGCTTAATCACAGATTTGTTTTCAAATTTTAAAAACAAAAAATTTTTAAAGTGGGGTAGTTAAAATTAATTTATTTTAGGGAAGGGCAGAGAATACCAGTTTCTGCCCTTCCCTAAAGTAAATCAATTTTAACTACCACGACTTTAAAAACTTGTTGTTTTTAAAATTTAAAAACAACAAAACTGTGATTAAGCTGGGCCTTACTTTAAAAATAAAAAGTAAACACACATCACAACAAAACTGCCAAAGTGAATCTTAAATAGACAAACAGCACGGTAGACGATGTGTTTGTTGTTATTTTCGACAAACTAAATAATTTTTGTTTTTTTTAATAAAACTACATTTTGTATACGGAGAAAAAATTGTTTTATTCATATTAAAATTTTTTTCTTTTTTTCATTTATGTATGTAATAAAAAATACTAATAAAAGTAAATATATATAAACTTTAATTATAAATATATAAAATCTGGTTGCAGACTTCTAAGCTGTAATTAAAATTATTTATGACACTAACCCCCATTATTATAAGATTTATAGCGTTCCGGTTAAGTTAAAGTTGAAAGTGATGATTGCATTTCAAGGAGGAGCTTCTTGCCATTAACTTTCAATGCAAAATTATATTTTTATGCCTCCAAATTAGTTTATTTTGCATTTTCAAATCCATCAAAGAGTAAAAGAACACATGTAATAATGGCCCTATAAACATTTTACACTTTCGACTTTTAAACACTTCGTTACAATTTTTTATTGAATTTTTTATTTACTTGTGATTTTAATTGTGATTTATTAAAAAACAATATCTTCGCAATCTTTCAGCCGACGAACAAAAAACCGCGAGCAGCTAACGCGAGTTTTGTTGTGCTTCTGCTTGTTGTTGTTGTTGTAACGGTGTTTGTTATTATGTTTGTATGTTCGTTCTTTTGTTCAGTTTGGCTCTGGGTCTATCTCCAGTTCCAGGAAAGTGGCTGCTTCGATGGGATGTAACCACAGATCCACTGGAGTTAGATGAGTAGGGTTGGCTGGGCAGTTGAAAAGGTGTTTTGTGTCGTGCGGGCCCATGCCACATACTTGGCAGATGTCTTGCACGGCGCGGTCGATTTCCGTCCAATAAGTATTTTGGCGACTGCAATATCCCGATCGTAGTTGAGCCAAAACTACTCTAGTTTGTCGTGGCAGCTGACGCTCCTCAGCTGCAATAGATGGAGGATGTATTTCGAGGACCTTATTCACACTATAACTGCTTAAGGCCTTGGCAACTGCATCCGTGTGAATACTATTTAAACCTGCTTGATACGCTTGTTGATCTAGGGGTGCCGGGCCTACCCACAAGATGGTGATTGGGATGGTTCACAAGCAGGTACTGCAACGAAAGCATCTCATTGTGTTGCTTTACTGGAAGAATCTTTGTCTCCTCATGTAGATGGTCCACTGAAGATTTGAGGAGGCAGCCTGTTGCTGTTCTCAGGGCGGCATTCTGGCAAGTTTGAATCTTTTTCCAATTCGTATCACATAGTCTCGAGGACCAGACTGGCGCCGCACAGCTTACCACAGACCGACCTATCGCGTTATATGTGGTCAATAAGGTTTCTTCATCTGCACCCCACGTGCTGCCGGCTAGGGACTTGAGGACCTTGTTCCTACTCTTCAGTTTGTCGCAGATAGATGTGACGTGCGCGCACTTCGTGAAAGTAGTGTCGAATGTGACCCTTGAAATTTTGGGGCAGTTTGTGGTCGGAATTCTGCTACCGTCTACCACGACATTCAATTCTCTTCCAAACTGCACTGTCCATGTGGTGAACAGAGTGGCTGTTGATTTTGTGGTGGAAATCTGCATATTCCTCGAATGGAAAAAGGTGGTAAGATCGGTTAAATAGTTGTTCAGTCTCTCACAGATGTCATCAGGATAGGTACCCGACGCCAGGATCGTGCAATCATCCGCATACGTTACGATCTCGATGCCGTCTGGAGGGGGCGGAATACAGGAGAGGTAGAGGTTAAACAGTTTCGGAGATATAACCCCACCTTGGGGAACTCCCTGTTTCACTCTACGGGGTTTGGACTTCTTGTTCCTGAACTGGCGTCCACACATATAATTGACTAACCAACATTTCAAGCTTGGCCGGAGGGTTGTCAGCTCAATGTCCTCAAACAGCGTGGAGTGCCTGACTGTATCAAAGGCTTTTGATAAGTCAAGCGCCACCATCACTGTTCTATCGCACGGCCGTCTCTGGTTGAGTCCTTGACAAATATGTGTGGTAATGGCGTGCAGAGCAGTTGTCGTACCATGCTGCTTACGGAATCCATGCTGATGATCGGCAACTCGATAGCTATTTCTGATACTGGGGAGGACTAAGGCCACAAGGGTATTTGCTACGGGCGACAAAAGCGAAATCGGCCTGTACGATTCACTTTTGCTGGCATCCTTGCCGGGCTTCCGTAATGGGACCACCCTTCCCATTTTCCAGACTTCGGGAACAATGAGGGTGGATATCGACAAGTAGAGAACTTTAGTGAGATGCTCCACTCCCGGCTCATCCAGCTGCTTCAGCATTACCATGGAGATTCCATCAGTGCCCAATGCTTTGGATGATTTAGCGTTCCTGATGGCTTTGGCAACATCATCCATTGTAAACTGTGGTGGTTCCTCCTCTGCAGGAAGAGATCTGATGCGACGTAACACTCTTCTCTTCGCCCTGTCACTCTCGGGGTGCTCGACAAACTGTCGACTGAAATAACTTGCGCACCTCTTCGGGTCAGTCAACGTAACGTCGCCAAACGTGACTGAGGTCCTATCTTCCCTTCTTCCAGGGTTCGAGAGTGACTTAACCGTTGCCAACAATTCACCTATTTCGGCTCCAATGTTGCAACTCTTCAGATGATTTAACCACTTGTTCCGCTTGTGCTCGCCGACCAGCCTGTTAACTTCCAGTGTCAGCTCCCTGACTCTGGGGTCATTGGGGTTGGTTCGGCGAAGCTCATCACGCTCATTTGCTAATCCCGTCGCCTCTGCTGGGAAGTTTGGTCTTACTTCGGGTATTCGACCAGCAGGGATATGGCGAGCGGCTGCAGCAGTGATGATGTCTCGGAACGTCCTTTCCGCTACCCGAACATCAGAAAGATTGGGCAGTTCTCTGAACCGGTGATTGGTGAACTCTCTGAAACCCGGCCAATCAATGGGATTGAAACCCGGCAATCCCACAGCAGCGGGTTCTTTCGTACCGGATTGACCCGGAACAACACAAAATCATCGTTCCGGCCAGCGGCAGCCACCTCAGTGTACATATGTTTGTATTTGTCGTGCTTCTGCTTGAAAAATAAGCATTTTTGTAGTGCGAAAATGAATTTGCTACTGTCTGTGTTTAATTTTGAGCACTTTCTCAGGCAATTACAGTTTTTGTAACACTTTATGTTTAAAATTAAGCAGCATGTGTTCAATTTCAAGCACATTCTGTTGAAATTACTGTTTTTGCAATAATTTGTGTTTTCCATAAATTGCACTATAATCTGTTAATTATTACGCACCTTCTAAAAAATCAACAAAAAATTACACATTGCAATTTTCAACAAATAATTTAGTGTATTTGTGAGGTAGGGATCATATACAGTGGAATCAATAATATGACTGACAGACCCTATCAATATATCAATAAAAATATATAATATTACATATAACTTTTTAGTTATAGTTCTGGTTCTCCTTCCAGGTTCATAGTAGACAGACAACCTTGTATGGTCCTCTATGGTAGACGGAATACCATTTAAGATATTCTCTTGTAGACAGAATACCTTTTAAGGTCTTCTATTATAGACAGGAGACCTTTTAATATATTCTATGGTAGACAGAATAATTTGTATGATCTTCAATAGTCGAAAGAAGGATTTTTAAGGTCTTTTCTAGTAGGCAGAAGACATTTTAAAGTCTTCCCTAGTAGACAGAATACCTTTAGTAGACCGAAGACCTTACACGCAGAGAAAAAAATATGTTTGATCCAACAATATTCCAAGAGCAAAATATGTATTGTTAACATATTGTTGGATTCCTCATGTAGTATTGTAAATCCAAAAATAGTTTTTGTCAACTGAACAATATTTCTCTCTTTTCTTCGAAAATTTGTTTCTCTTCTCACGCTATTCGATGCCGTGTTGAAAAAACAATTTTGGTGAGTTGTGGTGTGTTTTTATGACATGCTGCCTTTACCTTTGTTTTGTGTGTATGTACTTGTGAGACTCTTGTTTTTATTTGTTTCTGTTTTGTTTCATTCTTCTTTCCTTTTCATGTTTGTTATGGTGTTTAATTATTCCTTATGTTGTGGTGGCTGCTTGTGGCTTTTTGTTTGTCTTTGTTGTCAACTAAAGTAGCAAACCATGTATTGCGTTCATCAATGCTCGTAATATTATACGCGATATTTACATCAAAGTTGTGTGGAAAGTGTATATGAGAAGTATATACACTCAAATCAAAAAATTTAGTATCGGGTTTTCAGGGCTGACAATATGTTTTGTAAAAAATTTAGATTATGATTCTTCCTACAATCGGTATTGTTAACGATTTTTACAATATTGCGGAAATTCGAAAGTTGTTTTTGTTTTCTATGTTCGGAACAAAAGATGGTATTTTTGGATTTGGATTACAATATTTGTACAAAACAAACACATTTTTGGAACCAAAATAAATATTTTTGTTCCAACAAAACCGAAAAATATTTTTTCTCTGCGTGTACAGTGGCAAAATATATAAGAGATTGAAGCTAATGGTTCTGTAGATTCCAGAATTGGTAAAGTTCTTCCAGCCGTTGAAGCTGTGAGATCAATGGCCAGATACTTAAAGACCTTTTAAGGTTGTCCATAGTAGACAGAAGTCGTTTTAAGGTCTTAACTAGTAGACATAATACCTCTCAAGGTCTTCTGTTGTGAACAGAAGACATTTTAAGGTCTTCTATGATGGACACAATGCCTTTTAAAACCTTCACTAGTAGACAGAATGCCTTTTAAAATCTTTTACAGTAAATAGAAGACATTTTAAGGTCTTCTCTAGCAGACAGTATACATTTTAAAGTTTTCTATAGAAGATAGAAGTCATCTTAAGGTCTTCCCTAGTAGACAGAATACCTTTTAAGGTCTAATGTTGTGAACAGAAAACCTTTGAGGTCTTCTATGGTAGACAGAATACATTTTAAGGCCTTCCCTAGTAGACAGAATGCCTTTTAAGGTATTTTATAGTAAGCAGAAGACATTTTACGGTCTCCACTAGTAGCCAGAAGACCTATTAAAGTCTTTCATAGTAGACAGAAGTCCTTTTAAGGTCCTCCTTAGTAGACAGACTAACTTTTATGTTCTTCTGTTGTGAAGAGAAGACATTTATAATGTCTTCTATGGTAGACAGAAGACATTTTAAAGTCTTCTATAGCAGACAGAATACCTTTTAAGGTATTCTATAGTAGACAGAAGTCGTTTTAAGGTCTTCCCTAGTACACAGAATATCTTTTAAGATTTTTGTTGTGAATAGAAGACATTTTAAAGTCTTCTATGGCAGACAGAATACCTTTTAATGCATTCCCTGTCTACTAGGGTCCTTTTAAGGTCTTTTGTAGTAGACAGAAGACATTTTAAGGTCTTCTATAGTAGACAGAAGGACTTTTAAGGTCTTCCCTAGTAGCCAGAATACATTTTATGGTCTGCTGTAGCAGACAAAGGCTTTCTAAGTTGTTCTATAGTAGACAGAAGGACTTTTAATGTCTTCCCTATTAGGCAGAGGACCTTTTAAGGTTGTCTATAGTAGACAGAATACAGTAGATGTTTTAAGTTTTTATCGAGTAGACAGAAGGCCTTTTAGACAGAAGACTTTTTACGGTATATCCTAGTAGACAGATAGACCTCTTTAGGTCTTCCCTAGTACACAGAAGACTTTTTAATGTCTTCTCAAGATAAAGCGTAAAGTGCGGACCCAATCTACATCGATTTGCATGTAATGGGTATCGTGCCATCAATTCGAGCCCAATTGGCAGCTGGCGTTCTTCTGCTGTTATCCCTCCTGATGTGCCTGTGTGGGGGTAGCCTGTCCACAAAATTGTGGCAGGGATGCTCACGGCGGTAACACCCAATCAGGTATTCATTCGACAACATCTTGTTGTGCTGATGCACCGAAAAAATCTTCGTCTTCTCCTGCAGATGGTGTCATGAGAAGGCACTCTGTTGCAGTCCTCAAACGGCATTCTAGCAGGTTTTCGTATTCTAACATTCACATACCACACTAACATTCACATACCACGCTAGCACCGCATAGCTTACACAGACCTCCATATTGCTGCCGGCGACTTGAAGACCTTGTTGCTGCTACTGATCTTAAGGCAAAAAGCTGTTGCTTGTGCGGACGACATAAAAATCGAACGTTACACCCAATATTTAGGGTAGTTAGTGGTCGGAATCAGTACATCATCGACTAATATGTGCAGTGGGAGCCTCATTTCAGCCATCCAAATGATGAGCAGTGTGGCAGTGGATTTAGCGGCGAATATTTTCATATTCCTCACATGGAAAAACCGCCCTTAGTCACCTATGTAGATATATAACCTATCACATATGCTATCGACGATAGAACCCCACGTTTCGATAGTCCAATCGTCCACATATGTACATTACGTCCGCATCCATTACGATCCCACATACATTACGCATACATTACGATTCCACGTGTCGATAGTCCAATCGTCTGCATACATTACGATCTCTATGTCGTCTGGAGGGTGTGGGATTTCAGAAAGTTAGATGTTAGATGTTCCGGTGATATCATCCCTCCTTAGGGGATTCCCCGCTTTACTCTATGAGTCTTTGACTCATTATATCAAGAATTCCAGAAGGAAATGGCGTCCACTCATATAGTTGATAATCCAACGTTTATAACCACGGTTGGAGAGTAGTCTTCTCAATGTCCTTGAACAACTTGTCATGGCTGATGCTATCGAATTCCTTCGCTGGGTTAAGAGCCACCACAACTGTTCGGTCTGTTTTGGTTCAGTCTTGGACTGAAATGTGTGGATAGGATGCAGTGTATTTTTCTGAATCCATGCTGAAGTTGGGCAACTGGGAACTTTTTGTCATCATGAGGAGGAATAGTGCCTCGACAATCTTTGCTACAAGCGACAGGTGGAAAATCGGCCTGTACAATTTGCATTTACTGGCATCCTTCCATGGCTTCAGTAAAGCGCTATCCTGCCAACTTTCCAGGCTTCTGTTACAATATGGGTGGCTAACGATAAATTGAGGACACTTGTCAAATACTCAAGCCCGGGTTCTGAAGCGTGCTGAAGCGTTATGATTGAGATTCCATGTGGGCAGAATGCTTTGTACGATTTCGCGTTTCGGATAACATATGCAACACCGCTCATCGTAAATTGTGGTGGTACCTCCTCGGCTGAGAAAGTTCTTATACGGCGTAATACGCTCCTCTTTGCCTATCACTAATCCTTCTTTCCCGGATTTGAGAGTGATTCAACCGTTGTCCTCAATCTTCCCAATTCTGTACCACCTTTGCATTGCTTCAGGTGTTCTAGCCACGTGTTCCGTTTATGCTCGTCTACAAATCAATTGACTTCAAGACTAAGTTCCATAACTCTTGGGTCCTTATGGTTTCATACAACGAAGCTTAACACGCTCATTTACTAATCTCGTCGCCTCCACTGAAAAATTTAATATAATTTGGGGTATTCATACTGGAGAGACCGGTAAGACTTCTCCGCATATTGTAACCATCGCAACGTTGCAAACTACATGTCGCGGCAAACATGATATTTCTCTGACTCAAAATATCTACAATTTCGCTGACTTCGTTGAGAAGACCGTTGTAACTGACTTGCAGGAACAAAGGGTTTCCGGTGCAGAGCAACAACATGTGATTGGTTGTTGTTGGGGAGACTTAGGAATATTCCAACGAAGACGAAGTTGGAGACACGCTGAGAGATGTCCTGGCGCAGCAAGCAGCAACATATCTCCAATCGCTGTAGTCCTTTTGGCGGCTATTTCCCTTCATCCATTACATCTCACCGATATTGACATGTGGTGGATGCGGATCTGGTAAACGGAACAGATCCGTGGCTCATGATTCTTCTCTATTCCGGAACAGACTAAATGAGCTCGGAGCAGGTATTCCGGCATATGTTGCCGCTCCGAAGAAGAATATTCCTCCGAGTCAATCCGGTACATAGAACCGGCTGCTGTGGGATTGTTAGAACGTTCAATTTATTGTCTATTTTAAACTCACAAATCCTGTTTCAAGCGATTTGGTGTACCGATCGTCAAAAATCTAAAAGTTGAATCAGATGGATGACCTTGGAGATTTTCCACTGTTTTCTAGGGAGCAGTGAGTAATATTTTATCGTGCCCGACAAACAGACACATGGAGGAACGAAGCTACCATTTGCAATAAAAGAAAGAGTTTACAAATTATACCACTCTCGAAATGTTTGGTTTGCTGAAACACAAATATGTATTTGATGTTCTTCACATCTGAGTTTCATCAAACCAAACCAGTGTCGGAAAACTGGTCAAATGTTGTCCCCAAAATATCCAAGTTTTTAATACAGATACATTCCATCCGCAAGACTTTGGGAATTTGTGCCACTTAACGACCTTCTAATTCCACAAAATCTCAGGCACTCTCCTTTTCACAGCTCTAAGCATTAATTTTAACTAGCAATTTTCCCAAAAAAAAAAAAATAATAAATAACAAACTACTTGTAACACACACCAACGGATTTTTGTAACAATATCACGTTGCCTCACAGTGGGTGGTAGCGGAAAAAACCAACCCACAATTCCTGCAATAAAGAAGCAAACGAATTAAATGGCAACTAAAAAACAGTAGCAAATCCTAGCCAGAGCATCAACATCATATTTTGCTTTAGGCATTTTTGCCACACTCACCTCCTAAACTTTATAACTACAACAACTTGCCTTACTTATATTACGAAATAGAAAAACAACAACAACAGAAACAAAATGTACTCATCACATAATGTGCGTATTAAGGATTGTCTAATTGTTTCATTATAGCACGTGGCCTCCTGTCCTTACATCCACCTCTGCACGCAATGGGGTGTCGAAAAACGTGCGCATGTTTTGGCGCCCTCTTTTCGAGCACTCTCTCTTTTTCACTTTGCCCGATAATGATACAACAAAAATGAAACAAGAAAAAAACGATGAACTTGAAAACAATGAGAAGAAGCAACAACTCCCAACCTTTTTTTATTCCTTTTGTTTGCCACCCTTAAAAATCTCCCTTTACTTGGATTTCCGGATACTCACGGCCACATCGTCATCATCGTAATAATTCTCATACTCTGCTACGATTCCGCTGTCATTGTTGTTCGTTGCCAACTTTAGTGCAACTTAAGGCTCATTAATGAACCATTTGCTTGGTTGGTAGCTGGGTGTATTAGCTGGCCAACACCATCACGGCTTAGCTTGTAGCTGTTGACTTTTGCGTGTAGATTACGCTTAATTATGTGCAATATGTAAACGTGTGGCTATTTGTGAGCAATTTTTTGCTACACGATTTTAAGAGAACGTGTGAGAGGATGCGTTTAATACGCCTATTCAATGGCTGATGGTCCTCTGAAAAATATTCTTTTAAAATCCACGCTTATAGGCCTGCTGTTGCTGTGAAAAATAATCTTTAAAAATCCACGCTTATAGGCCTGCTGTTGCTGTGAAAAATAATCTTTAAAAATCCACGCTTATAGGCCTGCTGTTGCTGTGAAAAATAATCTTTAAAAATCCACGCTTATAGGCCTGCTGTTGCTGTGAAAAATAATCTTTAAAAATCCACGCTTATAGGCCTGCTGTTGCTGTGAAAAATAATCTTTAAAAATCCACGCTTATAGGCCTGCTGTTGCTGTGAAAAATAATCTTTAAAAATCCACGCTTATAGGCCTGCTGTTGCTGTGAAAAATAATCTTTAAAAATCCACGCTTATAGGCCTGCTGTTGCTGTGAAAAATAATCTTTAAAAATCCACGCTCATATAACTGCTGTTGCTGTGAAAAATATTGTTTAAAAATCCACGCTTATAGGCCTGCTGTTGCTGTGAAAAATATTGTTTAAAAATCCACGCTCATATAACTGCTGTTGCTGTGAAAAATATTGTTTAAAAATCCACGCTTATAGGCCTGCTGTTGCTGTGAAAAATATTGTTTAAAAATCCACGCTTATAGGCCTGCTGTTGCTGTGAAAAATATTGTTTAAAAATCCACGCTTATAGGCCTGCTGTTGCTGTGAAAAATATTGTTTAAAAATCCACGCTTATAGGCCTGCTGTTGCTGTGAAAAATATTGTTTAAAAATCCACGCTTATAGGCCTGCTGTTGCTGTGAAAAATATTGTTTAAAAATCCACGCTTATAGGCCTGCTGTTGCTGTGAAAAATATTCTTTAAAAATCCACGCTTATAGGCCTGCTGTTGCTGTGAAAAATATTGTTTAAAAATCCACGCTCATATAACTGCTGTTGCTGTGAAAAATATTGTTTAAAAATCCACGCTTATAGGCCTGCTGTTGCTGTGAAAAATATTGTTTAAAAATCCACGCTTATAGGCCTGCTGTTGCTGTGAAAAATATTGTTTAAAAATCCACGCTTATAGGCCTGCTGTTGCTGTGAAAAATATTGTTTAAAAATCCACGCTTATAGGCCTGCTGTTGCTGTGAAAAATATTGTTTAAAAATCCACGCTTATAGGCCTGCTGTTGCTGTGAAAAATATTGTTTAAAAATCCACGCTTATAGGCCTGCTGTTGCTGTGAAAAATATTCTTTAAAAATCCACGCTTATGGGCCTGCTGTTGCTGTGAAAAATATTGTTTAAAAATCCACGCTTATAGGCCTGTTGTTGCTGTGAAAAATATTGTTTAAAAATCCACGCTTATAGGCCTGCTGTTGCTGTGAAAAATATTCTTTAAAAATCCACGCTTATAGGCCTGCTGTTGCTGTGAAAAATATTCTTTAAAAATCCACGCTTATAGGCCTGCTGTTGCTGTGAAAAATATTCTTTAAAAATTCACGCATAGGCCTGCTGCTGCTGTGAAAAATATTCTTTAAAAATCCACGCTTATAGGCCTGCTGTTGCTGTGAAAAATATTCTTTAAAAATCCACGCTTATGGGCCTGCTGTTGCTGTGAAAAATATTGTTTAAAAATCCACGCTTATAGGCCTGCTGTTGCTGTGAAAAATATTCTTTAAAAATCCACGCTTATAGGCCTGCTGTTGCTGTGAAAAATATTCTTTAAAAATCCACGCTTATAGGCCTGCTGTTGCTGTGAAAAATATTCTTTAAAAATCCACGCTTATAGGCCTGCTGTTGCTGTGAAAAATATTCTTAAAAAATCCACGTTTATAGGCCTGCTGTTGCTGTGAAAAATATTATTTAAAAATCCACGCTTATAGGCCTGCTGTTGCTGTGAAAAATATTGTTTAAAAATCCACGCTTATAGGCCTGCTGTTGCTGTGAAAAATATTGTTTAAAAATCCACGCTTATAGGCCTGCTGTTGCTGTGAAAAATATTGTTTAAAAATCCACGCTTATAGGCCTGCTGTTGCTGTGAAAAATATTGTTTAAAAATCCACGCTTCTAGGCCTGCTGTTGCTGTGAAAAATATTGTTTAAAAATCCACGCTTATAGGCCTGCTGTTGCTGTGAAAAATATTGTTTAAAAATCCACGCTTATAGGCCTGCTGTTGCTGTGAAAAATATTGTTTAAAAATCCACGCTTATAGGCCTGCTGTTGCTGTGAAAAATA
The DNA here is from genome assembly GCF_047663935.1 of Musca autumnalis. Taxonomy (NCBI): domain Eukaryota; kingdom Metazoa; phylum Arthropoda; class Insecta; order Diptera; family Muscidae; genus Musca; species Musca autumnalis. Next base: position 37,947,646 of record NW_027411866.1, on the reverse strand, counting down.
TTCTTTAAAAATCCACGCTTATAGGCCTGCTGTTGCTGTGAAAAATATTCTTTAAAAATCCACGCTTATAGGCCTGCTGTTGCTGTGAAAAATATTGTTAAAAATCCACGCTTATAGGCCTGCTGTTGCTGTGAAAAATATTCTTTAAAAATCCACGCTTATAGGCCTGCTGTTGCTGTGAAAAATATTCTTTAAAAATCCACGCTTATAGGCCTGCTGTTGCTGTGAAAAATATTCTTTAAAAATCCACGCTTATAGGCCTGCTGTTGCTGTGAAAAATATTCTTAAAAAATCCACGTTTATAGGCCTGCTGTTGCTGTGAAAAATATTATTTAAAAATCCACGCTTATAGGCCTGCTGTTGCTGTGAAAAATATTGTTTAAAAATCCACGCTTATAGGCCTGCTGTTGCTGTGAAAAATATTGTTTAAAAATCCACGCTTATAGGCCTGCTGTTGCTGTGAAAAATATTGTTTAAAAATCCACGCTTATAGGCCTGCTGTTGCTGTGAAAAATATTGTTTAAAAATCCACGCTTCTAGGCCTGCTGTTGCTGTGAAAAATATTGTTTAAAAATCCACGCTTATAGGCCTGCTGTTGCTGTGAAAAATATTGTTTAAAAATCCACGCTTATAGGCCTGCTGTTGCTGTGAAAAATATTGTTTAAAAATCCACGCTTATAGGCCTGCTGTTGCTGTGAAAAATATTCTTTAAAAATCCACGCTTATAGGCCTGCTGTTGCTGTGAAAAATATTCTTTAAAAATCCACGCTTATAGGCCTGCTGTTGCTGTGAAAAATATTGTTAAAAATCCACGCTTATAGGCCTGCTGTTGCTGTGAAAAATATTCTTTAAAAATCCACGCTTCTAGGCCTGCTGTTGCTGTGAAAAATATTCTTTAAAAATCCACGCTTATAGGCCTGCTGTTGCTGTGAAAAATATTGTTAAAAATCCACGCTTATAGGCCTGCTGTTGCTGTGAAAAATATTCTTTAAAAATCCACGCTTATAGGCCTGCTGTTGCTGTGAAAAATATTCTTTAAAAATCCACGCTTATAGGCCTGCTGTTGCTGTGAAAAATATTCTTTAAAAATCCACGCTTATAGGCCTGCTGTTGCTGTGAAAAATATTGTTTAAAAATCCACGCTTATAGGCCTGCTGTTGCTGTGAAAAATATTGTTAAAAAATCCACGCATATAGGCCTGCTGTTGCTGTGAAAAATATTGTTTAAAAATCCACGCTTCTAGGCCTGCTGTTGCTGTGAAAAATATTGTTTAAAAATCCACGCTTATAGGCCTGCTGTTGCTGTGAAAAATATTGTTAAAAAATCCACGCATATAGGCCTGCTGTTGCTGTGAAAAATATTGTTTAAAAATCCACGCTTCTAGGCCTGCTGTTGCTGTGAAAAATATTGTTTAAAAATCCACGCTTATAGGCCTGCTGTTGCTGTGAAAAATATTGTTTAAAAATCCACGCTTATAGGCCTGCTGTTGCTGTGAAAAATATTGTTTAAAAATCCACGCTTATAGGCCTGCTGTTGCTGTGAAAAATATTGTTTAAAAATCCACGCTTATAGGCCTGCTGTTGCTGTGAAAAATATTCTTTAAAAATCCACGCTTATAGGCCTGCTGTTGCTGTGAAAAATATTGTTTAAAAATCCACGCTTATAGGCCTGCTGTTGCTGTGAAAAATATTGTTTAAAAATCCACGCTTATAGGCCTGCTGTTGCTGTGAAAAATATTGTTTAAAAATCCACGCTTATAGGCCTGCTGTTGCTGTGAAAAATATTCTTTAAAAATCCACGCTTATAGGCCTGCTGTTGCTGTGAAAAATATTGTTTAAAAATCCACGCTTATAGGCCTGCTGTTGCTGTGAAAAATATTGTTTAAAAATCCACGCTTATAGGCCTGCTGTTGCTGTGAAAAATATTGTTTAAAAATCCACGCTTATAGGCCTGCTGTTGCTGTGAAAAATATTCTTTAAAAATCCACGCTTATAGGCCTGCTGTTGCTGTGAAAAATATTGTTTAAAAATCCACGCTTATAGGCCTGCTGTTGCTGTGAAAAATATTGTTTAAAAATCCACGCTTATAGGCCTGCTGTTGCTGTGAAAAATATTGTTTAAAAATCCACGCTTATAGGCCTGCTGTTGCTGTGAAAAATATTGTTTAAAAATCCACGCTTATAGGCCTGCTGTTGCTGTGAAAAATATTGTTTAAAAATCCACGCTTATAGGCCTGCTGTTGCTGTGAAAAATATTGTTTAAAAATCCACGCTTATAGGCCTGCTGTTGCTGTGAAAAATATTGTTTAAAAATCCACGCTTATAGGCCTGCTGTTGCTGTGAAAAATATTGTTTAAAAATCCACGCTTATAGGCCTGCTGTTGCTGTGAAAAATATTCTTTAAAAATCCACGCTTATAGGCCTGCTGTTGCTGTGAAAAATATTGTTTAAAAATCCACGCTTATAGGCCTGCTGTTGCTGTGAAAAATAATCTTTAAAAATCCACGCTTATAGGCCTGCTGTTGCTGTGAAAAATAATCTTTAAAAATCCACGCTTATAGGCCTGCTGTTGCTGTGAAAAATAATCTTTAAAAATCCACGCTTATAGGCCTGCTGTTGCTGTGAAAAATATTGTTAAAAATCCACGCTTATAGGCCTGCTGTTGCTGTGAAAAATATTCTTTAAAAATCCACGCTTCTAGGCCTGCTGTTGCTGTGAAAAATATTCTTTAAAAATCCACGCTTATAGGCCTGCTGTTGCTGTGAAAAATATTGTTAAAAATCCACGCTTATAGGCCTGCTGTTGCTGTGAAAAATATTCTTTAAAAATCCACGCTTATAGGCCTGCTGTTGCTGTGAAAAATATTCTTTAAAAATCCACGCTTATAGGCCTGCTGTTGCTGTGAAAAATATTGTTTAAAAATCCACGCTTATAGGCCTGCTGTTGCTGTGAAAAATATTGTTTAAAAATCCACGCTTATAGGCCTGCTGTTGCTGTGAAAAATATTCTTTAAAAATCCACGCTTATAGGCCTGCTGTTGCTGTGAAAAATATTGTTTAAAAATCCACGCTTATAGGCCTGCTGTTGCTGTGAAAAATATTGTTTAAAAATCCACGCTTATAGGCCTGCTGTTGCTGTGAAAAATATTGTTTAAAAATCCACGCTTATAGGCCTGCTGTTGCTGTGAAAAATATTGTTAAAAATCCACGCTTATAGGCCTGCTGTTGCTGTGAAAAATATTCTTTAAAAATCCACGCTTCTAGGCCTGCTGTTGCTGTGAAAAATATTCTTTAAAAATCCACGCTTATAGGCCTGCTGTTGCTGTGAAAAATATTGTTAAAAATCCACGCTTATAGGCCTGCTGTTGCTGTGAAAAATATTCTTTAAAAATCCACGCTTATAGGCCTGCTGTTGCTGTGAAAAATATTCTTTAAAAATCCACGCTTATAGGCCTGCTGTTGCTGTGAAAAATATTCTTTAAAAATCCACGCTTATAGGCCTGCTGTTGCTGTGAAAAATATTGTTTAAAAATCCACGCTTATAGGCCTGCTGTTGCTGTGAAAAATATTGTTAAAAAATCCACGCATATAGGCCTGCTGTTGCTGTGAAAAATATTGTTTAAAAATCCACGCTTCTAGGCCTGCTGTTGCTGTGAAAAATATTGTTTAAAAATCCACGCTTATAGGCCTGCTGTTGCTGTGAAAAATATTGTTTAAAAATCCACGCTTATAGGCCTGCTGTTGCTGTGAAAAATATTGTTTAAAAATCCACGCTTATAGGCCTGCTGTTGCTGTGAAAAATATTGTTTAAAAATCCACGCTTATAGGCCTGCTGTTGCTGTGAAAAATATTGTTTAAAAATCCACGCTTATAGGCCTGCTGTTGCTGTGAAAAATATTGTTTAAAAATCCACGCTTATAGGCCTGCTGTTGCTGTGAAAAATATTCTTTAAAAATCCACGCTTATAGGCCTGCTGTTGCTGTGAAAAATATTGTTTAAAAATCCACGCTTATAGGCCTGCTGTTGCTGTGAAAAATATTGTTTAAAAATCCACGCTTATAGGCCTGCTGTTGCTGTGAAAAATATTGTTTAAAAATCCACGCTTATAGGCCTGCTGTTGCTGTGAAAAATATTGTTTAAAAATCCACGCTTATAGGCCTGCTGTTGCTGTGAAAAATATTCTTTAAAAATCCACGCTTATAGGCCTGCTGTTGCTGTGAAAAATATTGTTTAAAAATCCACGCTTATAGGCCTGCTGTTGCTGTGAAAAATATTGTTTAAAAATCCACGCTTATAGGCCTGCTGTTGCTGTGAAAAATATTGTTTAAAAATCCACGCTTATAGGCCTGCTGTTGCTGTGAAAAATATTGTTTAAAAATCCACGCTTATAGGCCTGCTGTTGCTGTGAAAAATATTGTTTAAAGATCCACGCTTATAGGCCTGCTGTTGCTGTGAAAAATATTGTTTAAAAATCCACGCTTATAGGCCTGCTGTTGCTGTGAAAAATATTGTTTAAAAATCCACGCTTATAGGCCTGCTGTTGCTGTGAAAAATATTCTTTAAAAATCCACGCTTATAGGCCTGCTGTTGCTGTGAAAAATATTGTTTAAAAATCCACGCTTATAGGCCTGCTGTTGCTGTGAAAAATATTGTTTAAAAATCCACAATTAGAGGCCTGCTGTTGCTGTGAAAAACATTCTTGGTGGTCGTCTATAAAAAAATTTGCTTTTCTTCCAATAGAAAATTTGGTGGCCTTCTTCCCATAAACAAATTCAGAGCAATTAACCACTTAAGAGTTTAACTTCTTCCAATGAAGAACAAAACTTCAAACCAATTATTATTTGTTTTCAAAATTCTCCATAAACCAAATTATATGATTACTTTCGGATTTACCACGAAATATTTAAATATCAAACCTTACCCATGACCAATCGACCTATTCGCGGTAATCGCTCTGTAATTATGATATTGAAATGACATTACAAATTACAAACAAAATTAAAAAGAAACAAATTAAGGGTGAGTGGCTTTGGCCGGGCCTAGTGTTCTTCTTGATGGCTTCCTTATTGCATTGGGTAAGGAGAAATAAGAAGCCCGGTGACAGTGATGACGGCGATGATTATGATGATAATTGTGTTGCTGCTTCAGCTGACGGCGATGATGATGATGAGTGCACAAGAATGACAAGTATTTAAATGCCCACCTTAGTTGCTGCATTCACAGCTACTAATTATACTTTTGTAGATTACTAGGAAAAAGCCCTTGAAAATTTGTTGTGTTGTTGGGATGCTATGCTTTTTGTGTAGCCCACAGCATATGCATAGAACTCTGATGATGATATGCGGAAGAACGCTGTGGGTAGTAAAATGAGAAAAATTAAACTCAGGAAACAGTTTGGTGTTTTGTTGAGAGAAGTTCGAGAAGTGCCAATAGGAATTTGAAAGTTCAAAGTCTTCGATTGTCTCAGCTACTTGAGGGAGTTCAAAGCGTTCACAGATATCTATCAGGGATAAGATATTCCTCTAGTACACTTCCCAAGAGTCAATGTTGAGTATAATTACAAAATGGCTTCTTTTCAGACCCTGCCTTCTTCACCCTACACATCTTTTACCTCATATTTCAAATAAACACCAACATACACACACACAAAATATTAATTGGTTTCCTAAGAATTTCAAAAAAAAAAATTCTTAAAAATGCCAATTCGCTGAAACTAATCATCACTGGAATACAACAAACACATAATGGCGGCTGCATTCACGAACTGACTGACTGACTGACTGGCCGACTGCAATCTCTTAGCAGAAGTCAAGTGATGTGATTGACAAAGTATCTGTGGGAACGATCAACACAGAACTTGTGATGCCCCAAACTGTAATGGGGCAGGCAATCTGGAATCTCTCAAACACACCACCCTTGACACTAAAGTTGGTTATTCTTGAGATTTCTGTGGAATCGAAAAGATGAAGAAGAGGACGAGCAGAAAAAAAATTGACACAAGGAAAGAGTTGAACAGAGCGTGTGTGGGGACAGGTATGCGAAAGAATCATCAAAAGTTATTGTAAAGCCCACTTGACGCTGTTCTGTCTGCGGAAACCAAAAGATGCTGACAATTATCCACAACATAATAATAATGATGATGATCATCATCTTCAGGTTGCCTGCCAACATGGAGATCATATTTCTTGTGTTGGCTTTGATTTCTATGCCCCCATCCCCCCCCAAAAGTTATTTCTAGTTATAATTCCCTGGAAAATGACTCCATCATGAAATTGCCTTTTCCTTTCCTTTGTAGGTGATTTTCAGAATTTTGTTGTTATTGTTGTTTTTTTCAGTTTCAAGTACCAATTCACTTAAAATGGTATCAATTCTAAGAAAAAATATTATTTCTTTCATAATTTCTAAAGTGCGTTAATCTGTTGCTGTCTGTCTGTCTTTCGGTCCCTCCATATGTTGTACCCCTTTCAATAAGTGTGGCTGCTGAGGTGACCCCTTCCTTTTTAAACATTTCTGTTTCACTTTTTGTTTTCCTCTTCAAAAAAAGATGATTGGTGATGAGACGTTTGAAGGGTGTTGAAGTAGAAAATTACTATGATGATGATGATGATGCTGATGACGACAGGAAGAATGTGTGAGTGTGAGATTGCTATGTTAATGTTTCTGCTACATCACCTATTTTAAATACCAAACAATAATAAGAAGAACCAAAACACACAATTGTGGCAAGAACATCATCCAATTTCAGAAAACAACAACTACAAACGTTATTAATTTTAAGATAAGTTAAGAAGAGCTCTTGGATGCGAGGATTTTTAAAGAATATTTTTCACAACACCAGCAGGCTTATAAGTGTATTTGTATATAATGTATTTTCCCTCTTCCATCTCAAGTGGACACTGACCTCCCCGTGGTGTCACCTGGGGAACTGCCTTTAACACCCGTTAAAGGTAGTGAGCTAACCTAAAGTTGACGCATTGTATTATAGCTGCCATGACGTAAAGCATGAGTTTGGTTGCGGATTCGTAGTTAGTCGGAGGCTAAAACATCTGGTATCAAGCTTCACCCCACTGAATGAAAGACTTGCTGCAATTCGAATAAAAGCTAAATTCTTCAACATGAGCTTTATTTGCGCTCATGCTCCCACTGAAGAAAAGGACGAACAGACCAAAGATATATTTTACGAGCACTTAGAAGAAACATATGACCGTTGCCCTGCCCATGACATTAAAATCATTCTAGACGATTTTAAAGCCAAAATTGGCATGAGAATATCTTTGGCCCAACAGTCGGGAAATTCAGTATCCACAGTGAAACATTTGACAATGGTATGAGGCTGATAGACTTTGCAGTTGCAAAAAACATGGTAGTTAGCAGTACCAGATTTAATCATCTCGATATTCATAAGGGCACCTGGCTGTCTCCAGATCAGAAAACTAGAAATCAAATTGATCATGTTGTGATAGATGGAAGACATTCATTGAACGTGTTGGATGTACGATCGTTCCGAGGTGCAAACATTGATTCGGACCACTACCTTGTTGCAGCAAATGTACACACCCGCTTTAACGTATAGAGATGGACAATGGGTAAATACCCGGTAAATTGGGTAAATACCGGGTAAATACCCATTTATGGGTATTTATTTGTATATTTACTATATTGAATCGCCAATACAACATCTTACACCCTATTTCCGGGTTAGGTTGTAAAATTTACCCAAATATAGGGTAAAAACTCTTTATCTGCCGACTTGACGTAGGCTGACGAAATTTTGCTCAAATCTTAGTTATATCAAGAGAACATCTGGTATTGAAAATGGTCTCTAGGTCCATGTTTTGATATAGCCCCCATATAACCATACCTCCCGATTAAAGGTATTTTTCACCTACAAGCCACATTTTACAATCATATTGGCAGAACTTTGGTACAGTGAGTTCTCAATATGTATAAAATAGCCTTGCAAAAATTTGTCAACATAGATCCACGTTTTCTAATAGCCCCCATATAAGGGTACCCCATTTCGAGTATTTACCCAAACCTTGGGTAAAAACTCTTTAACTGCTCAAAACTTTCTTATATCAATAGTATTAAAGGTATTGAAAATGGAGTTCCTGGGTCCACGTTTTAGTATAGCCCCCATATATCCGTACCTCCCGATTTAAGGTATTTTTCATCTATTTGCCACATTTTACAATCACATTGGCTGAAATTTGGCACAGTGAGTTGTCAATATCTAGAAAACATCCTTGCAAATATTTGTCAACATAGGTCCATGTTTTCTAATAGCCCCCATATAATGGTACCCTTATTTCGAGTATTTACCCAAACCTTGGGTAAAAACTCTTTAACTGCCGAAATTTGGCTCAAAACTTTCTTATATCAATAGTATTAAAGGTATTGAAAATGGAGTCCCTGGGTCCACGTTTTAGTATAGCCCCCATATAGCCGTACCTCCCGATTTAAGGTATTTTTCACCTATTAGCCACATTTTACAACCAAATTGGCTGTTATTTGGCACAGTGTGTCCCCAATGAGTATAAAATATCTTTGCACAATTTTGTCAACGTAGGTCCACGTTTTCTAATAGCCCCCATATAAGGGTACCCCGATTTCGAGTATCTAGCCAAATCTTGGGTAAAAACCCTTTTCTCTGCCGAACCACTTGACGTAGGCTGACCAAATTTTGGAGAGAGGAGAAACGTCTTTTCCGCAGGAGAAAGAGAGAGATGGAAAAGCGGGAGTGTGAAAAAAATCGAGATGTACAAGAGCCATAATGAAGTCCGAAAATTCTAACAAAGAGTCAAGCATCAAACTGATGGCTTTGGTGCAGGCACATCCTCCTGTAGAGACCAGCAAGGTAATTTGGTAACTGATACAGATAGTGTACTCAGGATATGGAAAGAACATTTTTCAAAACTGTTGGTATCCAATAGCAGCGAAGACGACGAAGATACCACAGTCCCAATCCCAGAAGATGATATTGAATATATACCGCCCAGCAAAGATGAGGTAAAGACAGCAATAAACCGGCTGAAGAATAATAAGGCAGCAATAAACCGGCTGAAGAATAATTAGACCATACCAATGCGGCTTTAGACCTGGCAAGTCCACCATTGACCAGATATTTACCCTGCGGCAATATCCTGGAGAAGACCCAATAGATGCAGATCGACACCTACCACCTTTTTGTCGATTATAAAGCAGCCTTCGACAGCCCGCTGCGTTCAAAGGTATTCCAAGCCATGTCTGAATTTGGATACCCGCAAAGCTCATCCGGCTTTGTAAAATGACTTTAACTGACACGAGGTCCTCAGTTAAAATAGGAAAGAACCTATCCGAAGAGTTTGGTACCAAAAGAGGTTTCAGACAAGGAGACAGCCTTTCGTGTGATCTCTTTAACATCCTGCTGGAAAAAGTTATACGAGAAACAAACGTCAAAAGTCACATGTTACTTGCTTATGCTGATGATATAGACATCATGGGCCGATCAGTAAAAGAAGTAACTGATACCTTTATGAAGGTCGAAGGAGAATCTGCTAAAGTGGGTCTGGCGGTAAACGGTGAGAAGACCAAGTTGATGGTGTCGACGCGCAATGCGTCCTTTGAGCTCGGACCGACTGTGGAAGTTGGTTCCTATAATATTGAGGTAGTAAAAGACTTCGTCTACCTCGGCACCTCCGTAAACACAACAAACGACATCAGTTGTGAAATAAAAAAAGAATTGTATTGGCCAACAGATGCTACTTTGGTTAAAAACAAAGCCACATCTTGTCAAACAAAAATAACGCTCTACAAAACACTGATACTACCCGTGCTGATGTATGGCTCCAAAGCCTGGGTACTTGCGCAAGCAGACATGACAGTGCTTGGTGTGTTTGAGAGAAAAAGGCGTATAAATACGGACCGCTTGGCGGTGCACGCAGAATTGGCAGGCCAAGGAATAGATGGCGCAAACAAGTGGATGATGAGATGAAAAGGCGCGGTATTCCAGAGTGCGAAGCAACAAATAGAGAGATGTGGAGATCTTTTCTTAGTTCGGCCTATGGAACAAATGTTCTGTAATTTGCCAGCTAAGTAAGTAAGTAAGCAAGTAAGTAATGTGTTTATTATGTTCGGATAATGAATTTATAATGCTCGGATAACACGTATAATATATGTATGCCTATTGGATGAAGTGGATAATATACTTTTGCCTTTTCGATAACGCGGATAATATATGTATGACTTTTGGATATAGTGTTCCTGATTTTTGGATAACGCAGGTAATTTATATATAATGTTCGGATAACGTGGATAATGTATTTATTATGTTCGGATAACGTGGATAATGTATTTATAATGCTTGTATAACGTGGATAAGGTATTTATGCTTTTTGCATAACGTGAAGAATATATTTCTAATGTTCGCGTAACGTGGATTATATGTTTATGGTTTGTGGATAATGTATTCATAACGTGGATTATGTATTTGTAATATTCGGATAACGTAGATAATATATTTATGCTTTTTGGAAAATAAAGAAAATATATTTATTATTTTCGGATAACGTGCATAATGTAATTATGATTTTTTGGAAAACGTGGAAAGTATACTTTTGATAACGTGGATAATGTATTCGGAATGTTCGGATAACGTGAATAAATATTTATGCTTTCTGGATAACGCGGATAATATATAGACATAAATATATTGTGCGATTGGATAACGTGGATAATATATTTACGCCTATTGGGTAACGTGGATAATGTATTTATGATTTTCGGATAACATGGATATTGGATTTCGGATAACATGGATATTTATGATTTTTGGATAAAGCGGATAATATATTTATAAATTTTGGATAACGTGCATAATATATTTATGGTTTCTGGATAACGAGGGTAATGTATTTATTATGTTTGGATAACGTGGATAACGTATTTATGTTTGTTGGATAACGCTTTTATGACATTGGAATAAACCGAATATTGTTAATCCATATACATATGAATGACTATTAAAAATCTTTGAATAAAGTATTTGATCTGTTACTATTTTAGGATGAAGTGAAATATACATACATACATATACATATGTAGGAGTATAATATTTTTATATCATGGATGGTCTGTTGGTGTATTTTGTATAAAGTGGATAATTAGTATGGATAATTCATTTATATCTATGAATAACGAGTACAGTGCGTTCATATTATTCTGATGACTTGGAATGTGTCTATATGTTTTCTTGACCATGCTTTATGTGGTTCAGATAGCAGAAAGGAACCGTGGAGGACTTTTTTCCTGTTTTACACAGTTAGGATTTGCAGATCAAAAACATCCCATATCAAAAAGGTAAATTTTAAAATATTGTCTTTTAAAGAGAAGTCTTTCATAAAATTAGAGAAGTCTTCCTTTTAGGATTTCCTTTTAGGATGTTCAATGAAAAAGTCCTCTAGCTTCTCTAGTTCACAATTGTTTTACGTTTCTCCCTTCTACTGACTTAAATTGTTGTAGAGGGGACTACTTTATAATCTATTTTGTTTTTCATTGTAGAGTTTTGCAAACATATTTTCATTTCCTTCAGTCCTTCACCAGAAAATATACATATATGTATATACATATGTGTGTGTGTGATGATTCAGACCTAATTGTTGTTAGCATTATCGTCACCATTTTCATCATTACCACCATCATCTTCTTCGCCATAAATTATTACATGTAATCAAGTAATTCATTGTTTTTGTTGCAGTTTTTTTTCCATGACAGCAAATTATATATGATTATATTTTTGTATAATTTGCTTGTTAACAAATTAAGGAAATTCCTGGATTCATGATGATCCATGGATTATTTTGTATTTTTTGTTGTTGTCCACAAATTGGTAACAAGCTGCCAACAAACCAACAGGGAACACAAACACACAGCCATATTCATTGAACGCATTCTTGTGTATATGTGAGTCATTATTTTCACTTCAATTTTTATTATTTAACCAAAAACAATGGCTTCATTATTTAATTACGATGACGTTGCAGTAGCGTGGTGCAGAGGACTGCTGCCACATTCGACTGGCTATGCAACAAATCCAACCAAGCAGCCAACCGAACCGAACAACAATAAGGCCCCACAACAACAATTGCTCTTCATCAGCCCCATTTGCAAATCAATTAACGTAGTGGGAAACAGTGGGTTTCGAATGTTAGTTAGATTATCCGTTTCATCCAAAGTTTTAAATCCGCTTCAATTAAAGGTCAATAATTAGTTAGCCATGTTATCCACAGGACATAGAAGAATTATCCACTATAAGGAGCCTCGAGCGGTTATCCACGCTATATGAATCATATGAATTGAGTATTCACATTATGCAAATGACACAGAGGGATTATATCCGCTATCTAAACCACAATCACCTTGGTCTGGCAAAACATAGAAGTGCCTTCCAAGCCATAAGAATATTATGAAATGATTAGACAGCGGAATCCTATGCAAATGCATATATGGTTAGGATGGTCGTAGAGAAAATCTGATTAGACAGAAACTCGTTTTATTACAAAATAAAACGAATTAGGCCCAGAAATTTTTGCATATTTTGCATATTCTGCATATCGTGCATATTTTGACATATTTGCACATATCTGCATAAAATGAGCATATGCAAAATCATATGCAAAAATATATTCAAGGATTTGTAGTCTAAATATCCCACCGAAATGGCTGAAATTTGGTATTAAGTCTTCGTTGGGGGTATGCAACTCTACAACTGAAATCTGTCCGCATAGGTCCTCGTCTTCATATAGCCCCTATCGGTACCTACCGATATTCGGTATTTTAAAAGTTGTAGTCTCAATATCCCACCGAAATGACTGAAAATTGCTATTTAGTCTTCGTTACGGGTACAAAGCACTCCACATGAAATTTGTTGGCAGAGGTCCACGTCTTCATATAGCCCCCATAGATCGGTACCTCCGGATTTCTGGTATTTTGAACGTAGTGGCCTCAATATCCCACTGAAATGGCTGAAATTTGGTATTAAGTCTTCCTTCGGGGTATAAAACTTTCCCCTGGAATTTCTCGACATAGGTCCAAATCTTCATATAGCCCCCATAGAATGGTACCTCCCGATTTTCGGTATTTTGAAGGTTGTGGCCTCAATATCCCACCGAAATGACTGAATTTGGCATTTTGTCTTCGCTGTGGGTATAAAACTTTCCACATGAAATTTGTCGGTATAGGTCCACATCTTCATATAGCCCCCATAGAACGGTAACTCCGGATTTCTGGTATTTTGAAGCTTGTGCCCTCAATATCCCACTGAAATGACTGACATTTGGCATTTTGTCTTCGATGTGGGTATAAAACTTTCGACCTGAAATTTGTCGTTATAGGTCTACGTCTTCATATAGCCCCCATAGAACGGTAACTCCGGATTTCTGGTATTTTGAAGGTTGTGCCCTCAATATCCCTCCGAAATGGCTGAAATTTGGTATTGAGTCTTCGTTGGTGGTATACAACTTTCCACCTGAAATTTATCGGTATAGGTCCACGTCTTCATATAGCCCCCATAGAATGGTGCCTCCCGATTTTCGGTATTTTGAAGGTTGTGGCCTCAATATTCCACCGAAATGACTGAAATTTGGCATTTTGTCTTCGATGTGGGTATAAAACTTTCGACCTGAAATTTGTCGTTATAGGTCTACGTCTTCATATAGCCCCCATAGAACGGTACCTCCCGATTTTCGGTATTTTGAAGGTTGTGGCCTCAATATCCCACTGAAATTTGGTATTAAGTCTTCCTTCGGGGTATAAAACTTTCCACTTGAAATTTCTCGATATAGGTCCAAATCTTCATATAGCCCCCACAGAATGGTACCTCCCGATTTTCGGTATTTTGAAGGTTGTGGCCTCAATATCCCACCGAAATGACTGACATTTGGCATTTTGTCTTCGATGTGGGTATAAAACTTTCCACATGAAATTTGTCGGTATAGGTCCACGTCTTCATATAGCCCCCATAGAACGGTAACTCCGGATTTCTGGTATTTTGAAGGTTGTGCCCTCAATATCCCTCCGAAATGGCTGAAATTTGGTATTGAGTCTTCGTTGGAGGTATACAACTTTCCACCTGAAATTTATCGGTATAGGTCCACGTCTTCATATAGCCCCCATAGAATGGTACCTCCCGATTTTCGGTATTTTGAAGGTTGTGGCCTCAATATTCCACCGAAATTACTAAAATTTGGTATTTTGTCTCCGATGTGGGTATAAAACTTTCGACCTGAAATTTGTCGGTATAGGTCTACGTCTTCATATAGCCCCCATAGAACGGTAACTCCGGATTTCTGGTATTTTGAAGGTTGTGCCCTCAATATCCCTCCGAAATGGCTGAAATTTGGTATTAAGTCTTCCTTGGGGGTAAAAACCTTTCCACCTAAAATTTGTCGGTTGAGGTTCAGGCCTTCATATAGCCCCCATAGAGCGATACCTCCGGATTTTCGGTATTTTGAAGGTTGTGGCTGTGGTTATACATTTCTCTATTTTATTTACTTGTCGGAAGAGAACTTTAAACATAAAAATTTTACACACAAACATTTTTGTACCTATTATTGAAATATTTGTTGCATAAGAAAATATGTAAAATGCTTTTTTTTTGCATATGCAAAAATTTATGCATTTTGCATAATTTTGCATGTGTCATATGTTTAGATTGCAATGTAATCAGAAGCCAAAAATATGCCCAGTCTCAAAATTTGACATGAATAGGACCAATAATAGGGGTTCCATAAAATTCCGCTGTCTAGAAATGATTATCCTTGTTATCTCGAGGACATACATTCAAGATTGATTAGCGGTATCTTATAAAAAGCCAACAATCCGCAAGTCCTAAATCTGGACCTATAATCCGGTTTATCTAAGTATAACAAATGCATCACATACGTTATCCGATTAGTATAAATAGATTATTCACGTTATCAGAATAGTATAAATTCATTATCCACGTTATCCAAATATCATAAATATATTATCCACGTTATCTAAGTAGCATAAATATATTATCCATAAATAAATACATTATCCGCGTTATCTAAATAGCAAAAATGGATTATGCGAGTTATCCGAATAGCTTAAATACATTATCCGTGTTGTCCTTATATCATAAATATATTATCCACGTTATCCAAATATCCAAATAGTTTAAACACATTATCCGAAAAGCTTAAATATATTATTCACGTCATCCAAATAACATGAATATTTTATCCACGTTATCCAAATGACATGAATATTTTATCCACGTTCTCCTAATAGCAAAAATATGTTTTCCACGTTGTCGAATAAGCATAAACATATTATCCACATTATCCAATAAGCGTAAATATGTTATCCACTTTATTCAAATAGTATAAATAAATTATCCACTTTATCCAAATAGTATAAATATATTATCCACGTTATCCAAATGGCATAAATTTATTATCCATGTTATCCAATTTGTTTAAATGCATTATCAATTTTATCCAATTTGTTTAAATACATTATCCACGTTATCCAAGTAGTTTAAATAGATTATCCACGTTATCCAAATAGTTTAAATTGTATCCACGTTCTTCAAGTGACATACATATTGTATCCACGTTACCCAACCTACATAAATATATTATCCACGTTATCCAAATGACATAATGTATTATCCACTTTATCCAAATAATTTAAGTACATTAACCGGATAGAATAATTATATATTATCCATAAATAAATACATTATCCGCGTTATCCAAATAGCAAACAAGTTATCCGAATAACATAAATACATTATCCGTGTTGTCCTTATATTATAAATATATTATCCACGTTATCAAAATATCCAAATAGTTTAAACACATTATCCGAAAAGCATAAATATATTATTCGCGTTATCCAAATGACATGAATATTTTATCCACGTTATCCAAATGACTTGAATATTTTATCCACGTTCTTCTAATAGCAAAAATAGGTTTTCCACGTTATCCAATAAGCATAAACATATTATCCAGATTATCCAATAAGCGTAAATATATTATCCACTTTATCCAAATGGTATAGATACATTATCCACGTTATCCAAATGACATAAATTTATTATCCATGTTTTCCAAATTGTTTATATCCATTATCCACGTTATCCAAGTAGTTTAAATACATTATCCACGTTATCCAAATAATTTAAATTGTATCCACGTTCTTCAAGTGACATATATATTGTATCCACGTTACCCAACCGGCATAAATATATTATCCACGTTATCCAAATGACATAATGTATTATCCACTTTATCCAAATAATTTAAGTACATTATCCGGATAGAATAATTATATATTATCCATAAATAAATACATTATCCGCGTTATCCAAATAGCAAAAAAGGATTATGCGAGTTATCCGAATAACATAAATACATTATACGTGTTGTCCTTATATCATAAATATATTATCCACGTTATCAAAATATCCAAATAGTTTAAACACATTATCCGAAGAGCATAAATATATTATTAGCATTATCCAAATGACATGAATATTTTATCCACGTTCTTCTA
Source organism: Musca autumnalis (assembly GCF_047663935.1). Classification (NCBI taxonomy): domain Eukaryota; kingdom Metazoa; phylum Arthropoda; class Insecta; order Diptera; family Muscidae; genus Musca; species Musca autumnalis. The sequence continues at coordinate 37,931,086 of NW_027411866.1, read as the reverse complement.
ATAGCAAAAATAGGTTTTCCACGTTATCCAATAAGCATAAACATATTATCCACATTATCCAATAAGCGTAAATATATTATCCACCTTATCCAAATAGTATAAATACATTATCCACGTTATCCAAATGACATAAATTTACTTTCCACGTTATCCAAAGGACATAAATTTATTATCCATGTTATCCAAATTGTTTAAATACATTATCCACGTTATCCAAACAGTTTAAAAAGATTATCCACGTTAACCAAACAGTTTAAAAAGATTATCCACGTTATCCAAGTGACATACATATTGTATCCACGTTACCCAACCGACATAAATATATTATCCACGTTATCCAAATGGCATAATGTATTATCCACGTTATCCAAATGGCATAATGTATTATCCTCTTTATCCAAATAATTAAGTACATTATCTGGATAGAATAATTATATAATTCACGTTACGAAATGACATAAATATGTTATGCACGTTATCCAAATGGCATATATATTATATACATTATCCAAATGGCATATATATTATCTATATTATCCAAATGGCATATATATTATCTACATTATCCAAATGGCATATATATTATCTACATTATCCAAATGGAATATATATTATCTACATTATCCAATAATATAGTTTAACTATATTATCTACGTTATCCAAGTAGCGTACATATTTTTTCACGATATCCAAATAGCACGTTATCCAAATAACATCCACATTGCCGGAAGCATCAATATATTATCCACATTATCCGAAAAGTATAAATACATTATCCGCCTTATCCAAATGACATGAATATACAATCCACGTTATCCGAATAGCATAAATATACAATCCACGTTATCCGAATAGCATAAATATATTCTCCACGTTATCCGAAAACTATAAACACATTATCCCATTATCCAAATCGCATAAATATATTATCCACGTTATCCAATTTGCTTAAATACTATATACATATACAAACTGTTTAACTTACAAATGACTTAAGTATATCATCCAAGTAATCTAATAAGCGTAAATACATTATCCACGTTATCCAAATGGCATACATATATTGTCGACGATATCCAAATGGTTTATATACCTTATCATCGTTATCCAAATAGTTTATATTATCCACCTTATCCCAGTAGCATACATATTTTATCCACATTACCCAAATAGCATTAATATATAATCCATGTTATCCAAAAAGTTTAAATACATTATCCACGTTATCCAAATGGCATAAATGTATTATCCACGACATCCAGTAAGTGCATATATATTATCCGCGTTATCAAAATAGTTTAAATACGTTATCCACGTTATGCAAATATCTTAAGGATATTTTCCACGTTATCCAATAAGCGTAAATATGTTATCCACGTTATCCGAATAACATAAATAAATTATGCACCTCATTCTAATAATTTGATAACGTTATCCCCATTATTCAACAAAAAGCATAAATGCATTATCCATGTTATCCAAAAGCATAAATATATTATCTACGTTATCCAAAAAGTGTAAATAGATTATCTATGTTATCCAAATGACATAAATATATTATTCTCGTATCCGAACACTATAAATACATTATCCACGTTGTCCAAATAGCACAAATATATTATCCACGTTATCCTAATAATATAAATACATTATTCAGGTCATATAAATAAAATAAATATATTTATCCGAATAGTTTAAATACATTATCCATGTTATCCAAAATATGTTATCTAATAGCCTGTTTATATTATAGCTTTTTGCAGGGTCAACCTTCTTTATGAGGACTTATTTGATGTATACGCAAAGAAATTGACATTTGAAACCCAGTGGGTTTGTTAAATCCGTTTATATGTAAACGTACTATAATTTATTTGATTAATATAACTACATTATCCACGTTATCCGAATTCTATAAAACCCTTATCCAAACAGTATAAGTACATTATCTACTTAATCCAAAGTTTATAAACTTATTATCCACCATATGCCAATGGATTACCATTAAAATGTATTTTCAAATATTTTCACAAATCTCGTATACTTCTAAACCACTGTCCTCTTTTGGCCGCCAATTAAATTCATTCACACACACACATACATACAGAATACAATCAACGTTTTATGATGAATTGCTTGCAATTCTTTATTGGGCATTAAACTCAAATTATTTATACTTTTTCTGGTTGGGAAATTTGCAGTTTGCCATTGTCTTCATTGAATATATTCACAATTTGTTGTGCAGACGCGGACGTTGTGGTGGGTTTGTTGGCAATTACAATTTCGTAATTAAGTAATTTAAAACTTAAAACACACATATATAAATAGGCAGAAAAACAACAACAACGAGAAATTGTCAGCGGAATAGAATGACTGGCGGAATTTTTTCAACAAAATTTAAAGAAAGCAAATCAGCTTAAACTGCAACAGAACTTAAAAACTTTTGTTTTTTTTTTAATTTAAACAACAAATTAAGATTAAAATGAATTACTTTCAAATAACAAGTAATACACATCTCAACAAAACTGCCAATGTGAATCTTAATCGTTACGGGACATTTAAAAAGGGAGGTATAGATTATTGAAATCTGAAACTTTAACGTAAACTTTGTAAATCGAATACCTATCACATTTTCGACATTTCCCAATATTTTGAGAATTTTTTAAGTTGCTTCATTGTCACATTATTATTTTATTTGTTTATTTAAATAACTATTAGAATTATAAATTATAATAAACTTATAGGTTAAAATTCCCTACATTAATTTTCTAAGCGTAATATTTCCCACACATTTCGTTTTCCATACCTCCAAAGTATCTGCTGTCGAAAAATCACATTTTTAAGCATTTATTTCCCATCAAACCATCCATGTCTACCATGCATATAATCCATGTTCGTCTGTTAGGTGTTTAAGTGTTAGTTAAGCTTGACTATTTACAGGGCACTCAAGCTATTTGCATTCCACTTTACTAGCAACAAAAACAAACAAGAGAAATATCCTTAGTCTCTTTGGAACCGGCATACTCCTCGAATTGCTTAGAGACATATATGTACATATGTATGTATTTATGTATGTTTATGCGAACATACAGGCAATCAAGCGCTAATACACTTAATTTGCATAGAAACATGTTGGAGCCTTGAACCGTATTTATTAGGGTAGATTGCTGAATTATGTATTTCTATAAGAATGAGGAAGAAATACTGGAATGAAAAATAGGTTATCCAAAATTTAGGAATGAAATATCCCACCATACCACAAAGCAAAATTGTTTCGAGAAACATTTCTTACTTTGGACTTTTTTTGTTTTAAAAAATAATATTATATTGTTTGTATAAAATTCCCATTTGCATTTTTAAAATAATTTCGATACGTAATAAAATAATAAGTGTTGATAAAGGCAGCAAATGGGTAGGTTATCAAATACGTGGATAATCTAGTTATATTAATTAAATAAATTAGATAACATATTTTGGATAACATTGATAATGTATTTAAACTATTCGGATAAATATATTTATTTTATTTGTATGTCCTGAATAATGTATTTATATTATTAGGATAACGTGGATAATATATTTGTGCTATTTGGACAACGTGGATAATGTATTTATAGTGTTCGGATACTTACTTACTTACTTACTTAGCTGGCCCATTACAGAACATTTGTTCTATAGGCCGAACTAAGAAGAGATCTCCATTCCTCTCTATTTGTTGCTTCGCACTCTGGAATACCGCGCCTTTTCATCTCATCATCCACTTGTTTGCGCCGTCTATTCTTTGGCCTGACAATTCTGCGTGCACCGCCAAGCGGTCCGTATTTATACGCCTTTTTAGCGGGTTCATCATCGCTCATTCTTATGATATGACCTAGCCAACGCAATCGCTGCAAATCGATACGTTTAACAATATTCATGTCGTTGTATAGCAGATACAGCTCGTGGTTCATGCGACGTCGATATTCACCGTCAACGCAGATTGGTCCGTAGATCTTTCGAAGAATTTTTCTCTCAAACACACCAAGCACTGCCATGTCTGCTTGCGCAAGTACCCAGGCTTCGGAGCCATACATCAGCACGGGTAGTGCTTGTAGAGCGTTATTTTTGTTTGACGAGATTTGGCTTTGTTTTTAAACTGCTTACTTAAACCAAAGTAGCATCTGTTGGCCAATACAATTCTTCTTTTTATTTCACAACTGATGTCGTTTGTTGTGTTTACGGAGGTGCCGAGGTAGACGAAGTCTTTTACTACCTCAATATTATAGGAACCAACTTCCACAGTCGGTCCGAGCTCAATGGACGCATTGCGCGTCGACACCATCAACTTGGTCTTCTCACCGTTTACCGCCAGACCCACTTTAGCAGATTCTCTTTCGACCTTTATAAAGGTATCAGTTACTTCTTTTACTGATCGGCCCATGATGTCTATATCATCAGCATAAGCAAGTAACATGTGACTATTGGTGTAGATTGTGCCACTTCTTTTGACGTTTGTCTCTCGTATAACCTTTTCTAGCAGGATGTTGAAGAGGTCACACGAAAGGCTGTCGCCTTGTCTGAAACCTCTTTTGGTACTAAACTCTCCGGAGCGGTTCTTTCCTATTTTAACTGAGGACTTCCTGTCAGTTAAAGTCATTTTACAAAGCCGGATGAGCTTTGCGGGGATACCAAATTCAGACATAGCTTGAAATACCTTGGAACGCATCGGGCTGTCGAAGGCTGCTTTATAATCGACAAAAAGGTGGTAGGTGTCGATCTGCATCTCTTGGCCCCTGCTGCCTTATTATTCTTCAGCCGATTTATTGCTGTCTTTACCTCATCTTGGCTGGGCGGTATACGTTCAATACCATCTTCTGGGATTGGGACTGTGGTATCTTCGTCGTCTTCGCTGCTATTGGATACCAACAGATTTGAAAAATGTTCTTTCCATATCCTGAGTACACTATCTGTATCAGTTACCAAATTACCTTGCTGGTCTCTACAGGAGGATGTGCCTGTACCAAAGTCATCAGTTTGATGCTTGACTCTTCGGTAGAATTTTCGGACTTCATTCTGGTTCCTGTACATCTCTATTTTTTCACACTCCCGCTTTTCCATCTCTCTCTTTTTCCTGCGGAAAAGACGTTTCTCCTCTCTCCTTTTCTCCCTGTATTTCTCTCGTGCGCTACGCGTTGCTACGGATTGTAAAGTAGCCCTATATGCCGCATTTTTCTCTTCGGTGGCAGCACGACACTCCTGATCGTACCATGGATTCCTTGGTGGAGGTCTCTGGTATCCAAGTAGGGATTTTGCGGCTGTTTGCATGGAGTGGGCAATGCTTTGCCCTTGCGCTGATATGTTATCGGGATGAGGAGTGCTTTGATTAAGCAATTGGGCTAGTTGAGTGGAATATGCTGTGGCTATCTGTTGTGATTGCAGCTTACCGATGTCTAACTTTCGTGTTGTGTCTGTTCGTACTTTGTTTGCTACGTTTAAGCGGGTGCGTACCTTTGCTGCAACAAGGTAGTGGTCCGAATCAATGTTTGCGCCTCGGAACGATCGTACATCCAACACGCTTGATGAATGTCTTCCATCTATCACAACATGATCAATTTGATTTCTTGTTTTCTGATCTGGAGACAGCCAGGTGCCCTTATGAATATCGAGATGATTAAATCTGGTACTGCTAACTACCATGTTTTTTGCGGCTTCAAAGTCTATCAGCCTCATACCATTGTCAGATGTTTCACTGTGGAGGCTGAATTTCCCGACTGTTGGGCCAAAGATATTCTCCTTTCCAATTTTGGCATTAAAATCGCCTAGAATGATTTTAATGTCATGGGCAGGACAACGGTCATATGTTTCTTCTAAGCGCTCGTAAAATATATCTTTGGTCTGTTCGTCCTTTTCTGCAGTGGGAGCATGAGCGCAAATAAAGCTGATGTTGAAGAATTTAGCTTTTATTCGAATTGCAGCAAGTCTTTCATTCACTGGGGTGAAGCTGGATACCAGATGTTTTAGTCTCCGGCTAACTACGAATCCACAACCAAACTCATGCTTTACGTCATGGCAGCTATAGTACAGTGCGTCACCTTTAGGTGTTGTTGTGACGCCTTTCCCAATCCATCGTATTTCCTGTATGGTCTTGTACTTTTCAAGTACGTCTGCCAATGCGAAGACTGCACCTTCTCTATAAAGAGTGCGAACATTCCAGGTGCAGATTCGCAGATCATGGTCCTTAAAACGTTTGCGGGGTTCGTCAACTTTAGAGGGGTTTGTTTTTCTTTTCTTTCGTGTTTTCATAGTAGGCTGTTTTTTCTAGGGGAGGGTTACTAGCCCGAAGCCCAAACCCAAGTTTTTAACGTTGTTATGGGTGAACGCGCGGCACATGTTAGCTCACTACCTCAAACAGGTGTTAAAGGCAGTTCCCCAGGTGACACCACGGGGAGGTCAGTGTCCACATGGGATGAAAGAGGGGCCAAGATAAATCCTGGGCTTTGCCATGTTAAAACCGGTCAGGACCGTTGCTTGGTATCTTCCATCCTACGTCACCCATAGTGTTCGGATACGAGGATAATATATTTATGTCATTTGGATAACATAGATAATCTATTTACACTTTTTGGATAACGTAGCTAATATATTTATGCTTTTGGATAACATGGATAATGCATTTATGCTTTTTGTTGAATAACGGGGATAACGTGTTCAAATTATTAGAATGAGGTGCATAATTTATTTATGTTATTCGGATAACGTGGATAATGTATTTAAGCTATTTGTATAACGCGGATAATATATTTACGCTTATTGGATAACGTGGAAAATATCCTTAAGATATTTGCATAACGTGGATAATGTATTTAAACTATTTTGATAACGCGGATAATATACTTACGCTTACTGGATGTCGTGGATAATACATTTATGGCATTAGGATAACGTGGATAATGTATTTAAACTTTTTGGATAACATGGATTATATATTTATGCTATTTGGGTAATGTGGATAAAATATGTATGCCACTTGGATAAGGTGGATAATATAAATTATTTGGATAACGATGATAAGGTATATAACAATGTTTATCAACAGTATCAGTATAACAAACAAATAAATACGAAAAAAAGTACAAAACACGTTATCCAATTATCATAACCATTTTATCCTCGTTATCCATTTAGTCTATTTCAGTTATCCACGTTAATTAAAATTAACAGATTATCCACGTTATCCAAATAATAAAAAACATTTTATCCACTTTAATTTATTAATCTAAACAGATTATCCAATTTATCCAAATATCATAAACATGTTACCCACGTTATCCAATTAATCTATCCAAGTTAATTACTTAATCTTAATAGATTATCCCCTTTATCCAAATAATGTACACTTGTTATCCAATTAATCTAAATAGGTTATCCGCCTTATCCAACTAGTCTTAATAAATTTATCTAATTAACACTAATGGTTTGAACTTGTTGCCTCGGTTTGACAGAAGGTTGTCACAGATTTGATCATCCATCATTCGCAGTCTCCAGGTCGTAAGCATTGGACAGCGACATAATAAATGATCGATTGTCTTCGTTTCCTCTTCATCTTCGCATAAGCTGCAGTAGTCAACAGTATCATTACTTCCTCCTTTGCAGAACACTGGTCTATTCTGCAGTGACCCGTGACTATTCTCACTGTTAGTTTCAGGTCGGAATTCTTCATGGAAAGCAGAGATGTAGTTCTTCACTTGGATACCTTACAGCTAGTTTCGTTGTGCCAAATCAGGCTAGCCTTGTCCCGAAATATGTATTCCAATTGACGCATGAAATGGCACAAGAGTGACTTGATTGAGTTGTCGACTTCAATATCGGTTGATTCCGATCCGCAACGCGCCATTTCATCCGCTTATTTTCGATGTTGCAGATTTAATAGAGTGGGACCTACGTGATTTAAGAGCCGCTCGACTATTCACATAGATAGTCAACGATTCAGCTATGTCCCTTTTCATGTTACTTATCATTTCCACTGTTTTTTTTTTTTATTATTGCAAAGATCTCCTAGCTGCGATCACAAAAATGTTCGTTCAACTTATAAGAGAGCCGTGATGGTATTGCTGTAGACGCATAGTCACGCATATACACCTTTATACCGAGTAGGGGAGTTGTGCGTACTATGGCCGTGAAGATACAACCTTTGGCTTCAGTGCTCAACACATACCTATAGAATTCTTGCATGCATAAAGGGCTATTACACCTCTCTTGACACGTTCTTCGACAATCCTTTTTTGGTAGTCCAGGACGATGCCGACTCAGTCAAGTATTGGTAGGGTGAATTTTTTCTTGTCCTTAAACAGACCCAGCTCTGTCTTAGATTGTTTCACTCCAAGACCATTGCTGGGTGCCCTTCTCGTTAGTTTTACTAGAGCTCCTTGCATGAGGTCCTATAGTGTTTGTGGGAACATCCCGCTGATCATTATGACCGACGTGGTCAGCCTAGCTTATGCTTTTTTTAATCGTAGTTTATCAAATTTCGTTTATCACCAGAAGAATTGTCGCCGATATTTGACTTGATTATCTTACTGCTGAGCATTCCGTCAATCCAATTGTAGAGGAGTGCATTATGGTCTTAAGGCATCGTCTCTGTCAAGAAAGGTTGCTAACATTTAATTTGAGCCTTCCGTATTCCTCTTGCTAAAACCCAAAACCTTCAGTGCAGTCTCCACCGATTTGCCTTTGATATAGACACGTTGGGCAGAACTTCCAAGGTCCAGCAGTCTCTTTAAGGTTTCAATAGAAAGAAAGATAGGCTATATGTATGTATGTCTGCCACAGTGACCTCCCTCCACAGATCCGTAGTGAGCGATAGACACAGACAAGCACAGAAAATGTGGTATTGACTAGCAGATCCGGGGTTTGTAGATATGATTCACTCCTTTAAAAGGAAGAAGGATCAAAAGAAATCCGTTGCGGAAAAACAAGATATGACCATTTAAAATAGAAAATAAAACGAAGTGACACAAACAAACTAAAGGCAATTTCGTTCTCCATGGATCCCAACACGATGGAATTTTGCATCAGAACGATTGAATATTTTTCTGGTCAACATTTGTAGCACATTTTCGACTTTTTCCGAAAAGTTTGCACCTTCTCATGACCAAAACTGGCTGAAAAATCGTTCCAATGCTTCTGCGATGTTTTAGAGAGTTCTTAATTAATGTCTTGTCTACAATTTTTCTTTGTGTTGGCTCGAAAATCTCAATGGTTTGGCTGTTATATGCCAAGATGTCAAAAAAAAACGTAGATAAAAAACTAAAAGTCAAAATCGGGAGGCTCGATTTTCATCGAAGACATATGGTCCAGTAGACTATTTTGCCCAGTTCAATTCCAGGAATCAGAAACGCGAAGGGCCTTTTAAAGTTTTCAAATCGCCCCGGCCTATTGTATAGTCTTCTGCTAAGATTTGCTAGATCGGTCGATCACCAGACCGATTGACAGGTATTCTTGCCCCTGAGTGTCTATTGACACCCTGACGACAAGAAGACTATTTTCCGGTCTGTGGCTAACCTGTTTCCATGTGCTGGACTGGAGATTGGGATTCTTTCGTCAGTATGCGTTGAGGGTTCCCAGAGGAACACTGATTCTGACCAAGGGGAGGTGACACTGATTCTGACAAATACTTCTGAAGGAAATTTCCTTAACACTAACAACTGCATGTTGGCATCCCATCGAGAGTACCAAAGGGCGCCAAGGGATTTCTTATTTTCATGCCAGATTACATTGACGCCTTAGGTAGCTCTGCCCCCAAATTATGTGTGTTTGGGAGGATGCCCTTCGACAGAGAACACATTGTCACGCAGAAGATAGCTTCAATGTGCAGCCAACGACTATCACTGATTTTCCCATCAGGATAAGATCTTTCGATGGCTGCTGCTCGAAGCTCCTTTTGTACCATTGGTCTACTTGTTTTTTTTTTGAGGGCTGTAACCCGGTAGAAGAAACCCGCAAGATACCTTGAGGCTCATGTTAGCTTGTGAGGCTGACTTGGCTGTGGTATTTGTCCTGTTCTCTAGAGTTGGGCAATCTAGTTCCCGGAGCGAATCGATCTTTGTAGTTCCTTTTCCCAAAATGAACTAGTTCCTTAAAGTAGTTCCATAGTTCCAAATAGTTCCGAGATCGATATAGTTCAACGAATCTTTCTCTTTCGTCGCTCTTTTTGTTTTTTTTTCGTTCCAAATAGTTCCGAGACCCAAATGTTTTCATTGCTTGGTGGATGAATTGACATAAAGGAAAGATATGAACTAAAGGAATGCAAGAGCTGGATATAGTTCCAATAGTTCCTTGTCCGGAATAATTCCTTGAAACTAATACGTTCCGGAACTACACAGCCCTAGTGTTCTCACTCTTTTGGTAGCAAGTTGAGAAGTGGATGGTTTGGGTTCCTGTCTTGGATTGGGTCGCTTAACCTTGGGATTGTGGTTCTTCCATTGATCTAACTCTTTACGTTTTATTAAGAATTACACGCTCAACTTTGGAGTCCGGTACCTGCTCAAACTTCCCAGTATCTTTCCTTTCTGGTTTGATTTTCTTTTTGATTCCTTTACTATGACTTGGCCCAGTTGGCTTTGAGAATTGTCTTGTCCTCATGGCAGATCCTCGCATTGAGGAAGGTTCTGTGGTCGAAATACGCGAATTATTTATAGGTCGCTGGGTCAAGTATGGGAGTCGATGTTGACATTGATAATTCATCGAGACGAGAGAAAGCTTGTTTATTTCAGGATTTCTCTTCGGTAAAAGAGGGTGAACTTAGATTAATCCTTATTAGTTTGCATTCTCTCATAGTGATGCAGGAGGGTTCCCTGCACTTCCTGAGGAAGTGCATTGATCTACCGTACGCCCTCTTTTCTTTGGCTACGGCCGATGGTCGTTTTATTGGTGCGGCAGATGGTCCTGGCTTCAAGAAGTTATTTGCTTCGCTGGCCGAGGCCAGATTATCGTCGACTAAAGTCGCTGGAATGACTGTGGTGTCACCCAGTCCCAGCAGAAGCACCACCCAGGCTGAGGCTCAGGACCAGCTTTAGTAGGGCTAGAAATTGTCGGCTTTGTTCAGCCAGACTGTCCTTGGCAACGTACAGGACAGGGAAATTTTGGTTTTAACGTGGTTTTGTAAAAATAATTTATCGTGGGACCTGACAACTAAGTCTGCACTGTGTTGAGATGCTCAGGAATCATCGAAGTACAGTTGATACCCTAACTGTAAAGCTTGGAACACCGATAGACACGAGTTCACATGACAACCTGGCGTTTGGGGATCTCTAATAAGTAGGAAACCGCTACGTGGATAACCTTTCGTCGGTCACATTTTCCGAATAAACCAAATAGGTTGTCCACATTATCCGAATAAATGAAATTGGTTATTCAATTATACTAACTGGATGATTCAAGTTTATCCACATCCACAGTATTTCCCAATATGTAATCTTCGCTCCCATTCTTCTGTCTCGTTTTTTTTTCTTTTTACACTTTACATGTGTTGAAATACTCCTCCGGGCATAAATTCTGTCTGCATGCCGCAAATCAAATTGGCAGAGTAAATTTGCCATCTAAGTATGAGTGTGCTGTCTGTGTATTAGTGTTATTGATTTTTTGTTGTTCTTGTTGTTGACATTGCCCCAAAAACTTTGGTTAAAAATTGATTTTAATTGAAAAATTGTTAATTTTCTAAAACTACCGAGGGGCACAGAAAGACAGAGACAAGAGAATTAGACACGCAGTTACTCGAATATATTTTACATCCATATATATGTTTGTATGTGAAAACATACAAGAATTTGTAAGGAATATGAGAGAGAAGGGAACTTAAGAATATTCTCTCCATTGTTGGGGAGAATGCAATTGGAGGTTGCTATTTTCATTGTTTAAGTTATTTTGGTTGTCTGTAGGCGAGGATGGTTGTTCTCCACACATATGAAGGAGTGAATGAAAAGGAAATTAAATATGAATTTGTTGGCATATCGGTTGGAATAGTCAAAATACCAAAATTCGGGAGGGAAAATGTTGTATAGCTCCAACGAAATTTAAGTATCAAATTTCAGTAATTTCTGGGATAATGAGGAAGGTGCCGTTCTATGGGGGCTATATGAAGACGTGGACCTATGCCAACAAATTTCAGGTGAAAAGTTTAATTCCCTCAAAAAAGTAAAATTCCAAATTTCAGCCAATTCGGTGGGATATTGAGGCCACAACCTTCCAAAACGTTGACCGATATAGTGCATTTTCAATACCAAATATTTTAGGAGTAGTAGAAACTTCTATACCAAACTACAAAGCTCTCTCTCTCTCTCTTAAAATTTGCTGATCAAGAATACATTATATACTCCGATGAATATTTCGATGTGTTACAAACGGAATGACAAATCTAATTATGAGGGTCATTAAAAAACCTTCTGGCCTAGGCAACACGCAGTGTCGCCAGGCGTCATTTACTTACTTAATTAGTTGGCCATTACAGAACATTTGTTCCATAGACCGAACTAAGAAAAGATCTCAATTCCTCTGTGTTTTTCGCTTCGCTTTTTGGAATACCGCGCCTTTTCATTTATTCATCCACTTGTATGCTCCATCGAAGCTTAGGCCTCCCGATTCTGCGTGCACCGCCATGTGGCATGTATTCGTACGCCTTTTTAGCGGGTTCATCATCGCTCATTCTCATGATATGGCCTAGCCAACGCAATCGTTGCATCTCGATACGTTTAACTATATTCATGTCTTTGTATAGCTGATATAGCTCGTGATTCCTACGACGTCGATATTCACCGTCAACGCAAATCGGCCGGTAGATCTTTCGAAGAATTTTCCTCTCAAACACACCAAGCACTGCCTTATCTGCTTGCGCCAGTACACATGCTTCGGAGCCATACATTAGCACGGGTAGTATCAGCGTTTTGTACGAGTATATTGTTATTTCTTTTTTTAATTTTTTTAAATCGAGCTTTATGAGGATTTTCCCATTTAGTTGTGCTTTCATGACAAACGCTTAGCGCTGCCTTTGAAAGTTATGAGTTTGGCTCTTAACGCTAACACGCCGTGACAACACCTTTTTCCTGTGTTTTTCAAGGACGTGGGTTCAAACCCCAGCCTGGCTCAACTGATTTTTTTTATTTGAAAATGTTTGCCTTTTTTAGGCGAAGATCATTTTTTTAAGATTAATTTTTTTTTAATTTTTTTAATCGAGCTTTATGATCTATTATGCAAGTGAAAAAGGAAAGCCAACACTTTTTTCCTGTGTTTTTCAAGGACGTGGGTTCAAACCCCAGCCTGGCTCAGCTGATTTTATTTATTTGAAAATTTTTGCCTTTTTAGGCGAAGAAAAAAAAATTTCAAATAAATAAAATCAGCTGAGTCAGGCTGGGGTTTGAACCCACGTCCTTGAAAAACACAGGAAAAAAGTGTTGTCACGGCGTGTTAGCGTTCAGAGCCAAACTCATAACTTTCAAAGGCAGCGCTAAGCGTTTGTCATGAAAGCACAACTAAATGGGAAAATCCTCATAGTTGTTGTAAAATACAAAACAAAAATGCATTTGAAAGAAGAAAAGTTCGAGGACATCGAAGCCGCTCCACATCCGATATGTCTGAAGAGTCTTTACCGAAGACGAAACATGCTTGTCACATAGTGGTGGGTGTGTGGGTTCGAATCGTCGGCTTTCCTTTTTCACTTGCATAATAGATCATAAAGCTCGATTAAAAAAATTAAAAAAAAAATTAATCTTAAAAAAATTATCTTCGCCAAAAAAAAGCAAAAATTTTCAAATTGTTATTTTTGTTTGACGAGATGTGGCTTTGTTTTTAAATTGCTTACTTAAACCATAGTAGCATCTGTTGGCCAATACAATTCTTCTTCTTATTTCACAACTGATGTTGTTTGTTGTGTTTATGGCAGTGCCGAGGTAGACGAAGTCTTTAACTACCTCAAAATTGTAGGTACCAACTTCCACAGTTGGTCCGAGCTCTATGGACGCTTTGCGCGTCGTCACCATCAATTTGGTCTTTTCGCCGTTTACCGCCTGACCCACTTTCGCAGATTCTGCTTCGAACTTCCTAAAGGTATCAGTTACTTCTTTTACTGATCGGCCCATGATGTCTATATCATCAGCATAAGCAAGTAACATGTGACTATTGGTGTAGATTGTGCCACTTCTTTTGACGTTTGCCTCTCGTATAACCTTTTCTAGCAGGATGTTGAAGAGGCCACACGAAAGGCTGTCTCCTTGTCTGAAACATCTTTTGGTACTAAACTCTTCGGAGAGGTTCTTTCCTATTTTAACTGAGGACCTCGTGTCAGTTAAAGTCATTTTACAAAGCCGGATGAGCTTTGCGGGGATACCAAATTCAGACATGGCTTGGAATACCTTGGAACGCAGTGGGCTGTCGAAGGCTGCTTTATAATCGACAAAAAAGTGGTAGGTGTCGATCTGCATTTCTTGGGTCTTCTCCCGGATTTGCCGCAGGGTAAATATCTGGTCAATGGTGGACTTCCCAGGTCTAAAGCTGCACTGATATGGTCCAATTATCTCGTTGACCATAGGCTTTAGTCGTACGCACAATATCCCTGACACGATCTTGTAGGCAATAGGGAGTAGACTTATGCCCCTATAGTTAGAGCATACAGTCTTATCTCCCTTCTTGTGGACGGGACACAGGATACTCTGGTTCCAATCGTCGGGTACTCGTTCTTCCTGCCAGATCGTGCTAACTAGCTGATGAATACACCTTATCAGCGTGTCGCCTCCGGTTTTGAACAGCTCGGCTGGTAAGCCATCGGCCCCTGCTGCCTTATTATTCTTCAGCCGATTTATTGCTGTCTTTACCTCATCTTGGCTGGGCGGTATACATTCAATACCATCTCCTGGGATTGGGACTGTGGTATCTTCGTCATCTTCGCTGCTATTGGATACCAACAGATTTCAAAAACGTTCTTTCCATATCCTGAGTACTCTATCTGTATCAGTTACCAGATTACCTTGCTGGTCTCTACAGGAGGATGTGCCTGTACCAAAGCCATCTGTTTGATGTTTTACTCTTTGGTAAAATTTTCGGACTTCATTCTGGCTCCTGTACATCTCGATTTTTTCACACTCCCGCTTTTCCATTTCTCTCTTTTTCTTGCGGAAAAGACGTTTCTCTTCTCTCCTTTTCACCCGATATCTCTCTCGTGCGCTACGCGTTGCTACTGATTGTAAAGTAGCTCTATATGCCGCATTTTTCTCTTCGGTAGCAACACGACACTCCTGGTCATACCATGAATTCCTTTGTGGAGGTCTCTGGAATCCAAGTATGGATTTTGCGGCTGTTTGCATGGAGTGGGCAATGCTTTGCCATTGCGCTGATATGTTATCGGGATGAGGAGTGCTTTGATTAAGCAATTGGGCTAGTTGAGTGGAATATGCTGTGGCTATCTGTTGTGATTGCAGCTTACCGATGTCTAACTTTCGTGTTGTGTCTGTTCGCACTTTATTTCCCACGCGGGTGCGTACCTTTGCTGCAACAAGGTAGTGGTCCGAATCAATGTTTACGCCTCGGAACGATCGTACATCCAACACGCTGGATGAATGTCTTCCATCTATCACAACATGATCAATTTGATTACTTGTTCTTTGATCTGGAGACAGCCAGGTGCCCTTATGAATATCGAGATGATTCAATCTGATACTGCTAACCACCATGTTTTTTGCAGCTGCAAAGTCTATCAGCCTCATACCATTGTCAGATGTTTCATTGTGGAGACTGAATTTCCCGACTGTTGGGCCAAAGATATTCTCCTTTCCAATTTTGGCATTAAAATCGCCTAGAATGATTTTAATCTCATGGGCAGGGCAACGGTCATATGTTTCTTCTAAGCGCTCGTGAAATATATCTTTGGTCGGTTCGTCCTTTTCTTCAGTGGGAGCATGAGCGCAAATAAAGCTGATGTTGAAGAATTTTGCTTTTATTCGAATTGCAGCAAGTCTTTCATTCACTGGGGTGAAGCTGGTTACCAGATGTTTTAGTCTCCGACTAACTACGAATCCGCAACCAAACTCATGCTTTACGTCATGGCAGCTATAATACAGTGCGTCACCTTTAGGTGTTGTTGTGACGCTTTTCCCAATCCAACGTATTTCCTGTATGGCAGTAATATCGGCCTTGTACTTTCAAGTACGTCTGCCAATGCGAAGACTGCACCTTCTCTATAAAGAGTGCGAACATTCCAGGTGCCAGGCGTCATTTAACATTTTATTTTGGAAAGTTTGACAGTTTTTAGCCTAAACGTACTCAGGACAGTTTGACATACGACCATGTGTTGTGTTGTTTACAGTGACTTGAAAAATCACTTTGGAAAAAATGGAATTTACTTGTGAACATTTTCGTCTTATAGTTTTTCACAAACTATGACATGGAAATAACATGGAGTTAAGCCGTACGTGAACGGATAACGCAAGATCGTCATGCTATATACCGTGAGATAGAGGCATCCTTGGGCATTTCTACCACCAACTAACATTTGATATTGCATGACCACCTGGCCGCAAAAATGGATTTTTCTCGTTGGATCCAGCAAAATTAGTTAATCGCTCAAAAAAAGGCTCATGTGGATTTGTGAAAAAAATTGTGTATAAAAACTATCGCGGTGCTTCAAACGACATGTATAAGATCGCCACAGACGACGAATCTTGGATCTATGCTTAGGAGCCCGAAACAAACCAGGAATCGTATAACGAGTGGTTTTACCAAAGGCTGAGGTTAGCTCAGCCGCTGCCAGGGTCGACACAAGGACCCACAAACCTTAAGTAAAATGAGACACGATGGAACTGTGCTTCAGAGTTTTATTTATATAATTTCGTCAACATAAATTTCAAATAGTATGGAGATTAGTTGATGTTGTAGTATATGTTGGTAAAGTTGGGAACAGCCTCGGGTGGAAACGCTTAGAATTGGTCGGTATAAAGTAGGTGGTAATCGGCGAATACAAGATGGGGTTGGTCGTTGACAGTCGTTCGATAAAACTTGGCTCGGCAATAGTGAAATCGGCAATCTTCTGATCGTCAGCCCTCTCTCGGCAATACTCGGATTGGCAATGAGTCGGTAGTTCCTGTTGTTGGGATATCGCACAGCTCGGTGTTATTCGGATTGCTGTCGGATCGGTAGTCTTCGGGTGTTGGATTCAGCTCGGTAGTCTTCGGGTGGTGAGTTCGGCTCGGTAGTCTTCGGGTGTTAGACTCGGCACGGTAGTCTTCGGGTGTTGAATTCGGCTCTGTAGTCTTCGGGTGTTGAGTTCGGCTCGGTAGTCTTCGGGTGTTGAGTTCGGCTCGGTAGTCTTTGGGTATTGAGTTCGGCTCGGTAGTCTTCGGGTGTTGAGTTCGGTTCGTTCCTATTCGGATTGCAGTTCTGTAAAGAAAAGAGACTGATATAGTTAGGCAACGGAGGGAACGAATCGCAAAGAGTGAACTAGTCGCAAGGAGCGAACGAATCGACAGGAGCGAACAAATCGAAAGGAGCGAACACATCGCAAAGAGCGAACGGATCGACAGGAGCGAACGAATCGCAGGGCCGACGGCTGTTGCTAGATTCGGTTCAAGTGACTGCGGACAATGCCACACGTCTTATCTTGTACTTCGTTTAACGCCAGCACTCCCCCAACTCAGCGACGAAAACTAAACATCTTATCCATCTGGGTTTACGGAGTGAATGAGAATTCTTTGTAAGGCGAGACAACCAGGAAATACACTGAAGTTTAAATAATGTATGAATGGAGTTGTAATTATGCATGAAGTTGGGATTATGCATGCATTGATAAGGTAATTTTGTATTGATACTGGATGTAATATCAGAGGGGCGGTTTTGCAATGTAGCGGTCACGTTACAATCGACGATTTGAGTCTTCGAAAGCAAGACCAATCCAACGAAAGTTGTTCATGGAAGAAGACCTACGAAGCAAATGGTCCCCTGTTTCTTCGGCAAAACTGACCGTGTGTGTGGTCACTACACGGCTTGAGATATGTAGGACGGTTAATACTAAGTGTTACACTACAATTTGTTTGCCTAAAGTCTCCTGAGAAATTCGAAAAACGAACAAGAGAAATCGAATCGTTCTGCATCTTGACAATGCGAGCTCTGACACATCGATTCAAACCAGCACCTGTTTACCGGACAAAACGTGGAATTGATGCGTCATGTGCCGTACAGTCCTGACTGGGGATCCAATGACTTCATGTGATCGTCGCCAGAATATTCTGTAAGAGCGTTCAAAAACACTGCCGACCAAGAAGAGGGCACACAAAATTCTGAATATTGGCAACTTTTGACAGTGTGTTAGTAAGGTTGTATGCACGCATGCTGCAAAACAAAAACAAATCAACAAATTTGCTCTCTTTTATGTACTCTTTTGTTGCGTTCGGGTCGTGTGCGTGTGAATTGCCGAAAAACTTCGTAACTTCAACAATACCAAAGAACGGCATTGTCCAAAAAACATGTTTTGGAGGTGTCTCAGTCAAGCCATTGAAAACAACCCAAAACATGGTCGAATGACAAACTATCCTCAAGTACTTTTAGGCTAAAAACTGTCAAACTTTCCAAAAAAAATGTCAAATGACGCCTGGCGACACTGCGTGTTGCTTAGGCCAGAAGGTTTTTAGTGCCCGTCGTATACCCTCCACATAACGTATTATTGTTAAATTTAGTATGCGCCTTGGAGGTCTGTATTCAGATTACTCATAGATACGTTACATTAATTTCATATTATTATTTTTAAAAATGTTTACCCTCCACTTTCTATATCGTCATTTCTGTTCGTTGTTAAAATAAGCTAGCTTTATAGTTCAGTTAGTTTAGATACTACCAATAAGAGATATTTTTACAATTAGAAAATTTGCCATAACTACTACAACAACAGCAGCAGTCAATACCGCTACTTCAGCTACTACTATTACTACTACAATAATGACTACCCAGCAAACCAAACTGTCCAAAATCGATTCGAATTTATGATGCTGCCTCCGTTTTCGGTTTCGCAAACAGAAGCAGTTAAACGAAAATTAGGCGCTGAGATGGACATGATTTTGAAACGAAGCCAAGGAGGGAAGTATTATGTTTCTTCTAAGGCTTCATTCAGACTTCCTGCCGAAATCTCAAATAAGATTGGAAGGGAAATTATGATAAAGAGAAAATTCCACAAAACAAAATAACATCTAATATATGTGATGAACGGACTTAAACCCCCGTGCAGCATAGCATAATCGTTGATGTGTTGGTTAGACTACTAATTTTTCAAAGTATGTACCTCTTAGATCATAATCATAATTTTTCAAAGTATGTACATCTTAAATCAACTCGAAAAAGGACCAAATAAAAATAAAATTAATTAATTTTTTTTTTTTTTTGAAATTGTGCACAGATTTCAAACTAACGAATTTTGGTTTGCTGGGTACTGTTATTACTACCACTACTAGCTAAACAAAGCAAAGCAAAATTTGCATATTTTTGTAGAAATGTAGTTAACTTATATGGAAGCAATTTTTGGTACGTCATGTATATGTATATAAGGATGTAAATATATCTGTACATACAACAGCACCATTGTGGCTAAGGCATTTAGGGTGTAGTAACTAACTGATGACTGGTAATGTGTTTTGTTGGTAGTTAGCATTTGACTGGTTGGTTGCTTGGTTTGTTGGTTGTTTGCATATATGGCTGGCTGGTTAACTGTAATTGTAGTGGTATTTGAAATTCAAGGACTGGGTATGTCTGTCATTGTGAACATTTACACAAACACTTTATTTGGCAAAACTACTACTTTGAATTTGAATGCAGACTACTTTCCGATTTTAGAGTAAATGGTCCTCTCTATGGATGTCGTTTGTAATTGTGTGTGTTTATGTGTCTTTGGAGTGTAAACTATGTTGTGGTTTGAAGTGCTAGGAAAATTGGCAAATTGGTATATCAAATCCAATATAGACCGGAGTGGCAGTAACAGCAGTACACCAAAAACAAGTAGAAAATCGTTTTGTTAAAGGAGAACTGGTAGATGGAGAAACTAATATTGAGGAAGTGGAAAAAGAAGAGAAGGCATTGCCACCACAAACAAACGAATGGCAATGGCAGTACAGTTAGAGAAAAATTGTTAAGTTTTTATTATCTTATCAATTTTCTTTGAATCTGAATCTTTCTTCAGGCATTGTGTTGAAGTTAAGGTACTCCAAAATTTTGCTTAAAAGGTTACAAACATTTTTTGATTTTGCCTGAAAGGAAATGAATTCATTCTATTTTTTTAATGGAAGAAAATATTTAAGACTAATTCTAATGATGATCTAAATGACAATAAATTGTCCATCAGGTATACAACCTCCTTATCCCAACTTAAGGCCATTCAATTCTAATAGTCCTATGAAAAAAAAATTCTTTGAATATCCACACTCATTATTCTAATATTCCGCTGAAGAATATTTAAAAAAATCGACGAAATATTCTTTACAGTGTATCGTTGACATCAAGGGGCGTTTAGCTTAGAATTTACAAAAAAGACACAGAACTAGTTATTTGGGGACATTATACCACACACAAACATACACAGCCTCATGCATATGAACAAGTTGTAAATTTGTACGTAAATTCATAATTTTTATGATTGCTAGTCGTCTGACTCAATCATAAAAATGTTCTGAAAACTGAGACCCTGTAAAGATATTTTCCACATAACTAGCATGACAAGTACGTTTCTTTCTTTTGGGATTTAGGAAATACACTTTGTTTATTTATTTTATTTATTTCAAATATTTATTACAATAAAACATTGCAATAAAATTATATAGAAAATAGCACTAGCATCTAAGGCTGTCTGCTATACACTTTGTTATGCTGAACCGACCATTTATATGGCCCTGTTTGGGCAACAACAGTTAGTTGAATATAAAATGGTTCATTAAAGGTCAACATAAATAAATGAAAGAAAAAAAGTTGGAAAGATTCGATTTTCTTCAAATTTTTTGTATTAAACTACGATTAGTTACAAAATATTTAAATTCTATTTGGTTATGGGATTCAAAAAATTACTTTTTGCATTTTTTTAATTGTCAGAAATTTTTATTTTACAAAAAAATTAAGAGATATTTTATTAAATTTTTTGTTGTTTTATTTAGGAATTTATCTTAAGCATCTCAAAAACTTCTTCATTTTTCGTTTTTTCAATTGGTTTAACAATAAGGCATTAGTGGGTATTACTGAATGAAGTTTTAGTGTCCATTACACATTTCAAATTCAAATCCTCTTTCGTATTCAAATAATCATCTTCTGAAGAAAATATCACTTTAATATTTGGTAGATTATCTGACTCGGATGCCTAGTCATATGATTCCGGAGCTGTAGTTCACCCATAAGAACGTTAAAAACTTGGGTTTGGGCGTCGGGTTAGTAACCCTCCCATAGAAAAAACAGCCAACTATGAAAAAACGAAAGAAAAGAAAAACAAACCCCTCTAAAGTTGAGGAACCCCGCAAACGTTTTAAGCACCATGATCTGCTAATCTGCACCTGGAATGTTCGCACTCTTTATAGAGAAGGTGCAGTCTTCGCATTGGCAGACGTAATTGAAAAGTACAAGGCCGATATCACTGCCATACAGGAAATACGATGGATTGGGAAAGGCGTCACAACAACACCTAAAGGTGACGCACTGTATTATAGCTGCCATGACGTAAAGCATGAGTTTGGTTGAGGATTCGTAGTTAGTCGGAGACTAAAACATCTGGTATCCAGCTTCACCCCAGTGAATGAAAGACTTGCTGTAATTCGAATAAAAGCTAAATTCTTCAACATCAGCTTTATTTGCGCTCATGCTCCCACTGAAGAGCGCTTAGAAGAAACATATGACCGTTGCCCTGCCCATGACATTAAAATCATTCTAGGCGATTTTAATGCCAAAATTCGAAAGGAGAATATCTTTGGCCCAACAGTCGGGAAATTCAGTCTCCACAGTGAAACATTTGACAATGGTATGAGGCTGATAGACTTTGCAGCTGCAAGAGACATGGTAGTTAGCAGTACCAGATTTAATCATCTCGATATTCATAAGGGCACCTTGCTGCCTCCAGATCAAAGAACAAGTAATAAAATTGTGTTGGATGTACGATCGTTCCGAGGCGCAAACATTGATTCGGACCACTACCTTGTTGCAGCAAAGGTACGTATCCGTCTAAACGTTGCGAAAAAGGCACGAACAGACTCAACGCGGAAGTTGGACATGGATAGGCTGCAAACACAACAGATAGCCACAGCATATTCCACTCAACTAGCCCAATTGCTTAACGCGAGCACTCCTTGTCCCGATAACATAACAACACAATGGCAAAATATTGCCAACTCCATGCAAACAGCCGCAAAATCCATACTTGGATTCCAGAGACCTCCACAAAGGAATTCATGGTATGACCAGGAGTGTCGTGCTGCTACCGAAGAGAAAAATGCGGCATATAGAGCTACTTTACAATCAGTAGCAACGCGTAGCGCACGAGAGAGATATCGGGAGAAAAGGAGAGAAGAGAAACGTCTTTTCCGCAAGAAAAAGAGAGAAATGGAAAAGCGGGAGTGTGAAAAAATCGAGATGTACAGGAGCCAGAATGAAGTCCGAAAATTCTACCAAAGAGTGAAACATCAAACAGATGGCTTTGGTACAGGCACATCCTCCTGTAGAGACCAGCAAGGTAATCTGGTAACAGATACAGATAGCGTGCTCAGGATATGGAAGGAACATTTCTCCAATCTGCTGGTATCCAATAGTAGCGAAGAAGATGGTATAGAATGTATACCGCCCGGCCAAGATGAGGTAAAAACAGCAATCAACCGGCTAAAGAATAATAAAGCTGCAGGAGCCGATGGTTTACCAGCCGAGCTGTTTAAAACCGGAGGCGACGCGCTGATAAGGTGTATGCATCAGCTAGTTAGCACCATCTGGCAGGAAAAACGCGTACCCGACGATTGGAACCTGAGCATCCTATGTTCCGTCCACCAGAAAGGTGATAGGACTGTATGCTCCAACTATAGGGGCATAAGTCTTCTCCCTATTGCCTATAAGATAGTGTCAGGGATATTGTGCGAACAACTAAAACCAATGGTCAACGAAATAATTGGACCATACCAATGTAGCTTTAGACCTGGCAAGTCCACCATTGAGCAGATATTTACCCTGCGGCAAATCCTAGAGAAAACCCAAGAGATCGACACATATCACCTTTTTGTCGTTTGTAAAGCAGCATTCGACAGTCCCCTCCGATCAAAGGTTTTCCATGCAATATCTGAATTTGGTATCCCCGCAAAGCTCATCCGGCTTTGTGAGATGACTTTAACTGATACTAGGTCCTCAGTTAAAATTGGAAAGAACCTCTCCGAAGAATTTTGTACCAAAAGAGGTTTCTGACAAGGAGACAGCTTTTCGTGTAACCTATTCAACATTTTGCTGGAAAAGGTAATACGAGATGCAAATTTCAAAAGAAATGGCACAATTTACCCCAATAGCCACATTTTACTTGCTTATGCTGATGACATAGATATCATGAGACGATCAGTAAAGGAAGTAACTGATACCTTTATGAAGGTCGAAGCAGAATCAGCGAAAGTGGGTCTGGCGTTAAACGGCGAAAAGACCAAATTGATGGTTTCAACGCGCAAAGCGTCCATAGTGCCCGGACCAACTGTGGAAGTTGGTACCTACAATTTTGAGGTAGTTAAAGACTTCGTCTACCTCGGCACTGCCATAAACACAACAAACAACATCAGTTGTGAAATAAGAAGAAGAATTGTATTGGCCAACAGATGCTACTATGGTTTAAGTAAGCAATTTAAAAACAAAGCCACATCTCGTCAAACAAAAATAACACTATACAAAACGCTGATACTACCATGGCTCCGAAGCATGGGTACTTGCGCAAGCAGATAAGGCAGTGCTTGGTGTGTTTGAGAGGAAAATTCTTCGAAAGATCTACGGGCCGATTTGCGGTGAATATCGACGTCCTATGAACCACGAGCTATGTCAACTATACAAAGACATGAATATAGTTAAACGTATCGAGATGCAATGATTACGTTGGCTAGGCCATATTATAAGAATGAGCGATGATGAACCCGCTAAAAAGGCGTATGAATACATGCCACATGGCGGTGCACGCAGAATCGGCAGGCCTAAGCTTCGATGGAGTATACAAGTGGATGAAGAAATGAAAAGGCGCCGTATTCCAGAAAGCGAAGCGAAAAACAGAGAGCATTGGAGATCTTTTCTTAGTTCGGTCTATGGAACAGATGTTCTGTAATGGGCCAGCTAAGTAAGTAAGTTATTAGATAAACAATCTATTAGTAGGCTGGTACAATAATTGCTACTTCATTTTTAAAATCGAAAAATGACGCAATTTTTAAAATGTCTATGATGAATTCCAAATAAAACAACAAAACAATGTACGTTTTTTATTTATTTATTTATTTATTTATTTATTTATTTATTTATTTATTTATTTATTTATTTATTTATTTATTTATTTATTTATTTATTTATTTATTTATTTATTTATTTATTTATTTATTTATTTATTTATTTATTTATTTATTTATTTATTTATTTATTTATTTATTTATTTATTTATTTATTTATTTATTTATTTATTTATTTATTTATTTATTTATTTATTTATTTATTTATTTATTTATTTATTTATTTATTTATTTATTTATTTATTTATTTATTTATTTATTTATTTATTTATTTATTTATTTATTTATTTATTTATTTATTTATTTATTTATTTATTTATTTATTTATTTATTTATTTATTTATTTATTTATTTATTTATTTATTTATTTATTTATTTATTTATTTATTTATTTATTTATTTATTTATTTATCTATTTATTTATCTATTTATTTATTTATCTATTTATTTATTTATTTATTTATTTATTTATTTATTTATTTATTTATTTATTTATTTATTTATTTATTTATTTATTTATTTATTTATTTATTTATTTATTTATTTATTTATTTATCTATTTATTTATCTATTTATTTATTTATTTATTTATTTATTTATTTATTTATTTATTTATTTATTTATTTATTTATTTATTTATTTATTTGTTTATTTATTTATTTATTTATTTATTTATTTATTTATTTATTTATTTATTTATTTATTTATTTATTTATTTATTTATTTATTTATTTATTTATTTATTTATTTATTTATTTATTTATTTATTTATTTATTTATTTATTTATTTATTTATTTATTTATTTATTTATTTATTTATTTATTTATTTATTTATTTATTTATTTATTTATTTATTTATTTATTTATTTATTTATTTATTTATTTATTTATTTATTTATTTATTTATTTATTTATTTATTTATTTATTTATTTATTTATTTATTTATTTATTTATTTATTTATTTATTTATTTATTTATTTATTTATTTATTTATTTATTTATTTATTTATTTATTTATTTATTTATTTATTTATTTATTTATTTATTTATTTATTTATTTATTTATTTATTTATTTATTTATTTATTTATTTATTTATTTATTTATTTATTTATTTATTTATTTATTTATTTATTTATTTATTTATTTATTTATTTATTTATTTATTTATTTATTTATTTATTTATTTATTTATTTATTGGCATTAAAAAAATTTAAGAAAAAATAGTAAATATTCGAATCCCAATACCAAATAGAATTTAAAATTGTTTTAATAAAAACAAGTAAGAAAGTATCAGTCTGCCGTCTCCGTGACGGAGACATACCTCCAGCCACTGACAAAAAAACAACAAGAACAAAACCATACCAAACACAATAATAATGCCGTATATAAAAAATATTGAATTTGTATCACGAGTTTGTTTTAAAATATGTATGTACCGCAATGACGTAAAATCATTGACATATACCAAACATTTTTAGTAACCAAACTTCTTCATAAAAGACTCGCAATATTAAATTACGTTAAACTAAGTTTGAAAGAAATTTTTGAAAAAGTTTTAGAGTTATCTTGCACAATGGCCATTTTAGTATGTGCCGGGAGGGTTTTGGAGCTTGGACCATTATCTCAGGAAGTACTGACTTACTCCGGAAAAACATTGTACCGTTGTAAATGAGGCCGCTAGAACAATCTACTGAAAAAAGAATCAAAACGATGCGAGAGGAGCCCTTAAACTTCACTTTTTTTCGAATATTTTGTGGGAGATACCCGAAGAGAATTATTTTTGGTATTTGCTACTTTGGTTGGTGCCGTCAGGGTTTCTTGGAACTTTTATGCCAATATCTCAGGAAGTATGGACTTTCGCAAGAAAAAAATTGTACCGTCGTAAAGGGAGCCGCAAGGATAACTTACTGAAACAGATTTCAAAACGATCCGATAGGAGCCCTTAAACTTCACTCTTTTTCGAATTTTGTGTGGTACCCTAAGGAGTGGACCGATATAGTCCATATTCCAACCTGATACATGACTGGATGAAATAATATGATGTTCAAAGTCTGCACCAATCAGAAACTCCCTACGAGGATTATCTTTGCGATTTGCTATTTTGGTTGGTGACGTCAGGGTTTCTTGGAACTTTTAGGCCAATATCTCATGAAGTATGGACTTGCGCAAGAAAAAAATTGTACCGTCGTAAAGGGAGCCGCAAGGATAACTTACTGAAACAAATTTCAAAACGATCCGATAGGAGCTCTTAAGCTTCACTTTATCCGAATTTTGTGTGGGAGGTACCCGAAGGAGTGGAACAATATAGTCCATACTCGAGCCCTATACCTGGAAGGAGTTATACGATGTGCAAAGTTTGGACCAAATCGATTTCTCCCTTCGAGAGTTATCGTTCACACATTTTGCAGATAAATTCTGAACTTTTGTGGGGGAGGTACCCGAAGGAGTGGACCGATATGGTCCATCTTCAAACTTAAATTAAGTTTGGACAAAATATTACGATACCCAAAATTTGGATCGAATCGGTTTATCCGTTCGAGAGTTATCGTGCGCACCGTCCAGCCAGACAGACAGACGAGCAATCTTGAGTTGGGCAATCTAGTTCCTGGAGCGGATCGATTTTTCTAGTTCCTTTTCCCAAAAGGAACTAGTTCCTTAATATAGTTCTATAGTTCCAAACAGTTCCGAGATCGATATAGTTCATGAATCTTTCTCTTTCGTCGTTCTTTTTATTTCCTTCGTTGCAAATACGAATACGTTGGCGAATCTTTCTCTTTCTTTTTGTTTTTATCTTTTGGTGGATGAATTGACATAAAAATAAGTAAGTTGCAGCGATGTAACGAGGATGTGATTTACGTTGATTTAAGAATGTGGCCGCATCTGAATGACAAAGGAACCGAACATGAAAGATCGAAGTAAGTGTGGAATTAAATTAAGAAAATAAATTATACAAATGAAGGGAATTATATGCACGCTTGGAACTATATAAACTAAGGGAACTATATAAATGCAAGAGCCGGATATAGTTCCAATAGTTCCTTGTCCGGAATAGTTCCTTGGAACTAGTTCGTTCCGGAACTACACATTTTTAGTATATACCCCTAAAGGCTGAGGGCTTAAAAATGTAAGAAAATCAAAATTGATAAAAATTGATTTTAAATATTAAATTGCGAAAATTAAATTCAAGCCCGCTGTGTAAAATTGTTGTTCTATTTTTTTATTAAATAGCTGATAAAACAATAAAATAATCTGAAAATATACAGAAATGTTTTGCTGATGAGCATCACTCTTGCATCCGCAATAATTGAGATAGAACTTTGCAACCCAGTGCCTTTTTTCCATAGGCAGGTCAAGTTCGAAGATGGGCTATAGGTCCACGTTTTGGTGTAGCCCCCATATGACGGTAACACCTGATTTGGAGCATTTTAAGGATTTTAACTACATTTTCCTCCCAAATTGGCTCCACTTGGAGTATAAAGAGGTCAAAAAACTTCTCCACCAAAACTGGTGGAGATAGGTCCACGTTTGGATATTGCCCCCATAAAACGGTACCTTCCGATTTAAGGTATTTTGAGGCTTTTAGCTACATTTTCTGACCGAATTTGCTGAAATTTGACATTTGATATTCCTAAGGACCTAAAAAAAACTTCTCCACAAAAAATTTCCAAGATAGGTCCATATTTTGGTATAATAATTGTTCCACAAACATCCCGTAAGGGACAAGGGAGACTTCTCTCATATCAATGAGTGCACCCCGATTCATATTAGCTCAATGATATGGGACCTACAGTTTATCGCCGAGTCCGAAAGGCGTGGCTGAAATACTCAGGAAATGTTGCCGACATTACTGAGGGGCATTTTGCCACCGTTGAAAGGTGTTTTGATGTTGCATGGCCGGGGAAATCGAACCCACGATCTTAAGCGTGCAAGGCGGGTGTGCATACCATTGCACCACGGTGGCACCTACATTTAGATATAGCCCCCATACAATAGTTCCTCCCGATTTAAGGTATTTTGGGGTTTTTAGGTACAGTTTTTTAACCGAACTAGCTTTAATTTGACATTTGAAGTTCTCAGCTCCGAAACTTTTCCACCAAACATTGTCAATATAGGTCCATGTTTTGAGAATACCCACCCAATGTGACGGTACAATTTTCGGAATTTTGAGGATTTTAGCTACAATTTTTCAGCTGAACTAGCTGCAATTTGGCACTTGAGGGTTTTCAGTGATCTCGAAACTTATCTACCAAAAATTGTCAACATAGGTTCATGTGTTGGTTCCGGTAGCTAAATACCAATGAACGTAAACAAACAAAACGATTCCCGTACCAATCACACAAAGCCACAAACTTTTCAGCTTCCCTGAATCGTTTCATTCTCACAACCAAAACAAAACCACAAACTTTTCAATGTAAAAAGATGAAAACAGTACGATTGCTGAAATGTACTTCGGGTTGTTTCATTCACCACCGAAACAAAAAGAATTTTTGGCAAACGCTTAGCGTGCGTTATGTCAATGACACACTCAGACACACACACACATGTGATTGCTTAACAACCCTATAAACTAACATCAACATACCACAGTGAATATTTTTATCAACCACCAAACGTTTTTGATTTATTCACATGTGTTTAGTACTTTTTAGTTTTCTATCTGCTCTTGTAGAGTTGAGTACTTTTCCTTTTTCGTTTTGTTCGCACTTACGAATGTAAACAAAACGAAACTAAACAGCGAACTCCGCCAGCGTGGGTTATGTTTCGTTTTGTACTGTTCCTATGGAAAATACGAAGCGAAACAATTGGAAATGTTATTAAAAGTATTTTTACGTACGCTGCTAAATACCTTTATACGATCCTGGGCAATCGTTTGACATGAAAAGGAATACCGAGGAGCGGGCGAAGAAAGGTCTTATTGCACACTATTCATGTTGGAGACTTCGACCACAAATCTTACACGGGCTGTATGTAACCCGTATTCTGCCCATCTTAACCTATAGTCGACTTGTTTGGTGGCGAGCGTTTAGGAATAAAGTATTATTGCCATAACTGTAAAGTGTGCAAAAGGGCTGCGTCTATTCAGATTACCGGAGCAATCAATCACTCCACACGCCGCCTTAAACGTGATTCTGGATCTTAAACCTCTGGATATGGTGGTCTAGTTTTGGCATTTTCTCGCTATCAAGAAAAGAGCAGAATTGGTAAAAGGACTTGATAGCTAGGTACTCTCACCTTGCTATTAGACATAGATCGTATTAGCCCTTTTAAATTTAGTAAAAACATGGGTTGGCAAATGTGCATAACTACGCAGTTATAGATGGCTGCGCATCGTTAAACCTAACCTATTTGAGGAAGTATACATTTATGCCATCGTAATAGGGGCCACAAGGACAATCAGCTGTAAAAAATTTCAAAGCGATCGAGGACATGTCCTTAAACTGCACCTTTGCAAAGAAATTTGAAACTCTTTGGTTAGGATAAAATAAACTTGAATGCACGACAACGATTTGAGATTGCCAATAACTTCCAACTCATTTCTTTTTACAACATTTCATTTCATCATTAATTTAAATTTTGTAGACATTTTCTAATTTGTAATAATTGAATTTGGGATACGTTCCAATGATATGCCATCTTATTTAATGCAATTTGATTTAGTTAAGTGATTCCAAATGTCTAAACATGTACGAATTTGTTGAAACGGGAGGATGACATCGAAAAAAAAAAAATAAACAAATAACGAATCAGTGGTAATACACTCGATGAATTTCGTTAGTTGGAAGAAGCAAAAATATGATATATAAAAACGCAATGTTGTAGGCTTTTTGCTAAGGAGGATTAATTTAATGGCTAAGAATTTATATGTGGTCCACATACCTCTCATCATATAGCTCATAGCCCAGGTTGTCCTCTGAAATGTAAATAATAATCCACGATGTTAGACCTGTTGGTTCTTTGGAAAATACTCTTTAGAATTCCACGAATTAAGAACATATTACTGAGGGTCATCTGAAATTTTTTTAATTCCACACTCATATTATTGCTGGTCACCTGAATTTTTTTTTTTAAAATCCACGCTCATATTACTGCTGGTCATCTGAAAAACTTTTTTTAAATCCACGTTCATATTACTGCTTGTCATCTGAAAAATATGTTTAAAAATCCAGACTCATATTACAGATGGTCCTCTAGAAAATATATTTTTAAAATCCACGCTCATAGTCCTGATGGTCCCCTGAAAAGACTCCTTAAAAATCCACGCTCATAATCCTGATGGTCCCCTGAAAAATATTCCTTAAAAATCCACGCTCATAGTCCTGATGGTCCCTGAAAAATATTCCTTACAAATCCTCGCTCATAATCCTGATGGTCCCCTGAAATATACTCCTTAAAAATCCACGCTCATAGTCCTGATGGTCCCCTTAACAAATATTCCTCAAAAATCCAAGCTCATAATCCTGATGGTCCCCTGAAAAATATTCCTAAAAATCAACGCTCTCCCCTGAAAAAGTATTCAGTAAAAATCTACGCTCATAGTCCTGATGGTCCCCTGAAAAATATTCTTTAAAAGCTTCATGCTGAACGACCTAATGTTCCTGTTTAACTTTTTTCCTCGAGTGTCTCCGTTTTTACCCAAAAAATAAGTTCAAATTGCACATAACCACAGGCAGTTAGTCAAGCTATCAACTACTTATATGCATTCACTTGCCAAAGGAACTTTACCCCAACAAAACTTCCTAAGAGGCAGTTTACACTATCTATCAATGTCATATGACACGAAATAAAAACATTCCATATCTACCCACGGAGACAATGTGGAGACGTAATTTTATTATATTTTTGTTGGGGTGGATGCACAGAATAAATGGCGTAAGCAAAATCTCCAATATTCCACATATTAGCGAATATTTAACGATGGAAAATTTCATGTCATATGACATTTACATATAGTGTAAACTACCCCTAACCAAACATGCAATTATTTCACAATGAAGTGGCTATGAGCATCCTTATCACCTCCCACTACCCACATTCTCCACTTTTTGTTCTTGTCGTTTTTTCGGTTACAATTTCAATAAATTTTCAATCAGTAAATTGATATTGTGCGTGATTTCTTTATTGCCATTCTAAGTCACAAAAGGAAAAAAAAGACGAAAAACGAAAAACGAAAGAGAAGTTTGCAAAATGAATTGGTCTGACTTTTGGTTAAACTAATGGATGGGATGACACAATAACGATGATGATGATGCTGTGGGTAACGATGATGTTTGATTTTCGTTATTTACAAAATAAAGAAAATGTCCTTTTTTGGACACACCCATCACTTGAGATAATGGTAAAAGCAATATCAGTCACTCCTCCATCACTGCCACCTACCAACACCACCACCTTCTACACTTTCCTAGTGTACAAGCCTAGCAGCATATGCGTCATGGTCACAGTTCAGTGAGTGCATTCGAAGTTCTTTTTGTTGGTCCTGTTACTTCAGCCACAAAAACGAAGACATTAAAAACAATTTTAATGCAATAAACCATATAAGTAATTGGAAAATTTCTCTGTCTTGTGGGCGGCTATCAGTTTTAATGGGGGTTTGGAGAACATTTGGCAAAGATTTTAATTTTTTAAATGCAGGAAAACAATTTAAATTAAATCTAGCGTTTAAATTAAAATTATCATTTAAAGAATAATTTTCAAAGGACTTTCTGGACTATAAGCCTGGATTTTTAAGGAATATTTTTCAAATGACCAAAAGACCACCAAGCCAATAAACGTGGATTTTTAAAGAATATTTTTAAAGCGCCTTTTGACAATAAACGTGGATTTTTAAAGAATATTTTTCAAAGGGCCTTCTTGACAATAAACGTGGATTTTTAAAGAATATTTTTCAAAGGACCTTCTTGACAATAAACGTGGATTTTTAAAGAATATTTTCCGAAGGACCTTCTTGACAATAATTGTGCAATTTTAAAGAATATTTTCCAAAGAGCCTTCTTGACAATAAACGTGGATTTTTAAAGAATATTTTCCAGAGGACCTTCTTGACAATAAAACATTTTTAAAGAACATTTTTCAAAGCTCCACCACAACAATAAGCGTGGATTTTTAAAGAATGTTTTTCAAAGGAGCACCAAAACAATAAGCGTGGATTTTTAAAGAATATTTTTCAAAGGACAACCAAAACAATAAGCGTGGATTTTTAAAGAATATTTGTCAAATACCATCAGCTCAAATAACGTGGATTTTTAAAGAATATTTGTCAAAGGATTTTTTAAGAATATTTTACAAAGGACCTCCTGAAAAATAATTGTGAATTATTTAATGGTATTTTTCAATTTCTCTTCCTAATTTAAATTACAATATAAACTTCGTATGACCTATTTCGAATCCTTAATCAAAAATGCTGATTAATTCAAATTCATTTTGTATAAAATTTCAATTTGACCATCACTAGAAGTCATAAACATCCAAACTTTTATGAGTTAAATTTCCATCAATCATCAATTGAACAAGCATTGATTAATGCTTGATAGAGCGAGTTCCAATGAACAGATCTGCATTACCCAAAGTATCAGTGTTAGTGCCGATGTGTGTGTTGCGTTTCATATGAATGAAACTAGGCACTGAGTGCTGCTGCACAGAGCTCATAGAAAATAGCTGAAGTACCGGGTAAATTAGAAAATGAGACTGAATGAGTCAATGATTGAATGGGTATGCAATCTTCATCTGCAAATATGCACTCACACACACACAAAGTCCTTGTGTGTTCGTTTGGATGGCATAATTAAAATATTGGTAACCAATCAAATATTTTCAATTATCAAACAAGGTAATGACATCGTAGCCAGAACAACGAAAATCCATGGTGACATGCAGGGCATTGCAAGCTAACAACATTGGGAACTTTTGAACGAAGAATTCAATAGTTTGAACGAGACTCTAACGAGAATGAAAATACAGAGGGAGTAGTGGAGGTGGGTTTTGAACATCATAATACGGGTATAGTGGAAATGTTTTATTGTCATATTCATTTTTGAAAACTATTCCTTAAAAATACACGGTTACTTTTCATCTAAAAATTTTTCTTTAAAAATTCAAAGTTACTGCCCTACTTTTCTTTTGAAAAAATATTCTTTAAAATCAATGCTTTTTATCCTACTTTTCCTTTTTTATATCACTTTTCCTTTGAAAAATATTCCTTAAACATCCACGATTATTGTCCCATTTTTTCCTTAGAAAAATATTCCTTAAAATTCCACGCTTATTGTCCAATTTTTCCTTAGAAAAATATTCCTTAAAAATCTACGCTTCTTAGAAAAATATTGCTTGAAAATCCCCAATTACTATCCTACTTTTCCTTAAAAAATATTCCTTAAAAATCCACGCTTTTTATCCTACTTTTCGTTTGAAAAATATTCCTTAAAAATTCACGCTTATTGTCCAATTTTTCCTTAGAAAAATATTCCTTAAAAGTCCACGCTTTGTGTTCTATTTTTGATTAGAAAAAAATCCTTAAAAATCCACGCTTATTGTCCTAATTTTCCTTAAAAATACATGCTTGTTGTATTATTTTTGATTGAAAACTATTCCTTAAAAATACACGCTTAGTCCATATTTACATTAGGCAATTTTCCTTGCGGCAATTGTCAGTTTGTCGGTGAGAGAAGGTGTTGAGACGCACAGAGTTACAATATTCCTCACCCCTCTGTCGATCCAACTGACAATTGCCGCAAGAAAAATTGCCTAATGTAAATATGGACTTATTGTCCTATTTTTGATCGGAAAAATATTCCTTAAAAATCCACGCTTAATGTCATATTTTTGCTTAGAAAAATATTTCTTTAAAATCCCGCTTATTGTCTTATTTTCCCTTAGAAAAATATTCTTTAAAAATCCATGCTTATTGTCAAATTTTTGTTAAAAAAATTTCCTTAAAAATCCACTCTTATTGTCCTACTTTTCCTTTGAAAAATATTACTGAAATATCCATGCTTATGGTTTTGGTGGTCCTTTAAAAAATATTCTTTAAATATCCACGCTTATTGTTTTAGTGGTCTTTTGAAAAATATTCTTTAAAAATCCGGGCTTATTGTTTTGGTGGTACTTACTTAGTTGGCCCATTACAGAACATTTGTTCCATAGACCGAACTAAGAAAAGATCTCCAATTCTCTCTGTTTTTCGTTTCGCTTTTTGGAATACCGCGCCTTTTCATCTCTTCACCCACAAATTTGTGCCATCTATTCTTTGGCCTGCCAATTCTGCGTGCACCGCCATGTGGCATGTATTCATACGCCTTTTTAGCGCGTTCATCATCGCTCATTCTTATGATATGGCCTAGCCAACGCAATCGTTGCATCTCGAAACGTTTAACTATATTCATGTCTTTGTATAGCTGATATAGCTCGCTATACTTAAACCATAGTAGCATCTGTTGGCCAATACAATTCTTCTTCTTATTTCACAACTGATGTTGTTTGTTGTGTTTATGACAGTTGTGTTTATAGGTACCAACTTCCACAGTTGGTCCGAGCTCTATGGACGCTTTGCGCGTCGACACCATCAATTTGGTCTTTTCGCCGTTTACCGCCAGACCCACTTTCGCAGATTCTGCTTCGACCTTCCTAAAAGTATCAGTTACTTCTTTTACTGATCGGCCCATGATGTCTATGTCATCAGCATAAGCAAGTAACATGTGGCTATTGGTGTAGATTGTGTCACTTCTTTTGACGTTTGCCTCTCGAATAACCTTTTCCAGCAGGATGTTGAAAGGATCACACAAGAGGCTGTCTCCTAGCCTGATACCTCTTTTGGTACAAAATTCTTCGGACAGGTTCTTTCGTATTTTAACTGAGGATCTCGTGTCAGTTAAAGTCATTTTACAAAGCCGAATGAGCTTTGCGGGGATACCAAATTCAGACATGGCTTGGAATACCTTTGGTCTTCTCCAGAATTTGCCGCAGGGTAAATATCTGGTCAATGATGGACTTGCCAGGTCTAAAGCCACATTAGTATGGTCCAATTATTTCGTTGACCATTGGCTTCATGTCTCCTTTCTTGTGGACGGGACATAGGATGCTCAGGTTCCAATCGTCGGGTACGCGTTCTTCCTGCCAGATGGTGCTAACTAGCTGATGCATCCTTATCAACGCTTCGCCTCCGGTTTTAAACAGCTCGGCTTGTAAGCCATCGGCTCCTGCTGCTTTATTATTCTTCAGCCGGTTGATTGCTGTTTTTACCTCATCTTGGCCGAGCGGTATACATTCTATACCATCTTCTGGGATTGGATCTGTGGTATCATCGTCATCGCTACTATTGGATTGGAGAAATGTTCCGTCCATATCCTGAGCACGCTATCTGTATCTGTTACCAGATTACCTTGCTGGTCTCTACAGGTGGATGTGCCTGTACCAAAGCCATCTTTTTGATGTTTCACTCTTTGGTAGAATTTTCGGACTTCATTCTGGCTCCTGTACAGCTCGATTTTTTCACACTCCCGCTTTTCCATTTCTCTCTTTTTCTTGCGGAAAAGACGTTTCTCCTCTCTCCTTTTCTCCCTGTATCTCTCTCGTGCGCTACGCGTTGCTACAGATTGTAAAGTAGCCCTATTTGCCGCATGTTTCTCTTCGGTGGCAGCACGACACTCCTGATCATACCATGGATTCCTTGGTGGAGGCCTCTGCTATCCAACTATGGATTTTGCGGCTTTTTGCATGGAGTGGGCAATGCTTTGCCATTGCGCTGATATGTTATCGGGATGAGGAGTGCTTTGATTAAGCAATTGGGCTAGTTGAGTGGAATATGCTGTGGCTATCTGTTGTGATTGCAGCTTACCGATGTCTAACTTTCGTGTTGTGTCTGTTCGTACTTTGTTTGCTACGTTTAAGCGGGTGCGTACCTTTGCTGCAACAAGGTAGTGGTCCGAATCAGTGTTTGCGCCTCGGAACGATCGTACATTCAACACGCTCGATGAATGTCTTCCATCTATCACAACATGATCAATTTGATTTCTTGTTTTCTGATTTGGAGACAGCCAGGTGCCCTTATGAATATCGAGATAATTAAATCTAGTACTGCTAACTACCATGTTTTTTGCAGCTGCAAATTCTATCAGCCTCATACCATTGTCAGATGTTTCACTGTGGAGGCTGAATTTCCCGACTGTTGGGCCAAAGATATTCTCCTTTCCAATTTTGGCATTAAAATCGCCTAGAATGATTTTAATGTCATGGGCAGGGCAACTGCCATATGTTTCTTCTAAGCGCTCGTAAAATATATTGTTACGAATGTAACTGATAGGTTTAAGTTAGTTTAGTTTAATTTCCGTTAATTTAAAAATTTGAATTGTAACGTAAAGTTTTATTACGCAGTTACTTTATTTAAGCAACAACAACAACTACCATGTAGAAATCTCTTCATTATTCTAGTTATTTACCTTTCATTTATGTGCTTCTGTTTTGTTGTTGTAGTTACGTCATTACTGTGCTTGTCGTCCAATTGTATTCCCCCCCATGTATGTATGTGAGTATAGTTGTTCGCTTAGTGCGAATGTGCGTCTGTGTGTTCGTTGCACAGATTCGAGATGTTGCCAGATTTTGTGGATACTTCTAGAACAGGGAGACTTTGGGGTATAAATACAGGGGAAATGGCAATGACGTTTTAGTTGTGAATTTTATACCGAAGTGTAAACATCGACTAGTAAAGAAGTAAAGTAAAGCTGTGTACTTAGCTATAACAGTCAGTTCCGGATAAGTGTAATAAAGTAAATAAAGCATTGTAGAAACGTAATCTAAAACGAACCCTGTTTTATTTGGTACGAATCGTATCGGGGAATAAAACAACGTCTACACGGAGATTAGTTAAACCTAATTCCGTAACAATTGGTGCAGTGAGATTACGATCATCCTACAATGAAGTTTAAGGATCTACGAATGGAAGACTTGAAGAAGGAGCTAAGTAAGTTGGAGTTGTCTTCTACTGGCAACAAGGCCGAACTACAAAAACGCCTGTTGGAAGAGTTTGAACGCCGTGGAATGAACATCGACGCATATGAGTTCGACAGTAAGGAGGAAGTCGAGTTATCGGCAAAGGGCGAATCCCGCATTGAGGAAGTTTCATCGGTAGCTGCCAGGGGTGACGATTTGAAATCAATGCTGGCTATGATAATGCAGGAAATGAATAAGAAAAGTGAAGAAAATTCCAAAATGATGGAGAAATTGGATGCTAAAATGGAAGAAAATTCCAGACTTATGATGGAAATGAAAGCAGAAAATTGTCGAATGGTTGAAGAAAATTCCAGAAAGAGTGAAGAATATTCCAGGAAATTAGAGGTAAATTCTAGAACAATTAACGAGAAACTCGAGAACATCACGATGGTGATTGAAAAGAGAGTAGAAAACGTGGAGGTACAAATTAAAGAGTTGGATAAAAAGATTTTGTCTGTTGACGAGAAATTTCTGGCTCAAGATGAGAAGATTCTGGGCATAGAAAAGAAAATGTCGGAACTGGAAATTAAAGGCGGTCCAGTGAGAGCTATCCATAACGCGTTAAAAATTAAGCCTCCAGTGTTCGACGGCTTCAATGTGTTCAAATTACAGTTCGAGACAGTGGCTGCTAGAGATTCTTGGAACGACAACGAAAAGGCGGTATCACTCCTTATGGCATTGAAGGGTGATGCTGCTGACGTATTACAGAGTATTCCCGCCGCTTCTAGAAACAGTTATGGGGATATAATGGCTGCACTCGAACGTAAGTACGGTGGCGAACATAAGCAAAACATCTACTTAATGGAATTAAGGGGAAGAATACAGAAGCCAAATGAGACCTTACAGGACTTCGCAACGGAGGTAGAATGTTTGGTGCTAATGACGTATCCAGGAGAAAACCATCCATTGTTGGACCGTATGACAATCGAAACATTTGTGAATGGTATACGTGACGCCGAGATCAAACGTGCAACATATGCGTCACCAAAATCGTCATTTGCTGAAACCGTGTCGTACGCCCTTACACAAGAGACGGCAAGAATAATCACCAATCCCCAGACTCACAAGGTCCGCAAACTGGATACCGAGTTCGATGAACCCAAATATCGTGTTAACGAGATCGAGGCAGCAATGAAGCGGGTATTACAAGGCATTACGGCAGCACCAACTAAGGCCAAGGGTAGGTGTCACAATTGCGACAAAATGGGTCATTTTGCGCGTGAATGTAGAGCGAAGCGCAAGCGATCGAGGTCATCGTCACCATCCCCGTCAAAAGAAAGTAAAAGAGTGGCTCAACGTTCTGCAAATGAGTCACCCTTAAACTAAATCGAGCCAGTCCAGCGGGGCGTAACTGGCTCCCATCGACGACGGCCCCACAATCTCCATAGCGATAGTACGACAGAAAAACCACAACCTTACAACAATTGGTTATATCAATGGCGACAAGCGAATTCTGACCTTGGATACAGGCGCATCAAAGTCCATCATCAGATCAGATCTGGCCAGGGGAAAGATAACGCCACTAAATGGAGTCAGACTGCGCACAGCAATAGGGGAGCCTGCGGCAGTACATGGAAAGATAACCGTGAGACTAACTATTGTCAATAAATCGGTCGATTACGAGTTTATAGTTGCTGATATCGTAGACGAAGTTATAATAGGCGCAGATTTTATGATTGCCTTTGGTCTTAATCTGGATATGAAAGAACGTGTGATGACATGGTCCAATGTGGAAATTCCATTAAATATGGGTTACGAGGAAAACACACCTATTAGACGTCTGACTACGGAACATCCAGAGATTATACCGCCTTGTGCCGAAACATTGATATGGGTACCAATGGATGGAGATTGTGGAGTCGAAAAATTGTGGGTGGTGGGACCAGCAGAAAACAAAAATAGTAACATCTTAATAGAGAATGCCCTGGTGAAAAGCAACGATGATGGATTGATTCCAGTTAGAGTTTTGAACCTGTCAGACAAGCAAGAACAAATTTGTCAATTTTCCGATGTTGGACAATGTACACCAGCTGAAGCTGTAATCAATTTGGAAAATACCACCGAAAGTTCAGCAGCCATGGAAAAGAAGCACCTCGATGGTTACATCAAAGAGTGGACACACAACTTATCACCTTCCGAGAAGAACAAAGCCAAGCAGTTATTATGGAAACATGCCTCTACCTTTGCGTCTAAAAAAGGGCATCAAGGAAGAACATCGGTGGTGAAACATGAAATAAACACGGCAGACGCAAGACCAATAAAACAGGCCCCAAGAAGCGTTCCACTGGCAAAAAGGGACGAAGTCCAGAAGTTGATAAGCGAAATGGAGGAGAGTGGTGTGATCGAACCATCGTCGAGTCCCTGGTGTTCCCCAGTAGTTCTGGTCAAGAAGAAAGATGGAAGTACCAGATTTTGTGTGGATTACAGAAAACTAAATGATGTCACCAAGAAAGATAGCTACCCGCTCCCAAGAATCGATGACACACTAGACACCTTAGCCGGGACGTCATGGTTCTCTACCCTCGATCTGCAGAGTGGTTACTGGCAGGTAGAGATAGCCGA
The DNA here is from genome assembly GCF_047663935.1 of Musca autumnalis. NCBI lineage: Eukaryota > Metazoa > Arthropoda > Insecta > Diptera > Muscidae > Musca > Musca autumnalis. The sequence continues at coordinate 37,891,062 of NW_027411866.1, read as the reverse complement.
AAAAGATAAGGAAAAGACAGCGTTTGGCGTTAACGGCGGTCTCTGGCAATTTAATGTCATGCCATTCGGGCTCTGCAACGCCCCGGCTACCTTTGAAAGGCTGATGGAACGGGTGCTGAAAGGGTTGCAGTGGAAGTCGTGCCTTATATACTTGGATGACATCATAGTCATGGGACAGACTTTCGACGAACACCTCACGAATTTAAGAAATGTACTCCAGCAGCTATCGTCTTCGGGTTTAAAACTTAACCCGAAGAAGTGTAACCTCTTCCAGCGAGAGGTGAAGTTCCTGGGACACCATGTGACGACGGAGGGCATATCGACGGATAGCGATAAGATTAAAGCCGTCAGAGACTGGCCGCAGCCTCGAAACCTCCATGAGCTGCGAAGTTTTCTGGGTCTCTGCACCTATTACCGTCGGTTTGTCCCCAATTTTGCCAGCATTGCCGCAAGCTTACACCGATTGACTCAAAAAGGCCAGAAATTTCTGTGGAGCAACGATCAGGAAGAGGCATTCCAAAAACTCAAATACATGCTCTGCACAGCCCCTCTTTTGGCGTACCCTGTACCCGGCGGTAAGTTTGTGTTGGACACTGACGCCAGTGCATACGGGATCGGTGGTGTCCTTTCCCAGGAAATAGACGGCCAAGAAAAAGTCATCGGCTACTACAGCCGAACATTGTCAAAGCCTGAGAGTATTGTGTGACTAGGAGAGAGCTGCTGGCAGTTGTGGAGAGCATCAAACACTATCACAAATACCTGTATGGACAGCCCTTCCTGCTAAGAACCGATCATTCCGCTCTGCGATGGCTGCTCCAGTTTAAGAACCCGGAAGGTCAATTGGCCCGCTGGATCGAGAGGCTTCAGAGTTATGACCTAAGTATCGAGCACAGAAAAGGTGGAAAACACGGTAATGCTGATGCCCTGTCTCGTCGGCCATGCAAAATTGAATGTAGACATTGCTCGAAGGCTGAATCCAAAGCAAGTATCGTCGATGTCCGGCTACTGCAGGTTGAATCAGGCGAGGATTGGTCGGCGGAACAAAGAAAAGATCGCACCCTAGGCAAAATAATTTCTGCTATGGAAACGGGCGAACGCCCTAGTCGCAGAGAAATAGCGCCCGAAAGCCCACTTTTGAAATCTTATTGGGCCCAGTGGAACAGTCTACTTCTAATAGATGGGTGCCTACATCGTAAGTGGGAGAGCGACGATGGAAAAACTCACCGCAACTTGATTGTCGTACCAGACTCCAAAATAAAAGATGTCTTGTCAGAGTTTCACGATGGGCCAAGTGGAGGACACCTTGGTGTGACAAAGACTGCTGAAAAGATAAAGCAGAGGTTCTACTGGGTCGGCTGTCAGAAATCCATTGCAGACTGGATTGCCAATTGTGAGAGGTGTATAAGAGCTAAAGGTCCAACCCGGAAGAGTCGAGGCCACATGCAACAGTATAATTCAGGAGCTCCATTTGAAAGAATCGCAATGGATGTGGCTGGACCGTTTCCAATAAGGGACTCTGGAAACCGGTATGTCTTAGTGGTCATGGATTACTTCAGCAAATGGCCAGAGGTTTATGCCATTCCCAACCAGGAAGCCAAGACAATAGTGGATGTGTTCAGCAAGAATTGGATTTGTCGCTATGGTGTCCCATCCGAGGTTCATTCCGATCAAGGAAGAAATTTTGAGTCAGCGATCTTCAAAGAAATGTGTGACACCTACGGAATCAAGAAAACGAGGACAACGCCCCTGCATCCACAATCAGATGGCATGGAAGAGCATCTACGAAAGGTGGTAGATAGCGGCCAAAGAGACTGGGATGAGCATATTCCAAAATTCCTACTAGCCTATAGGTCGGCCATTCATGACTCCACATCTCGAACTCCAGCCAGAATTTTGTTCGGGAATGAATTAAAGCTGCCTGGTGACTTGATCTTCGGTGCCACACCAAACCCCGAAACTGATAACGATGAAAACAGTCAAAACTCTTTCAGTGAAGTCCACGATGCAGTACGCTATGGAACGAGAACTGTGCCAGGTCATGAGGAACAGGCTTAAGCGGGAGGCAGAGTTACGAATGCCCATACCACAGAGAGGGAACTGTGCCTATTCGGGACGAACAGGCTTAAGCGGGAGGCAATGTTACGAATGTAACTGACAGGTTTAAGTTAGTTTAGTTTAATTTCCGTTAATTTAAAAATTTGAATTGTAACGTAAAGTTTTATTACGCAGTTACTTTATTTAAGCAACAACAACAACTACCATGTAGAAATCTCTTCATTATTCTAGTTATTTACCTTTCATTTATGTGCTTCTGTTTTGTTGTTGTAGTTACGTCATTACTGTGCTTGTCGTCCAATTGTATTCCCCCCCATGTATGTATGTGAGTATAGTTGTTCGCTTAGTGCGAATGTGCGTCTGTGTGTTCGTTGCACAGATTCGAGATGTTGCCAGATTTTGTGGATACTTCTAGAACAGGGAGACTTTGGGGTATAAATACAGGGGAAATGGCAATGACGTTTTAGTTGTGAATTTTATACCGAAGTGTAAACATCGACTAGTAAAGAAGTAAAGTAAAGCTGTGTACTTAGCTATAACAGTCAGTTCCGGATAAGTGTAATAAAGTAAATAAAGCATTGTAGAAACGTAATCTAAAACGAACCCTGTTTTATTTGGTACGAATCGTATCGGGGAATAAAACAACGTCTACACGGAGATTAGTTAAACCTCATTCCGTAACAATATCTTTGGTCTGTTCGTCCTTTTCTTCAGTGGGAGCATGAGCGCAAATAAAGCTGATGTTGAAGAATTTAGCTTTTATTCGAATTGCAGCAAGTCTTTCATTCACTGGAGTGAAGCTGGATACCAGATGTTTTAGTTTCCGACTAACTACAAATCCGCAACCAAACTCATGCTTTACGTCATGGCAGCTATAATACAGTGCGTCACCTTTAGGTGTTGTTGTGACGCCTTTCCCAATCCATCGTATTTCCTGTATGGCAGTAATATCGGCCTTGTACTTTTCAAGTACGTCTGCCAATGCGAAGACTGCACCTTCTCTATAAAGAGTGCGAACATTTCAGGTGCAGATTAGAAGATCATGGTCCTTAAAACGTTTGCGGCGTTCGTCAACTTCAGAGGGGCCTTGTTTTTCTTTTCTTTCGCTTTTTCATAGTATGCTGTTTTTTCTAGGGGAGGGTTACTAACCCGACGCCCAAACCCAAATTTTAACGTTCTTATGGGAGAACGCGCGGCACATGTTAG